>NC_140206.1:8297460-8854960 GCF_965226575.1 Pagrus pagrus | reverse complement strand
GTTATTAACAGCAGGAGTACTGTGTCATGTTGTTGTCCCGGATTTACAAAGACTAGGAGCATGCTAACGCTAACGTAATGCTAGCATTTAAAGGTGCACTACTTAAACATTTTAATCAGAAGAGAAAGATGCCTAAACAAACTGAATAAACAAACTGACATCATAGGACAACACAATTTCATACTGTTTTACTTTGTTTATATGTGGCGGACCCTGCCACCTTTCTTGCTTCAAACAGTGTTCTGGGGACCTTATTTTTCTCTGAGAACAGCTTGTTTATTCACTTATGGAAAAAGAGTTTGAGTTTTTCTATTATTACCTCATTAATATTGTAAAATTAATCAATATTGAGTTTAAAGTTCTTCTCCAAAAACTACATAGTGCCCCTTTAAAACATTTAAATTTCACATAAATCATGTGATTGAAGTAAACTTTATTGACATACACATTTTCCCCAACAGTGCTAACCTTAGCCAGTTAGCTCAGTTAGCTGTGTAGTTAGTGGTCCCATTCGCTGACCCTAAACTAATAGTTCTTCATATTCTGGTAATAATTATTGTTGATTTTTTCACAGTTTTATAGCAATATTCTTGCATATTGCACCTTTAACCTGCCAGAGTATAAACTGCTCCACAAAAGAAGCATGTTTTTAGACCGCTAGAGGACAGAAATTGTTCTTAGTCATTTTTTCAGTCACTATCTGAAGTGGCTGCGTGTCTCTGTCTGTTTTATTGTTAGTTTTTATGCCTATTTCAGAGTGTTGTAACAAAGTTAATAGTTTGTTGCGAGTGTACTGCCAGAGGAAAGCTCCTGGACTGTCCAAAGTTGTATGGGGGGTTCATCCTCTGGGGAGCGTTAATGTGCAGCAAACTAAATTAACTTTGTGGTTAACTTTCAAAAACAAAGTGTATGCTCCCCAGAGGATGAACATACATCCATACATCTCACAGTAACACTACAACTGTTCGTCTTGAGGTACGATCAGACGTGTGATTATGTTATACCTCATGTTATGTTGTTGTGAGGTTGGTATAAACCAAGTAATAATGTGTTAAGTTAATACTTATAGATGTACTGTGGACTCCAAATCTCAAATGCATTTGATGTGTCAAGAGAAGCACACCGAGTGGGTGGTAGATGGTCTGTATGTGTGTGTGAGAGACAGAAAAACACATAGACACACACACACGTACAGATGAAAAGAGGGTTTATGTTGATAATGAGGCAGATTTGACATTACCCTCATCGGGATGTGGTGTTTATTTCTCTGCCTCTTCCTCCCACAATTCCCTCTGACCACAACTCCCTGTGTCCTGACAAACCAAGAGAGAGAGACGGAGACAGAGAGGAGCGGGAGAAAAAAATGGAGAGGTGAAGAAAGAGAGAGCAACCCACAGACCACATAATGGTTGTGGCATCAGTTATATGGCTAATGCAGAGAACGAGAGCGAGCGAGCGGGAGAGAGAGGCTGCAGTTTGACTGCTGTGTGTGGCCTCCACCAACTTTCCATCTGGAGCCACACGAAACCATACGATATGTTTCAATTCAGTTAAGATGCAATATTTAACCATAGTAGTAACAGTGTAAAGAACAATATAAAGACAAAAAAGGGACATCAGGACACTTTGCAGCATCTTTCTGGCAACAAAAGTGAGTATTTATTGAGAAATTGGGACATTTTGAGGGGAAATATGTCAGGTCACCACTCATTTTTTAGCATGTAGGGCAGCTAATATGGCAATGCATTGGATTTTCTCAGTTTAAATGGCATCTATTAGTGTACAATCCCAATCCAATCGCATTTTCCTCCCTAGAAAGACTGCGTGCAAAAAAGCATGGAGGCTTGTGTTACTTTTTTGCACTTTTGCCGCCTGCGTTCCTGTAAAGGCTGCATCAATGCTATTTAAGGATTTAAAAGATGGGTAAGTGGCATTTATATGCATTGATCCACCACTATCGTCCTGATTTCAGACCTAAATCTACAACCAGGCCTCACATCTTTGGCTTTGACACCATTGATTTAAAGGATTTACTGGTGCAAGGCATTTGCACAGTGTGAAAAAGCGCAGCCTCGTCATTCATTCATCCAAACAGGATCCATATGAAATATGTGTTACTGTGTGTTCACTACAGTGCACAGAGGGTGTCGACATGTGCTGGCACTACTAGAGCTGCACATTGATGATAAAGCTGCAGTATATCTCTTGTTTCTTACAACACCTCCTCATATCTTTGTCTATCTCCGTTCATGTCTCCACTCGGCCCCTCAGTCATAAAGATTAGATGCTTCTCCTCAGAGTCCACAGGTCGGACTCAAGTCCAGAGGTTACCTGTACCTGGTTAACAAGACGCAGCTGAGACACAGACGCTCATTCGTCTCCAGCACCTCACACACTTCAGCACACCGACACGTGAAGGTGAGTGATTCAGAGTCCGACTTTTCTTTTCTGATCTCACATGAAGGACCACAGGTAGTTTAAAAAATATTTAATTTCTGTATTTTCCCTAGAGATACATATAATAAAACACTAAAAGTGCAGAATAAATACACATTTTGGTATTTACCAAGTGTAGTAGACTAATAATTTAAAGTTTTTACAACGTTTTAGTTCGTACAACTTCAATTTAATAGCCTATTTTACTTTTTGTAAGTTAAGTCAACTTCCTACTGTCGTTTATTAAGTATAATTAGATATTTCAACTAGAAATTAGACAATATACTTGATTTTTTACAGTTTACAAACAATTCTCTTCCAATCTATATAATAAATGTACATGTTCGAGTGTAAATTCTTATCTGCATCTCGCCTAAATTCAATAATACATTCAAATCCCAATATAATATATGCAGTAATAGTTTAACAGTCACAGGGGGCAATGTTGTACATCGCGAGTACTTTATAGTAAGTATATAAGTAACATTTTCCAGGGAACAGTTTTACTTTTACTTATATACTGAAGTATTTTCACAATGTGCTGGTAGTACAAAAGAGCCTCGGCCTTATTTTTAGAGAGGCGAGCTGACCGAGACGCACACATCTCTCTGATGAAGGCTTTGAGCTGCTGCTGGTCCGAAACATTGTTCAGTGCCTCCTAATTATAGCTAAAGCAGGGCCGGTATGCAGAAGAGCTATTGATTGAACCTGTGATTGTGCCACTTACAGCGGGGAGTAACAGTGATGTGTTTGACTGTAAACAGATTATCAGCCCTCCAGTCAGTCAGTCAGTCAGACACACACACACACACACACACACACACACACACACACACACACACACACTCTTCGTCCCGACTGGCTCGCACTGATGCAGTCGTGTGTTTTGCTGCGTCGAGATGTTACTAGGTGTTAATGCAGTCAACTTGATCTCAATCCAATAGTGTCTAGATACTGCTAAAAGGCCTGATGCTAGCTCGTAGGCACACTCTCACTGTAATCTCACAGCAATTAACAGGCCTCTGTCTGGGCAACTCGATACACACTAAGTGGAGCAGAAGAAGAGAACAGGGAGAGAGACAGACACTATGTGCCATTTGTTTCTCTATATTGATTCTTCATGTTTTAATATTCAGAAGAAATGCACTTCAAAGTTGGAGCGTTTCAAGGTAAAATGGGGAATAATAGTGAAAAGGAAGCACAACACAATGGAGCAATTTCATTTCATCTAAATTTCTCCAACTCAACATCTTGACAAGTGCGCTAATTTAGTTTCTTTCTCAGAGTCAGATGAGGATATCACGAGATACAGAGCTTGAGTCAAGGTGTTATTAGCCTAGCTTAGCATAAAGACTTGAAACGGAGGGAAGCGTAAGCCTGGCACTGTCAAAGTAAGAAATATACTCCTCTATAGATCACCGATTAACATGTTGTTTTTGTTTAAACTGTACACATTAATCTGTACAATTTGTGGTTTTTAGGGGGAGTTACAAGCCAAAACAATTTCTTGTTGAGCAATTTCATGATGCATCTACAGCCATAGGCCAGGCTGTCATACATGGTTGATGAGCATCGTACCAAACCTGGCAACCTCACTGTAACAGCAATCAAGTTGCGTACAGTCACTGTACTGCGTATCAGACATTAGACTGATATACATATCTTCATATTTCAACTATCAGAAAGAAAGTAAAGCATATTTGCTGAATTTATTTTCGTACTTTCTCTTTCAAGCCAGGAACCCAGTAGATAATTCATCCTCTGGAGCATGAATACACAAACTTGAACTAATATCTTGAGAATTTAGCAATTAATTTATGAGATACTTTGTCAGGTCTTAAGTGTTGATCAAGATGAACTTTTAACCTGATAGAAGTGCTAAACAGAACGGTCAGAGGGTCACTAAAAAGACAATGAATCATCCTCTGGGGACCATGAATACCAAATATCATTGTCCACCTCTGTCCATCTCTGTCCACACTACAACCTCTTCAACTCATCTTTTACCGCTCCTTCATTCTTCTTATTTTGTCAGTTTGCTTGGATTTCCCTGAATCCCCTCCATTTTCTATCACCCCACTTTCTTTTTCTCTCTCTGCGTTATCCTCTCTTTCACCTATTGTCCTCTCCTCTTGTCTTCTTCACCCTCTCTCCTGTCTTTACCTCTGCCCCTGCCCTCTCTCTATCTATCTTTATCTATCTTCAGGTGTTATCTGTCCGTTTAAAGCGGAGGGCAATTAGGCCGTCAGTCTCATTAATAATACATTGTTAACCTCGTTAATTATTTACCTTAATTGCTGATTTAAGTTTCCCTTCCCTTGACACAAACAGCCACCGGGGGAGACACACACACACACACACACACACACACACACACACACACACACACACACACACACACACAAAAGAGGTCACTCGCTCTCAAAGGTGACGGATGGATTGAGTTTCTCCTGCTCTCTGATCTTTTCCTCTGTTTTTTTATCCCTTTGTTTTCTAGTGTGTGTGTGTGTGTGTGTGTGTGTGTGTGTGTGTGTGAATATGCACAAAATGCAATTCTGTAGTCGTGGATGGTGAATCCTGGTTCTCGGATCAATACAGTTGATTGAGTGTAAATGAAAAGAGTGCAGCAGCTACTAAAACTAAGTGTCACCATGTTTCTGTGCTTCGTTAATGAGGCTGCAGGCGACAGGGAATACTAATGTTTTTATTAGAGGAGGGACTCTCAGGATTAGATGTTAAAGAGGAGGCGCTGATTGATCAATCACTCAATCGACGGGAAATTGATAAAAATACTAATGCATTTCTCATTAAGTGGTGCAAAGATGCGTTATTAGAGAGAGTAAAGCTACATTATTATTGTTTTTAAATGTTTTCGGCAGTCTGACAAGATGAAAGCACAAACACCTAAAGTTGATATGTTGACCATGTTCGCAAATAGTTTCTTAATATAGCATCCAGATGTACAGAAGCATTCATTTGGAGAAGTCACTCTTCTTTTTAGCTCCGATTTTGGTCTCCACCACCTGTTGAGGAAACTTACCATTATGTTCACCAGTTAGTTGCCAACTGAGTCTGTCTGCTGTTTGCTGCTGGGCAGGTATAGTGTACACTGTCTTTAGCTGAGTTTTCTTTAGGTGAAAACAACGATGCTAAGCTAGCAAAGGCTACAAAACTAAAAACGTCTGTTAGTTTACACAATGAAAAGCTCATCAGCGTTTCTTCATCCGTCCTGTAATCTCTTCACTCTTTGTTCTCCTCTTCTTTTGATGGTTGTGTTGGACTCTGCACATGCTTATCTAGAGAAACCTTTGGACTTCACCTTGACTTTGAGAACAGAAGTCGTTATCAGCCACGTATTGAACTTGTGTAATATATATTGCCACCATTCAGTTGCGTATGTTTCTCTTTCTCTGTCTTTTTTTGATTTGTTCTCTCTTTTTCATCTTTCGTTCCGCGTTCAGTTTCTGAGGCATTGTGTTGTGTGTATATACTCTATATATTTGCAGTATTGACTGAAAACATTCTCTTCGCTCTCTCTCTTTCTCTGTATGTGTTTCTGTGCAGGTCGGTGTCATCTCTCTGCAGAGCTGTGAAGCCGGTTAAAGTCTCTGCAAGACAAACAGACAACAGACAGACAGTCAGACAGACACTTACTGTAAATGATCGTGACGTGTCGCTGTCAGTAACAAGGATTCATCCTGTTGTGATGCTGCAGGCTGACAGGAAATCACTGTTACTGTGGGCGAGCGTCACACATACACACACACTGTTACTGTAATCAATGTTTTATTGTTGAAGGTTTCTGTGATGTCACTCTGAATAAATAAACATTTAAATGTGTCTGTGCAATGTGTAGAATATCTGAATTATTTTTTTTATAACTGCAGGAAGATGATGATTAAAGTATGTCATCAGAGTAGTTGCAGATGTATGTGCCAAAAGAGAGAACGCACACACACACACACACACACACACACACACACACACACACACACACACACACACACACACACACACACACACGTGCACGTTCGTCCATTATGTTGCTGTCCATGGTGCTGGAGACATGATTTGATTCTCTGTACGCTGTTATGTATTAAAAATATATAAAAAACTGAGCACAGATGAAAAAAAAAATCACATTTAATATGAATCAGTGCATTTTCTCAACTTTCTCAAGGTCCAACCTGCTGTCTTGTTCACTTATATCACAAAGGTTTTCATGAAAAGTACAGTCAACAGTTTGCCCTGGTACATATACATATGAAGTACAGTATGTACATGTACTATGTTTTTCTTCTTATCACCAAATCCCATGATTAGAGGTGAACTGACGATCAATTTATTCCATTGCCTATTAGCTATTATAAGTATTGTGTGCAAAAGCTCTATTGTTGCTCAAAGACAATTAAAAACACATCAGTGAGACACACTGACTCTCTCCTTTAGCTTGAAATGCACACTAAAGCACAAAATGTGGATTCATCCGCCTCTGAAAATAGTCCCAAACTAATGAACCGTCCTCCTGTTTGAGTGACTTTGGAGAAAAAACTACAGCGACCTGCCGTTTTAATACATTAGTGAGCCTTTTTTAATGTATAAATCAAACTTTATACATTTGGAGGTTTTTTTTAAAGATTTTTTCAAGTTCAAATGCTCACAAAAGTTTCTAGAGAAGAAACTACGGACGTATCCATGTGCCAACTTTTGTTTTTGGGATGTGACATGTGTACTTGTGTTACAACATCAGCAAATGAAAGACTGGACTCTAATTACCTTCAATTATACTGTACAGTCTCCTATCAGAGTCTGAGTGTGTGTTCTGTTGGCCGTCTGCTTAAATCTACCAACACACACACACACACACACACACACACACACACACACACACACCCTCCCTCCTCTGTGCCCACTCTGGTCTGGTTTCACCCGGCTAGTTCGTAGACAGGGCCGGTGTTTGTGTGTGTGTGTATTTATTTACCTGCCACAGAGTACTTTTACTGCACTAAGCCCTTCACTCTGACCCTGGGGAACCTGTGCTCCAAAACACACACGCTCACTGTACACATATGTTCACACAAAAATTAAATACTGACAAAACTTGTGCCTACACACACACGCACACACACACTCTCCCTCTAATTTTCAAGCTATGCATGTAGGCACACACCGTGTTAAAAGACACACACACGTGCACTCAGAGACCCCGTGAGGCCTCCCGTTAGCTCTCCGTTAGACGTTTGGTCGTGACACGCTGGAGGAAAAGCGGCCCAGCGGAACCGACTACGGGCAAACACAAACAAATAACAGCGGCCAGATGCCAAAACAGCAACAGGAGAGCTGAGAGAGCGGCAGCGAGAGGAGGAGGAACTCGCACTCACAGAGCTGCGGGTCTGTCCGGGCAGCAAAAAGATCGAGTGAGGTGAGGAAAAGGCACCCGAGGACAGATGTTTACACCTGGGTAAAAATCTTCTGGCACACAGAAGTGATGTTCTTTGCATTTTTAGTTTGTGCAGATTAAAAAGACAAAGAGATAAATACTCATTGCTGCAACAACAGGAAGCTGGAAAGAGGACGTCACACCTCTGGAGATAAAGTCTTAAAACTCAAGGATGCTAAATGTGCAGAGATGTTTCTGATTTGTGTTGGTTTCATGGTCAAATAATCCTCTGCAGGTTCTTATTTGGAAAGCAATGTAGATATTGATGAGGTTTTCAATGCATTGATTCAGGGTTTTTAGTTCAGTCATTTCCTGTTTTATTTTGAAGGTTTCACCCTCATGTGTCACACTTTGTCTCTTACTCCCTTTGTGATTGCCCTGATTTGTTTCACCTGTCCCTGTGTTTGTATTTGCTGCCTGCGTTCCCAGCATCAGTTGGTACTTTAGTTTCTGTATTTTTTAAATTTTCTTAGTTCTTGGATTTGCTTCTGTTTGTTTTCTTAGTTTCTGTTGCCTGACAGTTTTTAGAATCAGCTTATTATTAAAGCTGGCTGGCTTTTTGTTTCTACTATTTACCTCACTGGAGTCTTGAGCTTTTTTCCCAAGCACAGGCTTGGACCCAAATGCAGACTCAGACACACAGGTAAAAGTTCACAATCAGTTCTTTAATGACAAACCAGGCCGGTCCTCAGGAGATCAATCAGCGAGGCAGAGGCGTGAAAGTCGGCACGCAGAAAACTGGTTAAAACACTCACAAAAACCAACATAAAGGGAATTCTAGGACTTCTGTCACAAAGGAACAAGGTTAATTGGCAAGGAAGAGAGGAAACACTGACACTATATACTCTGGGGAGACACAGGTGCAACACATCAGGGCAGGTAATCACACAGGAGACGATGAAACATAAAGAGAACAAAAAAGGTAACTTCACTAGTGGAAGGGACGTGATAGTCTTCATTTAAAAAACCAGGTAAAGGTGGCATACTGTTAAAATCCCACATGACATTTAGAAATCCTGCATTAAGCATTTTGTTTAAGCAAAAGTACAGAAAATGTACTTGAAGTATCAAAAGGTAATGTGTGTTTTATGTATAAAAATGAACTCTGTGGCTGCTACATTATTATATACATATATATTCTTGTTCGCTCTTAATGTGTTAGCTGTTGAAGATATTGAACTATTTCATACACAGTATATATATAAAAGTATAAAACAGTACATTATCTGACAGTTAGATGAATCCTATGACCTTATATTTATGTAATTATAAGAGAATTCCATTTAACATTAATATTACTTATTTCATTTACTTTTCTTAATACTTATTACTTATGTGTCAGTATAACTTTTATATCGGTTCTTAGAAATGCAAATAGAAAAAAATATCTCATAATAAGATGTTCTGTTTTTATCACTATGGATGTGCAAATAAAAAAAGAAATTGTGTTTTATTTAAAAGCCATTTCAGATATTAAGTGTATTGAAAAAAGTTCTGTATGAAAATGTTTGTGGTGCTCTCTCCGTGTCTTATCAGTCCACGTGAAGTACTGAGAAGCAGATGAGAGCGCTGGGACTGATCAGAGGAAACCTCCCTCGGGGAGCGAGAGGACTGAGGCTGGAGAGGAGGTGGAGGAAACAACAATGTGCACTAACATGGCGAACATGTGAAGGCAGGTGTGTTTATCTCACAGATGAAAGTCCTCCGTCATTCCTAAATAGCTGTGTTCACGTCCGAATGTCCTTTATTAGCACACACACAGAAATGTTGCTACACACTTAGATTGTAATACTCACCAGGGATTGACCCGAAGAAACAAGCTGAGCAGAGCGTAGTGTATCACGGGCCGTCCAGAAATGGTTGAGAAGCGGCCCTGGAGATCTATGTGGGCCCTCTCTGTCTCTTAAAGATTTCTGCTCGTGTTTCCCTCCAGCTGAAACTGATATTATCATACAGCGTTCAGTTCTCCGGTTCCCCACGGAGCCCTTTCCCTTAAACAACCCCCTAATAACAGTAATGTTACAGGTCAGAAAAATAAGTTTCACCTGCTTCCCAAAAACACACATACAGGAGAATCAATGAATGAAAAAATAATAAAAGGTTAAGCATTTTTTTGCTTTATGTTTTGTATTTTTGTCTGATGTTGTTGGTGATTTGTGCCACAGTTTAAAGGAGCTGCCAACTGTGGTCACTCAACGTGGAAATAAGGAACAAAATGAGTAACAGGTAGAAACCTGAGCTACATAATAGAGGTTTAGATCAAATAATAGATGGAGGGGAATTATTTTTCCATCAGTAATTGAAAAATAAAAGAGTATATAAATCAGATTTCCAGTATGTTTCTTTGATAAAGGCTTACAGTAAGTTCTAATTGTATAAAAGATGTTTGGAGACTGGAGGACTCCCTCTCTCTCCGTCACTCTTGCCCTCGTTGTCCTTCACTTATTTCCCCCTCATTCCTCCACAGTGACACACACAGTCGCCCCTCTCTGTGGATGTATGTGTGCAGTCTTGATCTCTTTACAGTGACATTAAAGCAGCGCAGCGTCTCCTCTCTCCTCTCGGCCTGACTGGGACTTTAAGTGTATTGTTGTCTCACAGAACGGCTGAGGGGAGTCAGTTGATTGTTTTCTGGAAATGGACTCCGCACGCACACGATCCATCAGTAATCACAGTCTGAAGACCGTGGGAACACTTAAAGTGGTCTTAATGCATCATAAGCCTGCTACAAGCACATTATGAGTGAATTATAATTACAGACACAGATGTGGACAAAAGCATTAAACCACTATGTGGCCCACGGGTGAAAACAAAGCGATTGGTTCGACTGTTTTCTGCCCCAGGTTTACATAACGTGTCTCCATATCTGAACGACTGAATAGGTCGATTTCCAGTGACTCCTAACACAATATATGACATGTGAAGTGTACCAGCATAATTGTAACAGAGCTTCGTCATAACATTGTGAAAGGTCGCAGTTTGGTTAGGTTCAGGAAAAGATCATGGTTTTGGTTTTGATAAGTATGTTGGTTACGTAATTTAAGTTGACGTTAGTTAAGAGCGCGATGTGAGTTAAAAAGAGTCAACATTGACTTTGACTCACTCTCAACTTTCAACGTTCAGATTGAGAATGGGCTGACATGAACTGTGGTCTTCTGGGTAAAAGTCTCAATGTCTAAAGTCTGGACTTTGTCGCTCTAACATTACATCAACTGACTTCCTCCTTTGCTCCTGTCATAATTATTACAGCCACTAGAGGTCACCACCTAACAATAAACGCAATAATTGGTCTTAAGCTGCTTGCATGGATGATCTATATCTATATGTGTTTACATTACGTCTTTAAGTTTTTAGTAATTTAACTAAAAACACTGTTTTATTTAACAATATGTCCCATGAAAGCACAATGTCAATCACAAACAGTGACTTTAAAAACACCTCCGCATGACGTTGTCTGAAGATTTGGTAATCATCGTCCCTTTAAATTCAGTTGATATTGTTATAAATTGGTGCATACTCCCAAACAAATCTGTATTAATAGTAAAGTGTGTACAGAACAACATTTTTAAACTGGATCTTCTGCTGTTTATTAGAGCCGTGCTGAGTGTAACGTAATTAGAACCTGTTCATCAATCTGCCTTCCTCAGGTGAAACCAGGCCATGTGATCAGCTCAGTCTAGGGTAGGGGGGAGACGATACTTCCTGGCTATCATATCGCCGTGGCGACCCACTATAATTAGACCTATCAGAGGAAGCCTTTGCCTGACCAGATCTATAATCCCACCTCTACAGATTAGTCATTTTAAAGGCAGAGTCAGCAACATGGGACAGAACGGTAGAATCAACTGAGACTGACGAGAGGTTCACTTCTACGGATGTCACTCTGAGTGGTGCCGAACATGGTAATGTTAGATGGACATCTGGAAGTGCAGCTCTGATAGTGTTGACCATTGGAGCAGAGCCTACCAGACCACTCTGAGGGCATACAATGTAATGACAGCTTCAACAGAAATAGTTTAAATAGTTTTGCTTAATTGTTTTTTTGTGATGAGTTAGATGAAGTGCAACACCACACTTATGTCTGCTTGTTAAATATCCAACTAGAGCCAGCAGTTAATTAGCTTAGCTTAGCTCAGCATAAAGACTGGAAATGGGGAAACAGCTAGCAATGGGTTCTTCAAAGATAACAAAGTCTATGTACCATCACCTCTAAAACTCACCAATTTAAAGTTTATATTTTATTTGTCTAACTTGCACACAAACCGAATGTAAAAAAAGTTGTGGTTATATGGTGACGCACATGCTGGGACTATTTTTTGGTCTGGTGCAGTGATTTCCGGGACTTGATCTGTACCACAAGGTTGCAGCTGGCATAGACTTGAGGACGTCACTGCACCTGACCAAAAGTGTGCAGTGACGTGGCGGAAAGCTTCAAAGTGAAATACAAGTGAAAAGGTTTTTTTTTTTACTTTTTATTTTTTATTTTGAAAAATGACTTTAAATATTACTCCAATTTTGAGTTGGGGAATAAATTCTAATTGTAAACAAGAATTAAAGGGCAATTTAGACAATTAATGTAGGTAAATCTATGAATGGAAGGGAAATAAAGAAAACACAAAGGCACTAAAAGAGAGAAAAATGAAAGGAGGACAGAAAAAGAAAGAAATGAAAAGATTTAGAGGAAGAAGGGAAGGAAGGAAAAATGGAGAAGGGGGAAGAGAAGGAGTTGAACTCTCTTTCTCCCTCTCTCTCGTCTTGCCACCAGACACCAGAGTGGACTGCAGTAAACTGGACTTTAATTACAGCAGAGAAATGACACTCGATCCGCTGGGATCAGGTCACATCTGAGAGGAGGAGAGAGGGGAAAAAAAAGAACGGCAGCAGAGGGGAGAAAAGAGAGTGAAACAAAAGGGAGAGAAAATGATGTAGGAGAGGTGACAAAATGGAGGGATGAGAGAAGAAGATAGAGGAGGGATGAATGAAGTAAATACTGTATGAGCATTGTGTGCTAAGCAATTGTTGGCCTCTCCTGTGTGTGTGGCTGCATGTGTGTGTGTGATTGATGCTCCAGCAGAGTGCAGTGGTTAGCATTAAAGCGCAGCCTCTCGGGTTCACATGGTGTCAATATCAGCAGCAGCATCGCAGGCGACCATCACTGAGCTGTCCCGCTGCATCACTCTCACCTCACAGCAATCCTGATCCTCTCACTCTTCTGATGCTTTTTTTCCTTTGTGCTTTTTTAATTTCTCATCCAGCGTACTGTTGACTCTCCTGTCATGGCTTCTGCCTTGCTCTTCATCATTTCTTTGAGGTTCTCTCATCGTTCAGTCCCATTTTTCTGTGATTTTTATGCCTCCTGAGCCAGAGCGGTCACCAGGGCTGTCTCAGCTTGGCCTTCAAGCTTTGACTGTATAAAATATGGATGGAGCTTCCGGTTCTGAAATGTGAAACCAATGTGGAAGCACCACTGGTTTCAAATATAAGTCCAACTGCATGTAAGCTTATGAGAAAATGACCCTACTTCTCACTTGATTTAAAGCCTTAGTAAACATTATTGTAATAAGTCTATGATCTCAATATCTAGTTTCAAGTCTCCTTCAACACGGCATGATGTTCAGTTTGTGAATTACGGTCCCATTTAGAGTAAAATAGACAATAAAGCAGGGTAAGCTTTAGGGCGTGGCCTTGTGGTGACAAGTTGCTACCACGGTGTCCCCTCAGCTCCACCCTCTTGTTCAAATAGGGTCAGTTCTGGCTCCAAAAAAAAAACAAGATGCCAGACTGCAAATCACAACTATTGAATGCTTCCTTCATAATGTTCCTCTTTCAGGGGGGGAAAGCCATAGAAACATTATCATGGGACACGGAAACTCTTTAGAAGAGACATGAAATTTGATACGGTCCCTGGAGTATGAATGATTTTGTTGAGCCCTTGACCTTTCCTTTAGATTTCCAATCCAAGATTCCCTCTTATACACACGAAGTATCAGAATCTAACAAACTTGCACCCATGACAGTTAATTAAGTTTATTTTTTTTAAATAAAACTTCAAAAAAGTATCTGTACATGTCATATTCTGAGGTGTAATGAGTCCACCTGCCTGTAGGAGCTGCTAGCAAACTTTTAGCCTCATTAAAGTCTGACCTCTCACTGTACCACCACAGTGGTTTTTCCATACATTACAGTATGTACATCACAATCATAACGAAGCAATACAGAGAAATGATCAGTCTCCTGAAGCCTGCCTCCGTTTCACCTCCTCTCGCTCTCCCTCCCTATCATCCATCTCTATCTCTCTCGCCCTCCTCCTCTCTCCCTCTGTTTGTGTCCTTTGCCCACTGCGGTGGTCTCTGGTTTCCTTAATGGTTCCCAAGATGCATTGTGGCTTTGTGGGAGCGGTAAGGCGCAAGGGAATGTGTGCGTGTGTGAGAGTGTGTGTGTGTGTGTGGGCAGCGAGAGGTGATGCGGTCATTTCGACACATGAGAGGTTTTCCATCAGCAGCTCGGGGCTGAGCGAGCGAGCCGCTTCAAAGGCACTTACACACACACACACACACATGCACACACACATTTCCGTCGGCCAAGACGAACCACTCAAACTGAGGAAATTCACACATTATGTACATTAGATCTGGAAAGTGCTCCATGCCGTTATATTGTATTCAAAACCCATCAAACTGGAGGCCATTTGCTTTTTTATTCTCTCTTCTAATGTGAACAGATGATCTGATGAAGTCTGGACTTTTCCTGTTAAAGCTACACACCACCTCAACGGTGTTTCCTTGACAGAAGGGTCCAAAAAATGTACATCCAACGCCAATGTTCAGTACAAATGCAGGTAGCAACATGCACGTTGATCTGGCAAGGCACTCAGGTCTCAGTGCGCCTCAAACGAACTAGGCTGCACAGCGTGTTGGCCACATCTAAAGGCAAAAGCCTGCAGTCGAAGTGTCGGACGAGAGGCAAGAATCAAACCTTTGGTGTTCCCCCATCTGACAAGCACTGTGAAGCATGTCCTTTAAAGGCGTTCTTTTGAAAACCACAATCTCAAAGGTTCAATCTTTACTTTGTCGTTTAGGGGAAAACATTTTAATCAATTCATTAATTTTCACAACTGAATAAACTGAATAGATAAGCTGCCATCAAAAGACAACACAATACAAACTGTTTATATTCGCAGGACTCTTCACAGTAGCCACCTGTCTTGCTTCATACAGCATTCTGGGGACCTAATTACACTCTGAGGACATCTTGTTTATTCAGTTATGGGGATATATCAAATTGTCTATCAAATCTACTTTTGTATCATTACCAAATACATAGTACACCTTTAAACCCATACAAGAAGTCCAACACCACCACACAGGATATGAATTACCTGCATGTCTATGAGGGACTTAGAGGAAATTATACATGTAAGTCATTTAACATTGATTTTGTGAGTTTTATCTAACTGATCATTGTCACTTTCAACTATCTTGACCATGTTCAGATGATATTTCTGACATTTTTTTATACTATTGTTCATTTCATAATGAATGTGGTATGGAAATGTTGATCGGTCATTGAATAAAATCCAGGATTTTGCAGATTTGCCAGTTTTCCGTATTTTTCCGGTTTCCGGTCGGTTCTTAAGATTTTGCCTCAATTTTGTTTTTTAACCGTAATATTTTTGCTAACAAATGTATTGGCAATGGCAGAAAGAAATTTAAAAATGAACTCCTGAATTATCACTTGTGTGTATACTCTGTGTTTATGTATATGTGTTTATAAATAACCCACAGGCACAGTTATTAGCATCTTTAACAGCAAGACCCTTACAGTGCATAGATTTCACCAGAGATTATCTGTTGACCTTAGGTGACCTTTACCATGGATGCTTTTATTTTCCCAACAGGCCCAGATTCTCCCAGAATGCAACACACATCAGCTCACTGTCAGTTTCTGCACTTTTGTACCTTAAATGTTTAATGAAAATTATACCGAATCAGCATTATTGCAATGCAGACATCTTCACAGTTAAACGTGTGTGTGTGTGTGTGTGTGCGAAGCAGCTCGATATGTTTGCTCAAACTAATTAAAGGCGAGTCGGCGGCGTTGGCGTCGATGGATGTGTTTTTAATGATGTGAGCGGCGGTGAATATGCAAAACGCCACCGGAGCGCCGATTTCATAGCGACAACTTGATTACCTGATTGATTTTTATCCAAAGTGGCATCAAATATGAATAAATATTCACATATTAGTATGTGAGGGAGAAAATGTGTGATGTATAGTGGAAGTCAGAGAAATGAAAAGGTGTGTGCAATGATCCATGTGTTTTATGGGAAGGTGCCATTTGTGAATTCTCTTATTTTTCCATCTTTGTGAGATCCAGGATAACTTCTAGACTTTAGGGTTGTTTTTTTTATATATAAAACTATATATTATGTATAAAAGTAAAGATAGCGTGTTAACATATTACTTTTATAAAACTGAAAGTCACCCATTTGAATAGTTCTTGAGTTAAAGTCTTAAAATATCTGATATTAAAAGTACTTAAGTATCAAAAAGTAAAGTAAATTATACATATTTGGCTCTGTTGCAGCATGTAATCTGCAAAGTAACTAGTAACTTAAGCAATCAAATAAATGTAGTGGAGTAAAAGGTGCAATATTTGCTCCCAAATTGTAGTGGAGTAGAAGTATAAAGCAGCAGGAGATGGAAAGTGCAACCACCTCAGTTGATTGTACTTAAGTACAGTACTTGAGTAAATGTACTCAGTTACATTCCATCAGTGGAAACGGTGCACAGGAAACTCAACAAACACGTTCTTTGTGTAACTGAGATGATCACAAAACACTTCCCCTGTATTTCATTTTTTTCTTCACTACATTATCATCATTTATCAGTGTTTGTACCTGGGAAGTAACTGAGTATATCTACTCGAGTACTGTACAGGTACAAATTCAAGGTGTTTCACTTGAATTTTGTCTGTGAGCATTTAATCAGCTGCTCTCTTTTGTGTTGAAGGCCTCCATGTGCAATTGATTGTTGGGGTTTCCCAGGCAGTTTGGCAGGGCTTGAGAGGTAACACCTGGGTGAGTTGATTTGTCTCTTTGAACATGCTGATTTCAACATTGCTCCTTTGAGCTTTGCTGGATTTTTTATTTTTTGTAGTGTCTTCATACCAGTGGTCATAAGTGCATAAATACCCACCACAACTAACCACATGAAGACTAGGGGTGAGTTGAGGCAGATAGAGGGGACGCTCCAGTTTGCCTTTGTTGCAGCCAGTGTGTTGATGATCGCTCTCCTTTGGGCTGGGTTGAAAGAATGAAAGTAGAGGAGTAAAAAGTACAATATTTGCCTCCAAAATGTAGTGGAGTGGAAGTATAAAGTGGCAGAAAATGTAAATACTCAAAATACAAGTACCTCAAAAGTGTACATGGGTACAGTACAGGTTAACTTAAGGCCTAACTGCATCATGTGACATCACCATGTGACTATGTAGCGGTTATGAAGTGAAACCATTAATTAATAGATGAACAGTATGAGGTAAACGAGATGTATTTATTATATTCAAACGAGGATGTAGCTGCTGTTCCGCATTCTCTCCGAGTTTCACACGCCTGGGAGGAAGTGTGTGTGCGTGTGTGTGTGTTTTGGTCAATCTTGCGGTTGTGGTGAGCTGCAGCCGTTCTGTGTGAAACTTCAACTTCTGCAAATTGTGCGATGGAGTGCGTCATACCGGCGATGACGCAAATGCGTGAGTGTGTGTGTGTGTGTGTGAAAGGATGCAGAGGATGTATGCTTCAAAAGCTCTGAGATTCTGGCTGCATTGTTGTGCTGCAAACACATTTTGAGTGTGTAACATTGAAATTTGAATGTTTTTTCTGTCCATGGACACAAATGGAGCTGCTCACAATTTGTCATGATTTTTATTGTGTGCATTCATTCAGCAAAACCCATCGATGCATTTACATTCTGTAATAACCACTTGATATTGTAGGTTGTATTGTTAGTGGCAGAGTCCGCCACCACCATGCAGGATTTGAATTAACTTCCTGTGCATGAAGGATTAACAGGAAATTATACTTAGCTAATTTATCTAATTTATCTATTTACTATCTTGACCATACTAATGCAAAGATGCTATCGCTACTTTTACTGCGCTAGCACACTAAACAAAGATGGCGAACGTGATAAAGCACATTAGCATATTAGCATGCTGATGTTAGCGCCAAAGCACCACCGTGTCGACGAGGCGCCTGTGACATGATATTAACCTCACAAGTCTCTCAACTGCACAGCCTTTAATTCAATAAACATTATGTAGGATATTGAGTTTATTTTATAAGAAAACAAACAAATTTAGGGAAACAACTTCATTTTATTTTACGATATTTACTTTTATTTTTGTATGTTTATTGTTTTAGCATCTATATATAATGTGTTTATTGGCATTATTTATATCATATCAAATTATTGCTCCTTTCTTAAGTGATCAGTGTATAAATGTTTTGCTATTTGTTTAATATAAGACAGAATTTTTCATTTAAATCTCCATGTGAAATAATTACTGACACAGCAAAGTGTCAACGAGCTGTGTCTCTCTCCCGTCCTCTCTCTCCCTCCCCCTCCTCTCCCCTGCCTGGTAATTTGATGCTGAAATATGTATCTAAGGATATTTAATAAATTATGTATCTGTTATTTACTAATGGCCCTATCGACTGCAGAGCTGCCCTGCCTGATAGGGTGACGGAGGGAGAGAGAGAGGGAAGGAGGAAGGGGGAGATAGCGAAGAGGGAAAACTGGAGAAAGAGATGATGGAGGGACAGAGAGAGAGAGAGACAAGCCCTAAAAGGGTTTCAGTCGTCCCTCGGGGAGGACAGAGTGATGCCATCAGTTTCTCTCCTCCCTCCCTGCTCCGCGTGGAGACCACTTTTTGTCACATTTGAAGACAGATAGTGATGCATTCAGAAATACTGCTGCCAGCTGGTTCAACTTATTAGGATGTCAGTGCACGGCAGAATTAGCACGGCGGTGGTCGGACGGGTAACCATGTACAAAAGTGCTATTTTAAGGATTTTAGAAGTTTAAACACGATAGTTGTGTTTAAGGCTGGCAACGCTCTGTGCTGCTGTTTCCAGTCCAATCTGTCAAAGAACTGCTGCACACCTGTTTACTCTTACAGCAACACTTTGGAGTCGACACACTTAGTTAGCTAATGGAGTAGAATTTAACATATGGTGGACATATTGAGACTGAATAAGTAAAGTTCAGGATACAGCCCCCGCTTAGCAGCACACACAGTCCTCTGCAGAGCTCTGAACTTGTGAACTCGTTAGAAGCTGCAGCCCAACACCTTAATTGATACAGTGTGTTATACAGTCATTTTAAGAATAAAAACTATATTTGGCTTGCTGACGATATTCAAATGCAGTTCCTTTTGTAAACAATAGGTGTCACTATCACTGTATGTGTATGATGGATGCACCCTCTTCAATCAACATTTCTTTATATAAACATGCAAGACACCATGGTGCGGGCCTTCACAAATAGCATTCGCTTGACGTTTTTCCGCTGCACTAATTCTCCGAAACACAAGGGGTGAGCAAACAAAACACTCTGCGAGAAAGCAAGAAATAAAAAAAGTGTTCGGCCACCTGCACTGGGTTTGTAGACCTCCATTTTGAAGCCCTTCGGTTTGGCATTACGGCTGTCGCCATCTTGTTTTTTTCTGAGCCAGAAGCGACCGTATCCAGGGAGGATATTGTGTCCCTGCTTTATCGTCTATTTAACCCTAAATGGAACCATAATTTACTAAATTAACATTGTACTGTATTGAAGAAGACTTGCAACTAATGACTGAAAACAAAAACTCATTACGAAATAGTTTACTGAGGCAATAAATCAAGTGCAAAGTAGGGTCATTTTCTCATAAGCTTACATACAATCAGGCTTTTTGTAACCAGTGGAGTTGCCCCCTGCTGGCCATTAGAAAGCATGGGGGGTTTTAAGGCACTGACCCTGGAGATCCGTCCATATCTTATACAGTCACTAGCACCAAAGCTGAACAAATATCAGTGTCGGTGTCTTCTATCATTTTTGGGCAACATTGGTACAATATGTAAACAGGTTTGAAGTAATCAATACTCAACTTAATGTTCTCAAAACCCTCTGGTTTACCATCAACTAAACTACAAGTTAGTCCAAACCAGCTTATCTAATGACATGCAGTAATAATGCTCTGCCTGCTTCTCTGCACAGTCTACAGAGTGTAAAAATAACTACAGGCACAGAAGGAGAGTGGTTTACCGTGATCAATCCCTGACGTGGATATCTGGATGGCTGCAATTACAATATAACAAAGGCATCAAAGCAGATAATTAAGTCCTCAAAGTAGCTTGTGTTACAGCTTTACATTAAACCAATAGATAGGTGACACCAACACATCATCTTTGGGAAACTCCTATTTAACATATTTTCCTACTTCTCAATAATATTATCAAAAAATGTATTCAGGTTTTATAGCGTAGTTAGAGTATATACATTCGACTGTACCAGATATTCAGAGAGATTTAATTGTTCATTCATTACATTGTAAAAGGCATGAAAGCACTAAATTACCAGTTTTTTGAATGGAGTTTGGTTGATGTCTCCACCTGCTGCAAAAACAAGACAGCATCAAAGCTTGATATTATAAACGACTTGAAAAATGCAACTACAGCTGGAGTCTATGTGTCTGTCCTGTGTGTGTGTGTGTGTGTGTGTGTGTGTGTGTGTGTGTGTGTGTGTGTGTGTGTGTGCGCGCGCGCGTGTGTGCGTGCATATTTGTTTATGTGTCAGTATTTCTTATCAGCATTGGATTCAAAGCTCTGTGGCACCGAACCTGGGATCAATGGGCCTAGACCAGCAGACGCAGAGTTTGTGCGAGTGTGTACTGTCCGTCAGCTTGTGTGTGTGTGTGTGTGTTTCAGTCTATATGTGTATTTGAAAGTGTGTGTCTTTGCGTCACCGTTTTGTCTTTAAATGTGGATGTGTGTGTGTCCACAGTGGAGCCAGTATGTGACCAGATAATGTTGCATATCGGACCAGTTGTAGAGACCTCAACCAATATGCATCTCAAGTGCATGACAAGACTTATCTGTGTGTGTGTGTGTGTGTGTGTGTGTGTGTGTGTGCGCCTGTGTGTGTGTGTGCCTGTGTGTGTGTTGGTCAATATATTTGATTGTTCCAGTAGCTGTATTAGTGGAAAAACAACAGCGCAGAATTTATTTGAGGGGCAGCAGACGAGGAGACGTGCTGTCTGTGGCTGCACACACACACACACACACACACACACACACACACACACACACACACACACACACACACACACACAGACGAATGCCTGCATCTCTTTCTGTTGCTGTTGTTCGCCTTTCAGCCTGCATCATATAACTGTCAGCGCTCACAATAGGCACAGAGTCGCCTCTCACTGCTGCACAAACACCCTCTGCTGTTTGTTGCTCTGCGGAGTTATTTTCTTCTTCCTGTGTGAACCGAGAATCTGCGTGCAGACACCACGCTCCACCAGGTTGGGCCGACTGCAGAATCAGCTGTGTGCAAATATAGATATGTGACAGATATAAAAAAAAAAAGAAAAAAGAGAAGCATCCTCATGCACAGATGTGAGCAGAAGAGTTCAAGCAGATAGCTTAAATAAAAAGGCAAGTCTAATTGTAAGTTGAAGTAAAAGGTGGTAAAGAAGAGTCAGAGGAAGTCATTAGGATTCATCCTCTGGGGAACATGAATGTCTGTAACAAAACTGCATTTGATAGCTTTTGAGATATTTCAGTCTGCACCCAAAGTGGTTGACAGAGAAAAAAGTTCTATCCTTGCATAAAGACACCCTGGCAAAGTAAACACCTCTGAAGTTTCTGTTACAATCGAGTGGTGTAAGCAGGAATTCCCATGTCAAGTGAACACAGCATAAAACACACTGACTTCTGAGGAAACACACTCCTGGTGTGAATATTGAAAAAAATAATCTCTTCGAGCTTTTCTACGATCGGTCTTATCACTCCTTTTTTAGTGAAACTAAGCTGGAATGGACATTTTTCACAACACACAGGTGTAACCGAGCCATCACTAATGTTTGTTATAATGCCACTTTTCCGTCTTTGAATAGAAATATCTGCTGTAATAAAAAAAGGCCTCGGTGCATTTGGAAATACCAAAGGAAAAAAGCGCTTTTCTTGTTTCATGTTTGTAAGATGAAGCAAAAACATCTGAAGTACAAATGACAGCAGCAGTCAGTGCTCAATTGTCTAATCTTTAACTTGTCAGATAAGAGTTAGAAAAAATGTTTGTTTCCCCGACTTCAGATGACGCATGATAAAAGCTAGAAAATAAGATCAGAGACTTGATTGTCGGTGCAATGCAGCAATGCAGAAAGAATGAATGATGCAACATTCAGTGGGAGGGAAGCAAACATTCATATTACACATGGTGCAACAAACACACTCAAAAAAACAGGTACAAACATGCAGTACAATACACAAGACTATACAGCTATACAAATATAAATATGTGTCTGTACAAAGTGTTAAATAAGGTAGTGCAGTATACGTTTCCCTAAAAAAGGATTAATTATGCTAAAAATAAGAAGGAACAAAAATGCTTAATTTTAGGTTTTGACCACAAGCTGCCATAATATCTATGATATTAGATAAACTTGTTCTGTATCATGTTGCCATGTCATCTCTGACCTGTAGGGGTCACTGCAAACCCAATCCATGCTGCCGAGCTGAGTCACACACACTGGATGCATCAGATGAATCACATATTTTAGTTCGATAAGTGTTATGCTACATTATGATGCTCTCAACACACACACACACACACACACACACACACACACACACACACACACACACACACACACACACATACACACGGAGTGAGTTTCATGTTTTCCTTCAGTCAACTCAGATGATGAGTAAGAATTTACAAGAAGGCGAACGGGTTAAAGGAAAACAAGGCAGAGTAATATAGATGAGCAATGGGGTTATAAACACTGACTGTTTCAATTAAAGGAGTCATGATGTTTCTGTGAACGCTGGGTCGAGGAAATGTGTGTGCGTGTGCAGTGTGATGTCTTTCATTTAAAGCAGCACCAGTTGTTGCCATTAAAACTAAATGTGTGTGTGTGTGTGTGAGACTTGTTTGTTGCCTGACAATTAGCTAGTAGCAGCTCACGTACTATTGAAAGCAGATGTCTTAAATTGTTAACAACTGGATGTTCCAGTAATACGCAAAGTCCCTGCCAGGACTCTGCAGTCGCTTCAGGAAATGTAGAACAGCTTCAGGATCTTACCACCTTCCCAAAACCCTGCTGAGCCCTGCGCTGACCCCGCTGATGGAGATACAATAGATTTTTTCTTTTTTCACAACGCTATCAGCACCAGCCAGGAACACAGCTGGAAGAGTATTGCTCAAGGGAGTTTTTGGACTGGGCGGCTGTGGCTCAGGGGTAGAGCCACCGTCTTGTCATCAGAAGGTTGCTGGTTCGCAATTCGAAGGTCACTGGTTCGATTCCCCTGCATGTCGAAGTGTCCTTGGGCAAGATACCGAACCCCAAACTGCTCCTGATGTGCTGGTCGGCACCTTGCATGGCAGCCACTGCCATCAGTGTATGAATGTATGGATTACTGTAAGTCGCTCTGGACAAAAGCATCTGTTCAATGTAAATGATATGATTAATAAGTAGAGTGCCTGCATTTTCTGAAGAAATTGTGTGTGTTGGGAAAACAACTGAACCCATTATTACGAGAAAACAAAAGTTTTCCTTATGGCCTAATGTTTTTTAGATCAGCAGTGCCAAGCCAAACAAACAAAATAAAATGATCTTGTTATCTCGGGGAAACAACCTTTGTTATTCCCTGATAATGATAGAAATAATTTGTGATCTCAAGATAATAGATAAAATGTAACTTGTTATTACAAAAATGGAAAAAAATAATGTGTTTAGTATGTTTGACCCATGACAGATTCGGGCTTCTGTACCGATATATATATAGTATAAGATAAGAACACAGCACCAAACATAATTCATTTTTCATTTCTGAATTGAGTCTTTAAATAGCAAAGAAGTCTTTATTCTTGATTAGATCCACATTACCTAGTGGTTGCTAGTCTTCCTGGGGTCCTAAGTATTGCAAAATAACTGTACAAATCAAATTTGCGAAGTATCAATCAATGAATTAATTCTACACATTAAACAACCAACAGAAATTGTACACCGACACACAAACAATAACCCTGAAGGGAAACAAAAACAAATCTGTTGAAGTACCTCAAAGGCAAATCCCCTTGTCTGTATTGGTTCCCTGTTTGTGCTCACTAGCTTTCTAAAACTATTGAGGGGGATTTCTAGAAATGCGTCCTGGGATATGAAGGAACTCAGTCAATATAAATGAGGTGAAGCAAATGTCAAGAGGAAACACAAGAATAAGAAGAAAACAGAACAGATGGAAAGAGAGTGCTGATTATCTGATGAAAACTCTGGCAGAGTGTCAGCTCTTTCAGCTGTTCAGGATGTTTCGCATCTAAAAACTGTTACTACTGAAGTGCACACACAGCACACACACATCTTCTTTTCTTTTGCTTTTTCGTCTTTCTTTAATACCACATTGTTTGTGTGTGTGTTTGGGTTGGTCCAACATTGCGGCAAGCCACTCACCACAGGCCTCTTGGCAGTCGCACCGTGGCCTCAAAACCCTCTTTCACCACTGTGGTCTATGCATGTGTGTGTGTGTGTGTGTGCGTGTGCAGCAGTGTGTGTCTCATCTTTACATCTTCACATCTTCACTGCTGTGGCTAAATGACATATTTAAAAGGCTCCAACGGACACAGACACTCGCAGTGGAGTTGAGTTGAGAGACAAAGTGAAAGGAGGCTGGAGTGATAAGTGCAGTAATGCAAATCAACAGACACTAGTATCAAACAGTCTCTTTTGTTTCAGTGTTGGGATTCAAATGAGGCCGTTAACGCGGCCTAAGATAGACCAGTAAAATGTAAAACAATAACAACATGTATGACATGAAGAACTGATATTTTGTTGGATGTTTTTATTATTTTTAGATGTAGTATAGGACTTTTTGTTGGATTATAATGTCATTGTTTATGCCAACTAACTGTTATTGTGCTCTTATCACAGGATATAAACCAAACTGTATAGATTGTTATGGTATGTTAGGTCAAGTCTAATTTAAAGGTGGCCCTAAAGGCCCAGATGACACCGAGACAAGTTGCTACAGACGCAGCCGCTTCAAAAACACCTTGGTAAGGATGTCAGACAGTTCAGCGTGGGGTGATTAAGTGTAGTTAATGGAAAAAATGGGAATGGAAAAAGTTAAGAACATTTCAACTTCTAGGAACCACTAGAAAAGAGAGCACATACTACACTTACCAATTACCTCAAAATAACCAAGTAAAGTAGATTAATAATTTTAAGTTAGCTCATATAACTTCAATTTAGTCGTCTGCTTTACTTGGTTATTCTGAGGTAATCAGTTTCCGGACTTTTTTTTAAAGTAACGTCAACTTTCAAAATTTACAGTGAGAGTATGATTTTGCTGACGACGTGTTTCTAGTCACTTGTGTTGGTGTAAGAACATATTTTTCACTTTGTAGTCGAGTTCAGAGTAGATTTCCTTTGACTTGAACAAGTTAAACTTAAACTTAAAGCTGCATCCTTTTATTTTTGGCCACTAGAGGGCAGAATAAATCCACAACACAGCTCTGATATGTTAATCTATGTTTAAAGTAGGTGTGGCTAACATGTCGCCTGTGTACACAGCAAGCCATTTATCTGCCTTTAACGTTTTTCAATGCAGTTGATTACCAATATTTAGACGTATCCAGCTTTTAAAAGATATTATTTTGTAAATAAAAGGGTTCAGTCTTATATACAGTACATCTGGTGCTTTAGCTGCTAAATGCTCCACTAGGTTCACCAGCTAGTCTCTAACTGCATCTTGCCGCTGTTTGGTGCCGAGTAGGTTCAGTGGTTTTATCAGTGAAATTCATTTTCAGTTATTATATACTGATTTTTTAAAATTTAAATAAAAATACCTGCCTGCTGCTGCATGAAACCAGTTTAATGAGAACCAAGACCAGAAGCTAAACAAGGCTGAAAGGCTCCATAAAGCTGGGGAGTTGGTTAGAATTGGCTTTGGTATGGAACTAAACAACTTTGTGGATTATTTCTAATTTTTAACATTTAAGAATCTGTTGAAAAGTAAAAATATTTATTTATATGAAGAACAATACAAATTTAATGACCACCTTAAATCAAGCAACTCCTGAAATCTCTTCAGCTCTGTTTGTGTCCCTGAGGTTTGTTTAAAAGTCCAATCAAGGCCCGTCTGACAATATGATATAGCCGCCACCTGCTGCTCTTCGTAGCTCCTTTTACCTGTAATTACACACTGCGCACGAGTGTGTGTGCGTGTGTTAGTGACATAATTATGGTGTTCAAGGTAGCGTGGCGATCTCGTGTCAGAAAACAGCCTGACATTAACACGCCAATGATCAGGTTGCTGCACGTGTGTGTGTGTGTGTGTGTGTGTGTTGCTTGATAATTAACTGGGACGTCGTGGATGGCTTTGATGTAAAGAGGCAGAGAGAGAGAGGAGAGAGAGCGTGGACAGATGCAGGAGGTGTGTCCACGCCAAACATGCAGCAAAACCAAAGCGTTATGCACACCGCCGGCGTGTGTCCTATTGTTTGTCTGACTCCATGTGTGTGTCTTTGTCTGTGTGTTTTGGCACTGCAAGTTGTCGGCCGTTGATTTTGAGAAGCAGTATCAGTAAAACTGTTCCTGTGTTGAGACCTTTAACTAGGAACGGAGTGATGTATGTCTTAGATTAGATTTGATAAGTGCCTTAAAGTTAGTTTAGTGCCACTGGATCTGTTAAAAAAAAGGTATATAAGGTGTATATGGATCAATGGCCCCACATAACCATACAAAGCCTGCACACCATGTTTAAACATGTATTTTGACACTTTTTCTTACCAGTTATGGATTCAACAACCATTATAATGGTGATTTGTCATGTCTATTGTCCATGCAGCCATTCTATGAGTGTGTTTTACGGTAGCAAGGTGTTTGTCAGTCAGTGGTTGTTGTGCAAAACAGTTTACCACTTCAGGGTAGTACCTTGTATGGTCTTAAAGGTGCAATATATAAGAACAGGCCATCAAATCCACACTCCAAACAAACATGGGCGACATATCTATTAACTGTGGCTACCCTTAGCTCAGTTAGCCGTGCAGTTAGCGGTTCAGATTGGGTGTTGTGGGCAGCTTAAGCAGCCATGTTGCTCCTCCAGGCAATAACTTTTATTGGTAAATATGAGATTTTTGTGGGGAATTTGAATTTTTAACTGTATCACAATGGTATGACTGCCTAATGGATGTTTTCATGGTGTTTTTAGGTTTTTCATGAATCTCAGATCAGGTCTGAATTATTCGACCCTAGCAGACCTCTGATTATAATATTACACTTTTATTTTATGTAAAAAAGATGCTCAGAATTAAAGCTGTTTCAATACTGATATAAAAAATTAGTTAAATACTCATACTCGAGTGTGTCCCTGCGTGTGTGTGTGTGTGTGTGTGTTTTTGTGCCATTTACTGCAGCCATTAACCCATTAGTGACATTGTATTACACACTTTAAATATTCCACGTCCAATAATCAGCCTGTAATACTGTTAGCTCATTGAAGACGTCAAGTCGTAATGTTGTTAAAGCCATCACACGCACAACCACACGCAGATCATTTCACAACAAAAGTGGTTGTTAATGTACGCATTAACGCACACATATACAGTAAGTGTGCCGTCCAAGTGTTGCATTTAAAGTCACTAATTATGTCATAAACACACACACACTGTAAGAGCGGTCCAACCCTCATCATAAACCTGGTCGTTACATCGTAAGCATTCACACACACACACACAGACACACACAAAAATAAGTGTGTCAATCCTGCATGGCCTTTAAATTTAGTAATCATGTCATAAATGTCAAACATACGACGTGTCGTAATCCTCAGCAGGTCGTCAGCGGAGGATCGTAAGCAGCGTTAGTCCTCGTTACCGGAGGAGGGCCACATGTGTCCCCCCCTCCCTCTGCGTCGTATATCCATCAGGCTGCTGGCTCCTCGGGGGGCTGTTGATTAGTCAGAGGATGTAAAGAGGAAACGTGTCATTTTGTTAAGCAAACAGGCAACTTTCAGGGCCTACTTTGAGGAAGACGCTGGAGTTCAGCAAAGGTGCCTGCAAAAAGAAAATGGTTTGACTTTTACTTTTGATATTGTAAAAGTGATGTGATGCAGCACTCTGTTGCGTTTTAGGATTTGGGAAACTGTATAAAAATTCAATCTTGCTCTTTATATTAAGGTAGTTAGGCCATGAGTAAGCAGGGCTGACACATTCCCGTCTGGATATTTTACCCATAAACTGTTTCCCAACAGTTTCCCAACTGCTCTTCCAGAAAACTTACTGGATCACAACTTGCTAACGGGTGACGAATAAACGGAAAACCTCAATGAATTCATAAAAATGCCAGTAAAAACTGCCAGTTTTTACTCCGAAAACAGGAAATAATTGAGATCACAAAGATACATTTGAGAATAAAGTGGTGCAAAAACAAGTCACTAAGTGTTTTTGGTCAAATGAGCCATCCTGTATTGTTGGTAGTGACGTGAATAGTCTCACATCGCCAGACCTTTCTCCACTGCAACATTTCTCATTCTGCTATAGGGGAAAAATGGCTTGTTTGCATGTCTTTAAGCCAATCACAAGCATCTTTGGTGGCGTTTAACCCAGGATGCAGTGATGGTCTCCTGGGGAGGCTACTGGGGAAATTATGTGCTCAACGGACAAGCGCAAGAAACAATAGTAAGTGTCATAATAACTGATGCACTAGCAGCATTTTAAAGGCTTTTGAAATGTGAGCTAAGTGGGCTAAGCATAGTAATAGTGATAACCTAGATCTTAGATCTGGAAAATGCTAATTCTGGTTAAAAGACTTGATTGGCTCAATGTGTCATGGGGGCTAAGAATAAGGTGGACTAGTTTCATTTAATACAATGGTGAGTAATGGTGGACAAAGTGTCAGTGGCAGTAAAACAAAGGTAGAGATGAAATTGGAAGAAGCTGCAGGAGCTATTCAGCACTAGGCCAGATGGACCGGCTAGCAAGCTAATGGTTAGCTTCTCTCCAGCTTAAGCAGTTCAGTATGAGTATGAAAAATTTCTAAATCTATTGTTCAAAAACTTGATGAGTGCATGTTGAGTTCAACAGTAATTTATTGCAAATGGCTTGCAAGTAATAAGAGCTAACCCGATGTAATAAATCAGCATCATTGTTAGTCTACACTTCTTCATGTTGTCAGTGTTTCTTATTAGAGATGAGCTGCTTTTGATCAGATGATTTCCAGGAAGATAACACTGTTGTTCTAACAAGACATACAGTGTATAGTTAGTCAGGACTGATGGTGAAAAATCTCATTTTTCGGAGCACATGTTAGACCTGGGGTGTATCATGAAATGGTTCTGAAAAGGAAATTTAATGGAAATGCTAAACCAGAGGACTGGTTAGTCCCGTAGTTGTTTTTAATTATCGTTTCTTGGGAATGATTGAGCTGCTATTCATTAGCTGTTGAGGGGAAATGATGAGTCACATCTCTGGTGTCACAATAATTTTCAATGTGCTCTGGTCTTTAACAAACTCTAGATTTAATCCTTCTGTGGGCTCCTATTCAGACACTGTAGAGACACTGAGTGAACGCAACCTGCGATCTCTGTATAAATGATCATTCATACGCAAAAAAGTCAGACTTACACAACAAAATAAGAGCTATACCATCATTGAGCCCTTTCGTATCTCACTACCGTTAAATCCTCTCTCTATTCCTGCTTTCTTTACCACCTTCCTCTTCCTCTCCCTGTAGTTTCTCTACCCTCCACCCTCCCTTTTTAAATTCAGTTGGAGCCAAGTTGCTGTGAACTTTTTGGACTTCAACTTTTACTCCAAAGTGCTGTGGTAGAAAAAAACAAAACAAAACAAAACAAAAAAAACCCCGTCTCCAAAAACACCAAATAAACAAACAAACAAAACCTTTAACACACACTCACACACACACACGGAAATACACTCCTGAAAACCACATGGGACCAATTATCACATTTGCTGTGCTCTGTTTGCCAACCCCCGATCTCCATACTGACAGAGAGAGAGAGAGGGAGATACAGTAAACGCTCAGACAGTCATCACCTCATTAGCCTCGGATGGCATTATGCTTCTGTGTGTGTGTGTGTGTGTGTGTGTGTGTGTGTGTGTGTGTAAGTATGGTTAATAATGCCGTATGTCTTGAATCATGTGTATTGTGTCCGTTTACTTTCTGTCGACTCTGATGGTGTCCAGTCGAGGCGATACACTACCTAACGTGCATTTTCTTCATTTCACGTAGCTACACACGGTTTCAATGCAAAGCAACAACCATGCACGGAGAAACGTTCTCTATCAAAGCCAGTTCTGTGGTTTCATCTACCTCAGTTTGCCATCACAACCTTTTAAATGCAGTTTTCCCACCTAAACATACACCTACTTTCAACTGTGAGACGCATTTGCCCTGTGTCTGTTCTGTCTATGTGGTACAATGTGTTTGAGCCACGACCGAGAAGAGGAGCTAGCAGCATTTAGCAGCTAACGCAAAGAAGAAGAACGGCAACTGAAAATGTGTATCAACCACCACATAACAAGCATTAATGTTATTGCCATATTGCTGCTCGTAGAACGGTGGCATGCTATCCAAGATCACACACTACTTCAGTGTAAAAACATAAAGGTGCGTAAAGAGGACTCGTCGTTGTTGTGGTATCGTGTGCTAAAAGTTCATGTGTGATTTTTGCGATAGTCATGAAAGAAGCATGATGAAATCTTTGGTCGTCAATCAAACTGGTGGTCCCGGAGCTCACTGTGTTATGTTATGTTATGTAACATTATCCAGCAAGTTGCTGCTTCGACCGAGCGCATACATGCAAGCACACATTCCCACAGGAACTTTTACTCTTGTGGTACATCAAAATTCTCTTTTTGCTTTTCTTTGCTTTTATTTTTCTGCAGATACTAAAGGTTTCCATAAAATATAGGCCTCTGACAGCTTCATGTCCAAACTTGACCTACAGTCCATGTTCTGCATGTTCGTGAGCAGCTGCCGGCGTCTGTGCAGCTGACAGAGCGAACAGGACGACAGACACAACACATGTCTGTGGAATGACAGCACCAGGTGTCCGTGACTCAGTGTGTGTGTGTCTGATGTAAGATCTTCCAACATCTCACTGCTCCGCTCGCATGTATGTGACTGTGGGTAAGGACAAGGAGCTTGTGCTTGTGTGTGTGTGTGTGCGTGTGTGTGTGTGTGTGTGTGTGTTCGTGTGTGTGTGTGTGTCACAGAGAGATGTGAAGGAGATTCCATCGCCTCCATTTTAGTGACTCAGTAACAGGAGGGGGATTCTTCCAGTAAAACACCTCCTCCTTGACACACACACCCCTGCACACACACACACTTCCAGGATAGTCCTCCATGTGTCTCATAATGAGACGTCTCTATCTTTTGTTTAGATCCATGAATCTGCCTCTGATCGTCTGTTTTCTCTCTTCAGTCACACACAACTCAAATACATCTTCCTTTACTAGCTGGGATATTACAGCGATGAACAGTTTGATGGATCAATAATCATAATGCATTAATAGAAACACAAATTCTTCTGAGATGGGCCACGAGTGCTTTTTCTTTTGTAACTGAAGAATATTGTGATGCTGATACTTTTGTTGAGTCATACTGAAGCTGTAATGAGGTAACTTTACACTGTGGTAGTGCAACTTTTACTTCAGTAAAAGTAAAAGAGGAGGAATTTATTCCACCTCTGACACACACATCACACACTCTGCCGTTACGTTTGTCCATCAGCCGAACAAAAGGGGCCTTTCTGGTCCTTCAAGGGCAGTGTTGTTCAGACGATGCCTCATCACTGACATCTGTTACACTCTCACACACACACTATTCAACGGGACGGCGAAATGATCACCCCATGACATCATCGCAGCTCAGTGGAACGGAGGAATAAAAACTCAGTGTGTGTGTGTGTGTGTGTGTGTGTGTCCTGGTAAACGATCTGACCCCCTGTGCTGTTACAGACAGTCCCATTAAGCCCCACTTCACACACTTAGACACACACGCTTAAACAAAATGATTTGCTCCCCTGGGACAGGCAGGGTAGGGGGAAGAAAAGACGAGGTTAAAGAGTAAAAGGAAACTTCCAGGTCTGTGTTGAAATATCTCTGTACATGCTCATAACACCCAGATCAGACACACGACTGTATGTGAGGAGCAGGCGACAACAAAGAAGAAGAGGAAGAGGGAAAAATGCTAATCCGATGCTTTGTATTAAAGTTCAAACTGTCAAAGTTCAGCACAGTGAACAGGGGTGTAGTTAGTCAACAGCTGCTCTTTGTGGGAGGAAGATGGTGACTAACTGTGCATCCATCAGTTTCTCACACTAACCAGACAGCCGAACATTTTTTTCCTCCTCCATCTTCACTCTCCTCTCTCATTTCAACTTCTTCCCACCGTCCCTCATCACCTCCCTTCTGTCTTACTTCATCCTTTGCACTTTTGATGTCATGAGCATTCATCAGCAGTATTCCCATGAAAGAAATCATACATACCTGTTGAGAAATATGTTATTGTTTGCCATATTTCAACATAAAATCCTGTGTTTAATTTGAATTAAAGAAGTACTTATATATGTTTTGCATTGTTTTCTTCTTGGGGAGGATTCAGGAATCTCCCTTTTGCTTCCCTGTTGGTGATGCAAGACGTCTGGCAATGATCACATCATCGTCAAAAAATGCTCGTCAGCATATTTCAGCTTAAAGTCAGACCATCGGTAGCTTATGAAAGATGTGGTGCTGATATTTTTGCAGAGAGCCTGGCAACAGGACTGATTTTAATATTTCAGACATTTAAATCGGACTTTATGCAAAACGATTCCCGACATTTGATTCCCGTCGGATAGGAATACTCCATTAGCGATATTCAGAGCAGGGAGAATAAAAACAACAGGTGGGAACATGTCCACAGATAGGAGTTGGACTACAGTACATGCAAGACTGATTTCGTAAGACACAAATAAAACAGAAGTGCTAACAGGATCTAATATTTCTACAGCTTTCACGGTTGAAGGTTGAGGTTGAGGTTGAAGAAATCCAACTTCAAGGGACGGTCCAGTTAAAATTCCCACGTTACAACGCGCCATTAGCATGCTAACCAGCTGCTTCCCCACCATGCTACTGTCCATTTTTTTTCATTTGGGGGAACTTAAAGGGAAGAACAATATTTCAGTTTCCTTATTACTGAAAATACTTTTTTCCCTTTTTAGAAAGAACTGAAAATATGGTTTCCCAGTAATTGTTTTTTTTTTTTTGTATTTTTATGTGGCTACAGTAGGAAGTGGTTCTGTGGCTATCTCATGATCAGCTGACATCTGGGACGACTGTATATAACTCTAGAAAGAAGAAATAAAAGACTCTGCTTCTCACAAATGAGGGATTTGTTTCATGAGCTATCAATCACAATCTTACTCAACTCAATTCTCGATGAGGTTTTGCTTTCACAGCCTGGCTCGGATTATTGATGAAGGATATAACATTCAGTTCACCTTTATCTGCACTTGTGGCTACCGTTGGCTCCGGACAGCAAACATTACACGGAGCTTTAAAGTTGTTAGAGCAGAGACTGAGTTGGCCTTTCAAACGTTTACAGACAGTTGTTCCAGTTCATTTCAGTCAAATGCATCATACTCATCAGTTTTATGGAGCGCGGGCCAGCCAACCGTCCGTCTGATGCTCAGAGGACATTAGTCTGGTGTTATGACTCAAAGTCTGGCCGCGTTGGTAATTCAGTGCGCTCTATAGTTGAATGGTAGCCCATAAAGTAAGCCTGCCATTGGACAGCATCCAGACTTTAAATCCACTTTTTTTTTTGGGAAGTTTTGTTTGTTGTTGAATTCAAAGGCCACTTCAACTGTTGTATTTTAGCAGCTGGTAAGAACACACACGGCGACGTGCCCACACACACACACACATGAGCAGGGTCTAGACATGATGGGGTTTGATGTCGTGGGAGCTCCGTGGGGTGCAGAGGAGGAGGAGGAGGAAGAGGAGGAGGAGGAGGAGGAGGAGGGACGGAAAAAAGTGGAATCAGCGGAGGAGGAGGAGAAAGAGAAGAGAGAGGAGGGGATGAAGGGAGGGCAGCTGTAAGCAGATAATGAAGAACAAACCAAACTCCTCCTCCTACTTTTTCTGTTTCATCACAGCGTCGACCTTAATTAAAGGACCAGTTCACCCCAAAATGGAAATGCGGTCATTATCCACTCACCCTCACGCCGATGGAAAGTCTGCAAAACATTTGTGGAGCTTCACAGCAAAACGATGTTGCAACATTCTCCTAAACAACTGACGTAGATGTTTTAAAATGTGGAAAAACAACCAAAAATGAACCATAAAATGGCTTCATACAGCTCATGCAGCGTAATCTGGAAGATGGATTTTGCAAAAAGACGTTATTTACGGCTTGTGCACCCAAATTTAGCCGGGGTGTGTGCTAACGCTTTTAGCTTAGCACCTACTTTGACGATTTCAGCTTAAAAAAGTGTGTAAATAACGTGTACAAATCAATGTGGGACCAAAGTGGTGAATCTTTTCCCGTTCTTTCTGTTCCAGCTGATTCAGCCCCCTGCGTCGATGTCTGACCCCGCGTGACCCAGGAAGTTGCAGCTGGAGGTCGTGTTGTGTCTGGGAGGGGTCAGAGGTCAGCGGGTGAGCTGCCTCCCGCTGAGCTCTCCCAGGACATACAGTAGGACGTCCACTGGTCTGTTTCCAGACCCAGTCCTCATCTACCCTCTGTCCTGAAGGAGTCCGATCAGTATCTGCTTTAGGACACCTGATCTACCTGAACAGGGCCGCTTGGAAACCTGAGAAAAACTGGATTTTGCAAACATTGAATAAGATTTAGTTTGAGGGTCAAGGTGCGTCAGTAACCTAAACCTGCAGGGGTGGAGCAGCAGCTGTTCTGGCATTGTGTGTGTGTTGAGGTGGCAGAGGTGGAGCCGAGGAGGGGTCGAAGTGTGTCAGTGCAGGTGTTGGGGTGTAAGGAGGTGTGGAGTTGAGGGTCAAGTTCCCTGTGGGCGTGTGTGTGTGTGTTTGGACTCTGTCAACGCATCGCTCGAAAAGCCGATACCAGATTCTTAACCAGCAGGTGTTTGATCTGTGATTGCACACAAACACGCTCACACACACATCGGGGCTTTCAAATGACACAAACAATACAACACTTTTGTTTCACAGGGTTCCTGATTTTCACTTTCAACACGGACTTTCACTGCAAGATTTGAATACGCATGAGGTGCTTCAGAAAGCTTGTATCTGCACTTATGGCTCAAATAAACAACAATACCACGTGATTTCTTTAAAGGTGCACTATGTAACTGTATTACTATGTAAGGACAACACAACTTCATACTGTTTTACTTTGTTGATATGTGGCGGGCCCTGCCACCTTTCTATCTTCAGTCACTAGCAATATCATCTTATATGAAGATGAAGACAATTCTCATAGAAAATCAATGGATGCGTTTTGTTGCACCAGGTGTACGGCTGTTGCCTTGGAAACAGAAATAAATCTGAGTGCAGTATAGAAAGAAGAATAGAAAAGTCCAGGACAACACAGAGAAATTTGGCAAAAGTTTAAAGTCTTTATAAAAGACAACGAATTACATGTAAACCGACCTTACTGTTGTTATGAGCTCAAATGTCCTTTTACTTTTATGTTTTCTCCTGTTTCAATTGGTTGGTTGGTTTGTGAGCAGGATTACACAAAAACTACTGAACCCATTTCCACGAAACTTGGATGGAGGATGGGTCTCGGTCCAGAAAAGACCCAAATAACTTTTGGTGCGGATGGATCCAGGATTTTTTTTTTCTCACTTTCTTTAACCTTGTGTTTTTACCTTTGTTAATTTCTCAGGGAATAATGCACGGATCTTGATGAAAAAAAAAAATCTGGTGTGTTTAGGTGTCTGGTATATATGAGTCCATACAAAAGTGGACTGTTGGGCCTTGGCGGAGGTATGCGCTCTACTGAGCTGAAGCTAGTTCTAGTTGAAGCTTGCGAGCACATTTCAGAGCATCTTTGAACCCACCACAACCCCACGCACCTTGTGTTGGTTGGTTTCATTACTTTAGTTTCAGTTTTCATGACCTTTTTGCCTTTAATTCAACAAATGACGCTGTGCAATCATGTGTACGTGAAGACGTTTGAATCTGCATGATATGTAGAAACGTGTCTTTTTTATGGTATCTTATTATAGTGTTCACTATGTGTAAGGCCTGTGAATAGGATTAGGAGGGTTAGGGGACTTTTCATACAACATGAAAATAGCACAATGAGGCTTTGAATATCTACATACATAGCTAGTTGTTTGTTTCTTTTGCCTGGCATGGCTCTCTGTCCCTGTCTCCAGCTTCTAGCTTCCCAGACCGACCATCCTCGACCCATCCGCCATATGCCTGCAGACTTTCTTGCCAGTCCTGGTCACCTGACATCCCCTCCCACCCACACACCTGTTCCCACTTTGCTCATCAGCACTGCAGATATATATACCAGCTCATTCACACTTGTCACCTATCAGGTCATCTCTTGTTCTCTTGAGTAAGTGCTCCAGCCACTTTACCTGCCTTCCCTTTACCTCCCTGTATCACCTAGACAGATATTTCTTTTTTAAATGAAGCAGCAGAGGCTGACCCACAATGCAACTTGACAGTAACTTGAGTTTTTTAACCTCCCTGACATTGCTTCCAGTTTGAAACGCAAAAATGTGTCGTATCCACATCATTGCCCAAGATGACCTTGATGACATCACTGTGACATCATCATGATACAACTGTTTTCACCACCTGAGGTGCGAGGTGAGTTAACAGACATGTTAAATGAGTGGAATTTCCCTTTAAATGTTATTGTCACTAACTTGCACGCCATATAAAAAGCGGCCCAGTGTCGGTCAGTTCTACTAATAATGGATGGACTACACTTCCCCCCTCAACTAACCTTCATCCTGCACACACACACACACACACACACACACACACACACACACACACACACACACACACACACTGGTGGTCACAGCGGTCTAACAGTCTGACCTGCAGTGAGGCTTGGTGAAGTAGAGGTGACTCACTCTCTTTCTCTCTCTCTCTCTTTCTCTCTAACTCTAGCTACACACAAACCACAAACGCACATATGGGCGCTCGAAAACACACACCACAACGCCCTCTCCCTCTGCCTCGCTCGCTCTAACCACAGCTACTTCCTCGATGAAAAACTGTTGGCTGAGGGGGGCAGGTGGTTAGTTTGATTACACACACACACACACACATCAACACACACACACACACACACACATGCATATCCTAAAGCCACAATGCCAGATTAATAGAAACCAAACTGGCTTGCTTGAGAGACAATCTCTCGTTTGGTGACACTGAATGTTGAAGAGAGTCAACTCCGAAGACGAAAAAGTCATCAGCAAGGGGATTTGGAGAACCACATACCAAAACCAGAGAGAGAGAGAGAGTCATAAAGAGCGTTGAGAGATAAAGGAAGATGTGTATGGCGACAGAGAGAGAGAGCGGAAGCAGAGAAGAGCTGTAGAGAAAGAGAAAGAAGTAGAGAAAGGTAGAAAGAATGGGAGAGTTTTGTGGATTATTTTGCATCTGAGTCACTGGTCGACTGGGAGAAACCACAAGGAGCGTTTTGTACCACCTCTGCCCAGGACCGGGACACCTCGGCTGGGGTAAGAATACCACAACCACAGCCTCTTCACCTCCACTATTTATATTGTTTAACGAGCCTCCTGTTATTGCTAAACTACAACATTTGAATGTATTTTAACAGGTGGTGCTTTCATTAAAAACTTTTCTATTTAAAAACTGAATGCAGCACAGGTAGCTTCATGTGATTCATTTGCAAACATCATTATATTATCGCCAAACTCATTTGGATTCCTTGTTGAGCTCATGGTAAACAAATGAGACCATGCTGGAGCTGATGCATTATCTCGTTTTTGCATCTCCCATTCATTCCCTGCTGCCATTCTCAAAAACGGGGACAGTTCAAGCCACAATCAGGGAAAAAAAACAGCATCTACCACATTTGTGCCATCATTTCTGCAGATTTCCCTCCAAATTTGTACAGAGCAATCACACCTAACTGAGCTGTGAGCCACTGAAACAATTAAAGCCAAACTAATCTTTGAGTTCTCAGTTTTTGTGCGAGGAAATAAAGATTCTGCAGCAATTATGTACCATTTTAATATCCATTTCCATTACATGTTACAACAGTACATGTTTTGGACGGAGAAAGATGACTCTAAAAGTACAGTACCGAGTCGGCTAATAGGACTGCTAGCCGCACAGCTATCTGAGCTAACTAGTAAACCACAGCTACAGTATTTCACAGTTAGTAAATAGGCCAACTTTGGCAACAAAAAAGGCATCTGTCTATCAGTAAACTCCCAGTGTGTAAAGTTATAAAGTTGTGTTACTGAATGAAGAAAGCTAGACTAATTAACACCCAATCGGACAGTCGATTTTACTTAGCCTAGCTTGCTAACAGCGCTGATTCCTACTCAACAATTTTTTTCTTAAATGTTATTTTGTCCCACATTACACAGAGGAGCTAGCTAGCATTAGCTGCCGTCATAGGTCTTGTTGTGGTGGTTGTACATGACCAGTCCGAGCCACAACTGGACCAAAACTCACAGCAATGAGTACGTAAGTAGCGCTGAGGTTACAGGACCACTCGTTGGTGTTTGTTTTGACTGTCTGGTCACTCCCGACATCACTTTGTGGGTGGCATAGGGAGTGACCAGTGCTCAAATCACAGATAAAACCACGCAACACTTGATCCCCCACCAGGTTAACTGCTTCTCGTGATAACTCTTTGCATGCAGTCAACCATTAGCTGATCAAACACAACCTATTTAACAACCTCCTCAGCTCACTGAAACATTCAAATCAGAAGCAGGAAATGACCTCACATCCTCAGCAAGCAATGACACCCTAACCACTTGAAATCAACCCACATGTTCGATGTCTCTTCAGTGTTACTTATATACCCCTTTCAGTTTTATAGGGTTGTAAACACATTATGGTGTGTTCGGTAATCCATGCTTATTAGTATCCAAGAGTCGGTGATGAGTTACATACACTCCGTACATTACTTCACACACACACGGCCACATAGATAGATGTGGTTTGTGGTTAAGAGATTGGACATGGACGTTGACGTTTGGGCTCGTTGGACGGTCTCTCGTTGACCTCTCGTTTTCCGTGTGTTTGTATTCACGCGCAGGTAAAGAAGGTGGAGAGGACGAGGCGTCAGGGGAATAAGCGTTTCATGGCCTCCAACAGTATCTTTGAAACACTGTCAACCTATCAGTCAGCTTTTATACGAGGTAAGTCTATTTTTCCGTGTTTGTGTGTAGTCATGTGAACCTCCGCTGTTGAGCTGCTCTGTTGGTTTTTATGCTCTGATAAAGTCTTTTTTTAACTTTATGATGAATTAAGGACTGTTTGAAACATGTCTTTGTGTCAATGTGTGTCACCTGGGCCTAAAACTGAGCCTGTATCTTTTGAAAACTGCACTTGGGTATAAGTGGGAGGTTGGAGGCTCAGGTATCATGAGACTATCCTGCAGCAGCACCCTCCAGGTCTCACGGCTGTGAGCCTGCAGCCTCCCAGCTCACAGGGAGGATAACGGGAGGGAGGAGAGTGAGGAATGTAGCAGGCATTCCTTCCTGCTGCATCAACCGGCAGCTGTGTGAATGACTATTCGTGTCTGCTTCGTTTTCCCACCGCTCGCTGTCTTTGTGTTGCACGACTGGAGGTAACGATGGTCATCTCTTTATGATTACTCATGTGGTTTGGCAGTTTGTCTTCACTGAGACCGTGAAACGAACATTGACACCAGCACTGGGACACTTCCTGTCCCCTAATGTGTGTGTACCTGAACATTACACCCTCATGTATTCATTGTACATCTCTCAAAATCACTCTATTGTCTAAAATATCATTGCATGTAGAGCACTAGCATCCTAAAGCCACGTGTCAGAGGAGTCTCGTTGCGGCGTTAGTACGCAGGTTAAATGTGTATCACACTCTCCTCGCCCACTCCCCTCGAACACCTCTTCATGCAACGTTTACTGAGAAATGAAACTGGAAATCAGTGGCATGAAAGTTAACCCTGACGGCATGTAATAAAAACACAGACATGAAGAAATCAGAGGACTGTCATCAAAAATCAACACAAATATGAATTAAAAAGGAAATAATTTTTGAGAATAAATCAAATTGTAAGAGTGATTTGTGTTGTGAACTTACGGTTTTGTTGACTATACATAAATCTAACTTATTGCATTATTACAGTAAAAGCAACACGAGAATTGGTTGATTCATCTTCAAAGTGGTTCAAATCTTCTTTGAGGTCGTCCAGCTGTTGCATTGATTTGATAACAATACTGTACTTGTTGATGCAGACTTAGAATAATAAAAAAAAACTTCCTGAGGTTGCGTGTCTCCAGTGGACGTTGTCTCTGCTGCGGAAATTCTCGAGAACACTGTGTGACAGTGAGTGCTAAGTGTGTGTGTGTTTCCTGTGAAATCTTGGTGCGGCACTTTTAAAGAAAAATAGTTTATTCTCGACAGCGTTCTCACGTCTGAAATCATTTGCACGGCCCATTGTGAGTTGTGCACTGCATCATCAGTGCCAACACCCATGACACTGTGTGGGTTTCTGCTAGAAAACAGGATACAAGTGCTGATTATTATAAAGTTAATTTTTTTTCTTTTTAAAGTGTAGTGTAATGTAGTTTTCAAAACACCAGATATTATTCTCTACTCTTATGAAAAAAAATCTAATTTCCTAAAAACTGCTCCAAGTTAACCATTATTATTTGTCATCGGGTATTAAGAGAAATTTACAATTTACTCTACTCCATGGTAAAAAAGAAAACATTATTCTACTGTAATACTGACAATGACACATTGATATCATGAAATTGCAATTTGAAATCTAAAATACATAAACATGAAATTGACAACAGAACATTTTCAAATGCAAATCCATCAGCTGAAAGTTTTAAAAGTAAAGAAAAGTATAAAAATGTCAAAAACTAATGGCGATGAAGGCTGATTTGTCTCTGTTCTGTTGTCTCATGTTGCCGGTATCTCGGCCTAAAAGCTGCACTTGAACACACCGCACTGATGGCTAACTAGCGGGCGGCGATCTGTATTCACAGGGAGCGCTGCAAACATGGCGACTTTCTCCAACTCCTCAATAACAGCAGAGGTCATCAAGAGTCCAAGGACAACCCCTTCACTGTGTAGTCATATTTGTGCGTTTCAAGCTTTGCAGAACATGTTTGTTTCTATCAAACTTTCTCCAGTGTCTTCAGGCTGTTAGAGAAGCTTCCCACAATGACAATGTAGTTTTAAAATCAAAGGTTGCATCACCATTGTCACGAACTGCGCTGTCTTTGTCTTTGAGAATGTTGGATTAGTCATCTCATCTGTGATCCCTGTTGTATTCGGTGTTTGAGCAAGAAGTCGACACGTTGTTGTTTAGTTATTGTTACGTGACAAAAAGTGCGTGTGTGTGTGTCATTGTGAGCCTATCTCGCTTTGCCCTGCTGTAACTGCAGTCAAACATGTTCAAAGGTATCAAATCACGTGTTTCCCGCCTGTGTGCTGAGGTTTCATGGGTTTATTGGTGTGTGTGCATCATCCACAGTTTGACACAGGATGCTTGCATACAAAAAGTTCATTGGATCCGACCAATAAAACCACAGATATCACGACGCATCTTGTTGGTTGGTTATCTAACCTCAGGCCTGCTCAAAACTAGCTTACTGAATGAGTCGCACTACAAAAAAAACAAAGTTTCTCCTCATTGTAAAGTTTGTGTAACTCATTGAGAAGATCAAACCACAGCCTGTTGGACTCCAACCAGTACGAGCTGATCAGATCACATGTGGTTAACCCATCAGTGGTTTACAATCAATGTGACTCCCATCTCTGATTGGTTTCCATCTCCTCCGGTCCTATTGGTCGTCGGTGAGTTGTTATGTCACCGCCTGTCTGTCCTCCAATCATCACGTCTGTGACATGAGAAACCACACAATGTTGCCTTATCTCCATCTACATGTAAACACATGTGTATGCATGTGTGTTTGTGTCTGTTAGAGTGTACTGTACAGGGCAAATCTACAGGACACACTGCTGCTTTATCAGTTCAGTGTGTGTGTGTGTGTGTGTGTGTGTGTGGTTACTGTAGTTGTTCCCTTGTTGAGATTATCTCCTTTGACTTATCTGACTTTCAGTTTATCCGAGGCAGAGACGCTTTACTGTTTGTTTCAAACAGATGTGTGTTTTTTAGACTTGTTTTTATGCACTCATAATGTTATTGATCTACATGAGTTCTGTTCTAAGTCAATCGATGATGTGTTTAACGACCTCGCACCCAATTAAAATCAGAATATTTTCCATGGCTGACAAGTCTGGGTGTTATACACTGATGCAAGGTGACATGATCATCTCCTATCAAAGGTGTTTCTTCAAAAGTCATATTACACTGGTGAAATGTGGTCTTAATGTTTCTTATGAAATGTCATAAATATGGAACTACAGTATACAAGAGCCTACGGGACGTCATAATGAGACTAGTTTTATACGTTCATGTCAAATAAGACATTGCATTCACTGCTGTAAAGCCAATGCACAAGCTGAAGAAATAAATGCAAAGCTTCACACCACAAAAGTGTAATAGGAAGTTGTGGTTCAGGCGGTAAAGCGACCATCGCCTACTCAGAAGGTTGGTGGTCCAATCCCATTGCAGTGAAATGATGCAGAGTGGTCTTTGGAGACATTTCTCATCCTCTACAATGTGCAAAAAAAAATACCCTGTTGTCATCTTGGAGTCTTGCCAAGAAGCCACATCCAACATTGTCAGTTGAAAGCCAGTATTGCAAAAAAAAAAAAAAAAAAAAAAGTCATTAACTTCCTCTGCCTCCAGCTCCATGTAACAGGTGGCGTTGTGTTCTGATGGAGAGGCACAGACCAGGATATAAGATAAGATAATTAAGCAATATTACTGGTGTTTTTTTTTTTATTTTTAATTTTTTTTTAATTTTTATTATTAATTTCATCCAATTATTAAACTTTTTACTTATAATTCTTTGAAGGGAAACTTTTCTTTCTGGAGTCTCCTTCTTTTTCCCCCTCCTCCTCCTCCTCCCTCTCCATCCTCCATCCCTCCGTTCCCGCACCATATATCTCAGATGTTTGGCTCCAAACGAAAGCCACTCCACTTGCTTTTGTGCATTTCCATCATCCCTTCATTGACTCAGCATTGTTCCCTTCCCTCCGTTCATATATCAAACTGTTTTAAAAGCTTGTTTTTTTGCTCTTCTGTCAATCTTTGTCTTTAATTTACGCCCTCCCGTCGCGTCTGAAGCCATCGTCTCGCGCGCTCCATCAGCCACGTTCCACTCGTTCTCGGCCACATCTTATGGGCCTGACCAGGCCTGATTCTGGTTATCTGGAGACTCCACCTGCTGTGTGTGAGTGTGTGTGTGTGAGCGTCACAAAGACAGACAGAGAGTGTGTTATCAGGAGGCGGCAAAGCGTAACAGAGGAAACTCCACAGGTCTGCTCCGGGCTGATTCTAGAGGAGGTGATGCTGACTCTCATTCAGACGTTCACATGCTCTCAGACACAACACTCAAATATGAACTTTCCCACATTCATAACTTATAATGGTGTCAAAGCACAGTTAATAAGGAATAACAGTGGCTGTGTTAGAGGTCACCTGCAGGGCAGCAGGGCATCACATATCAGGCTCATATTGGACGTTTTAAAACTTTCCTCTGGTCTGTTCTGTGTGTTGGAGTCTGGATTTATAGATATGATCCAGGTTGCAACTACATAACAATTTTATTATTGATTTTCTATCAGATCAATTAAATGTTAAGGCCAACAAATGTTAGAAATAAGTGAAATCAGGAGTTCCCGAGGGGATGTCATTTGATTAGTTTTGTTTTTACAGTGATATCAAACAGAAAAGTAGCAAATTCTCACTTTTGAGATGATTTAATCAGTAAAGCTAAGAACTGAAATGACTTAAGTGATTGTTCCATCATCAAAATTGTTAATAATTTCAATTTAATTGTTAATTTTTTAATTAATAATGTAAGGAATTAAAAATGAATTTGATTATGAAAGTTTTTTTCAAATACTTTAACCAGTTTTTTGTTAATTTATGTATATATACTTTTTTTTACACAATTTGTTGTGTAATGACAATTTATTTCATATGTCCCTGTTCATTTATTCAATACTGAACGCTTAAGGGCTCCAAAAATATGGAAACTGATGTGTTTGACCACACATGTTTCATGCAGCTACAGTGTGAGGTGGATAAAACATGTTGGAATTGTCCTTTAAAGAGGACAAACGGCGTAGTTTACTCAATCCTGTTTAACTAACAGAGGCTGTTTCAAAATGTCTGTTGGCTGTGTGTGTGTGTGTGTCTGCGTGTGTGTATGTGTGTGTGTGTTTGTGTGTGAGTTGTAACAGACAGAGGAGATAGTGAGGGGAGAAGGAAGCGAGGAGGATGTGTGTGACAGAGCGACGGTTAGAGAGACAAGGCCTCGCATTCACACACACACACACACACACACACACACACACACACACACACACACACACACACACACACACACACCAACAACAACAACAGAGCAATACTTTTTCTGTCAAGGAAGAAAATACAGCGTGTTTATACTTTTTTGTTTGTTTTGGAGCCGCAAAGATCCGGAGAGGTTGCTATTGTCAGTCATCACGCTGTAATGTGATCCCGCAGATTTTCAATTCAAATGTTTGTCTTTGTGCGATTTGAATGTAGACATTCAAATAAATGAAGAATGAAAACCAGACAGAGGGAGAGGATCAGTGTGTGTGTCTGCGGCAACCAGTTTTGCATTTACTGTATATTGGTTAGCCAGGCTGGTAAACCACACACACACACCAACTCTCTCTATCTCATGCACACCCACACACACACACACACACACACACACACGCACACACTTACCAAAAGCCACAAACCAAGCAGAGTTTTGCAATAAATAACCACAAGAGAGGGACTTGACTGGACTTCTACTGTGTGTGTGTGTGTGTGTGTGTGTGTGTGTGTGTGTGTGTGTGTGAGTGTGAGTGTGTGTGCCCCTGCGTGAAAAGAAAAACAAGTCGGAGCAAAACAACAACTTGAGAAGAGGAACGGAAATCGTTATTTTAGCAGCCCAGTAACAGGAAGAGAGGAGGAGGAGAGCTGAGAGAAGAAGGAGTGCGACTTTTTACTTTTGACACTTTTACAAACAATACTTAACTGTATTTACTTGTTATTAACTTGAGTATTTTTATATTACATATACATACGTAGGTAAATGATCTGATTGCATGTTTCGACAGTGGCAGCTCCAACACATTGTGGATCAGGTGTCATTATTCGCTGATCGGGTCTCGCGATCTCTAATCGGCTCTCTTGTTTTTTCTTTTTGTTTTTTTCAAGTGTGTTTTTCATCGTGAATGCAACAGTGAAATCCTGCACAGGATGCACTCAGCCACAACTGACAACTGACAGGGTGGAGTTTATGCTGCTTCCAAAAACTGAAATGAAAACCGAAAATCGGTATGCTTCAAACAATCTTTGTCAGTTCAGCAACAGGGTCTAATCTCCACGTCTATTTGGCATTGCAGCTGGTGGGACCATCACCAAAGCAATTAGGGCCTCCACCATGAAAAGAAACTGTCCTAGGCATCCCAGCAGCCTTATGGTTAAGGTCTGTATCACAATCGTAGCATCCACGGTTCAGTTCTAGACTCCTCATGATGCCGCCAGTTTCTGCATCCCTAAGGCCCCGATCACACAGAGAATGGTCCAAAAAGCGTTTGTGGAGCCGGGCTGTGTGCACATCCGGCCATCATATAAATTTAATGGGACAAGTGGTGCGACTCCACATCTTGCGCTGAAAAGTTTCAACTACTAAGGTTTTGCTGGGGAGGCGTGTCTCAGTGTGATAGGCTTCTAACTGTATCAACAAAGGCAGAGATGCAAAGATGTACACCAGGGACATGACGAAGTAACATCACGAAAAATGCAGAATACTCGCCTGTGAGTATTTGGCATCAAAACTATTCATACTGGCAGAGATGCAAAACTGCAACCCTTGTTCGGTTATTGGTTCAAATAGATTCATGTAGGAGCAACAGCATGGCGGGCTGTAAACTTTACAATCTGAGTTTAGAAATGACCACAAACCACAAAACTCACTGAGATGGAAGCAGAAAGGGGCAGGCAGGCCAGCGTGACTCCAGTCTGTGGGCTGCTCTGACGCTCTCGGCTGCGGTGATGACTGTCAGTGAAGTAGGCTTAACCACGTTTGAACCAGATGGTGGTTCAACCTCCCCTACTTCCATCCACTGTGATGATTGAGTCTTCAGTTTGGTCTTCACCACATGCTCGTCTACCATCTTCTCTACATGAAGGACTAAATGTTGTTATTGGACGCAAATCATGAAGCTCAAAACTGTTCAATATGAACAACATTTCTGGAGATAACAGGCCAAGATAAGATTATATCATTACAAATGATTATTTCTATAAACCCTACCTAAAGTGAAGTAAGCAATCCATCCTAAAACCATTTTAAATATTGAAAAAGACTGATTGCTGCACAAAAGGCTTGTGATCTGATTCCCCCATTTGCTCTCCAGAAGATAGAAATGTGTTTTCCAGCATGCTGCTGATGTTGGGAAGTCAGTAAGAATGAAATGGAAAAAGGGATAGATGAAAGAGGGGAAGGAAGGACTTATGAGAAATTAGTAGTGTTGTTTTACCAGAAACCCCTCCTTCTCCTGCCTCCAGTTTACTGTGGAGGACGACTCTTTCCCAACCGGTCACTGCGTTCACACATCTCTCTTCATCCTCCTGTCATCAGCTGGTCCGACTGTGTGGAGGCTTAGAAAGCATATATCTGTACGCATTGTGTATCTGTTGTATGTCCTGGATGTTTTAGACAGATTATCAGACTTCAGTGCCAGAAAAGTACTTTAAAGAAAAATTACTGTGTTACACGATGTGTGATATCTTGATTTATTATATCAATTCAGTAAAGGAATTGATGATTCAACCAGAAGACTCTCATATCCATCCTGAGCCTGACTAGAACAAGTAAGGGGGCTTAAAATGTATTTTTTATCTGAGCTTGCAGGTCGTCAGAATATGAAGTGTCCATCCTCTGGGGAGCATGAACGTGCTCAGTACAATTCATGGCAATCTGCCCATTAGGTTAGAAGTTATCTTGTCTCATATCTGATCCTCTGGGTGTCCCTTGAGTGAAGCTAATGGGACTTTCAAAATATAAAGTACCCATCCTCTGGGGAGCATGAACATGCTGAGCACCATTTATGGCAATCTGCCCATTAGGTTAGTAGTAATCTCGTTTCATATTTGATCCTCTGGGTGTCGCTTAAGTGAAGCTGATCGGGCTTCCAAAATAGAAAGGGTTCATCCTCTGGGGGGCATGAGCATGATCAGTACAACTAATCGCAATGTGCCCATTAGATTAGAAGTTATCTCGTCTCGTATTTAATCCTCTGGGTGTCAATTGTGTAAAGCTAATGGGGCTCCCAAAATAGAAAGGGGTTCATCCTCTGGGGAGCGAGAACGTTAGATTAGGAGTGATCAGGTGTCACTCCAGGAAAGCACATTACATGTTCATTTTTGGGTACAAGTGGAAATTTGGTTTGAACCAATCTTCATCCAGTGAGGAACAACTGGCAGCTATGGGGCAGATTAAGGTGTGACAACCACCCAGAGAAGAAACTGTTCACTTGAAAACAACAGTGGCTGCTCCCAAAGAGGTTAGCTTAGCTGCTATAGCTAATATCAGAACTTGAGAGTATTTCTTCATTAACAGAAGAGGACAGAAAGGCTTTTCTTGATCAGATCTTATCGCTTTTCTACTGACAGGCTCCGCTGGCAGCTAGCCAGTGATAGACGGTGATAATCTTATGGTTTGTCAAATCACGTGCCAGGTACTCTTTCGAAAGTGTCTGCCCTTTTCCAAACAGCTTCCACAGATACATTCCAGATACTTCTGTGTAACAAACCATCTGGAAAAAGTCAGAATGGTTACTTAAATCACCAGGAATCATCCTCTGGGGAGCACGAATATCTCATCAAGTAGCCAACAGCTATTAATGGATTTGTGTGTTATTGGAGACATAATTATCTTTTCCTACTTTGTACTGGAATTTCCCATTCCTGCTCATGGCTACGGGAATAAATACAGTTGGAAAATAGATTTGAGAATGTACAACACTAGTTTTCCTTTGTGCTGCCATATGAAAGTGTGTGTGCATGTGTGCGTGTGCGTAGGTGTGTGTCACCTCCTGCTGTCCAACTATTACACTCAGACAGGTTTTTATACCTCGGTCTCACCGAGGAGCTGTCTGCTGCAATCATTATGATTCAGCACTTTGGAGCCACACGCACACACACGCACACACACACACACACACACACACACACACACACACAGCACCCATATATGTGTAGTAGTCACACACTCATGATGACACGGCGATAAAGCGCCCCATAAGGACTCAATAAAATCTCCTTTTCAATCTTTCTTTTGGTCTCTTTGCAATGCTTCCTTTTATTTAACTGAAGTTGTGTGTGTGTGTGTGTGTGTGTGTGTGTGTGTGTGTGTGTGTGTGTGTGTGTGTGTGTGAGAGAGAGAGAGAGAGAGAGAGTGTGTGTGTGCGTGTGTGTTTGTGTGTGTTTTGGGTCATTTGTCCAGCTGTGATCTCTTGGCTCTTATTTTGAAGCCTGGGAATAAGCACAGAGTTCCTTCTATGGATTCATCTTGAATCTGTCTGTCTTTTTATTCCTCACACACACACACATGCACACACACACACACACACACACACACACACACACACACACATACTGTATACACACCTACGCACACACAGTGGCTCCCATGTGGCGATCTGGCCACACATCACACGGCCGGGCTCTGCTGTTTGATCTCGGCACCTCCCGCTGCAAAAAATGTCAACACTCTGCTTGTGGTTTTAGCACGGACTCACGCATCATCCAGTTTGTTTTATGAACACGGTTAATTCATTTCAAGGCAAGAGTGACAAAATAATCATTCCTCGGCCTGTAAACGTAAAAAGTAACTGTGGTGGATCAGAAAACAGACATTTCCTCCATCACATTTTACAGCGCATCATTTTTTACAGCGTCCTCCTCCTCCTGTCCTCCTCCATCAGCTGCAGCAGGAAGACGGAGCTCCTATAAAGATCCCTTCATTTCCTCTCCTCTTTTTCATCTCTCCTCCTCCTCCTCCATCTCCTCCCTCTCTGCTGCTCCCTCTCTCTCCCTCACTTCCTTCCGAGCGCCTGCTTAATCGCTTCAGTGTTTTTTAATATCGACGTGATCTGGACAGCGTCTGCGCGGATTCCACTGTTTCACACATACTGATATGTTTCTCTGGAGGAGGGTATGGATTTCATTAAAGAGCTGGAGTTGGCCTCAGAAGTGTTCAGAGAGCTTTTTTTCAGGATAAATGTTCAGAGTTGAGTAATTCATATCAAAATATCAGATAAAAGACTACTTAAGCTCATGGAAGAAGTATATTTTTCTGTGTGTAATTTGAACAAACTGATCATACAGATCTTTACTCAAACTTAATAGCTTTTTCTGGACTTTCAACCGCATCTCATGGTCTTCATCAGCAGATTAGGTCGCTCATTTGTCATCAGTTAACCTTAAAGTTGGTCGCATCCTAATAGGAGGTCTTACATGGAATATATGCTTAAATTAAAAAAAAAACCTAGATAGTGATCCTGGTTATGCAGCTCTCTGGTTATTCGCAGTAGAGTTTCTCCCGCTGGCCCAAAGCCTTTACATTGTGATGACGTCACTGATTCTTGAATCACTTTTTTTACTAATATTTAACCTCCATGGATCAAAAATTCATAATAGAAAGAGTCAATCAACCTTATTTGTAACGTTGGAATTACACAATTTGGCCACTAAGAAAGTTGGCTTCAAAGCCTGCAGCTCTTCCTGGGTGCTTGGGCTCCTCGTATCCTGGTCTATAATACATTCACGACTATATGCCTCCAGGTCATTGACCTTTGACCTCCCCCGCTCATAGACAGCTGATGTTTCTGCTCTTCATTCACTCTGTTGCTGTTCTCCACAGCTGTCACATGTGACACCTGGATCCTGTCTGTAGGATACTAGCAGAGATGTTGGGGTGATGGATGGTTTGCAGTACATGCTGACTCCTTGTTACTCTGTTCTGACAGTCCAGCCGCTTTAAGGAGTTGATGCTTCTGGTCTCTGTTGAGTTGGGAACATCTGTCTTGGTCCTGGTCGGGGTAGATTTTCATCATCCACTCCCTCTAACCTCCCTCTCGCTACCCTCCACTTCACTTCACTGATCTTTGAATGGTGGTTAGAGTTTAAATAGGGACCATGCAGACCTGTACACTGTGGTCTTTTCACATGAACACTGCTGTCTAGGAATGGCAGCTTGCCATCCTTACCATCAAATCCATTGTAACCCGATCTTAAATGCAGTTTGTATTTTCTATTGCAGATTTGGTTATTGTGGTTAAGTACTAATGGTAGTATTACAGTACTGTTGAAAAGTGAGAGCCAGGTTGAGGCTAACGTTACACATTACTTTTAATGCTGAGTAATTAGTAAAGTAATGTAACTATTTTTTATCTGAGTAATGTGTAATTAACTTAATTAATGTGTAAGTATCTCCCCCAACTACGGTTGATGGGAAATAAAGCTGATTTAACTTGGATCCCCTCAAAATATAACATTTTGGCAGCTGGTATCCAAAAATATCAATATCGGCCTTCAAAAATCAATATCTGTGTCATCCTAGTGTCCACGTACACAACTCATCATGCATGAGTGTGTGTGCATATATTATGAGTGTGTGGGATCAGCTGTTACAGCCATAGACCTAATTATTGTTTGTCTTTGGCATTATTTCTGGTCTTAGGATACTCTGAAAAGGTTAGTGTTAATGTGTGTGAGTGTGACAGGAACCACCAGCCAGGCCACAGACCCATATTAATGGTAAAGCTGAGCCTTACCACACTGTGCACCCAATCCGAACTCAGCAGCCCTGCACAGCACAGCCACATTAGAGGGCAGGAAGTCAGTGGTTATGTTTAGGTTGGATGGGGTTATGGTCACGGCGACAAACCTTGACATTTGGTAGATTTCTTGCACTTTTCCAGCAATAATCGCGCATATTTCTTATTGTGAAACAGTTTCATTTGCTGTGATAAATACACAAAAAACCATGAAAACTTTGTGTTGGCACTGCTGGTTTAACGAATGTCTATTTTCAGTCGCCCTCTTTGTTTCGCAACACTTACCCGCTGACTCTAACCTCCTCCGAAGTTTCGAGAAACCGCCGACAGCGAACAGCCATCTGACGATCGATGAACCCTCCGATCACCGGGAGCTTTTTCACTGTTTCGCCCGTTTTTCCTCCAGACCGCACTGGTTCCCCTCAGCCTTAATGGGCGAGATGGCGGCCGCGTGCCTGTAAAGTCTGGTGGGACAGGTGTCCTGTGCGAGGCGAGGCGAGGTCCCTTCAGTCCTGTGGTTAACGAAGAAGTCATGCAAAGAGTCGCCTCACCCATTTCTCACTCCTCCTCACCCCTTCCATCCCCATTTGTCCCCACATTGTGGTTAACAAGCGAATGCAAAGTGTTGTCGTTATGGGTGTGCATGTGTGGCCCGTACCCATTAGCGCCCTGCTATTCTGTATTGTAAATTCCGCCCAGCGACTGAGCCTTCTGATTTATTCATTGGCTCGTTTGGGACTCTGTGCGTCCTCGTGTGGTTGGGTTTGAGGCGTCCTGATTGGCTGATTCTGCTGGTTTCTTCCACTTTGATGACCCGTTTGTGTTTTCCAGAATCATCTGGGTTACTTAGCATGCAGACATTTGCACACACACACGGTACAAAAAGCATAAAGTAACCAAAGCCTGAGGGGTGTGAATGGCTAATTAGTTGATTGGAAGTCTCCCATCCTACCTGTCAGAAATGATCTAGGCCGTGGAAACAGTCATTGATTTTTGTGGCTGTCCATAGTGATTGTTAGATTGGGGTGTACAGTATACTCAGTATGTGCCTGTTAATACTGATGACTGCAGAAAATAAATTCCAGAATTAGACACATTTTCACATGCAAATGGATATTTTCACATGTAAACGAAAATTTTAACATAAGAAAAGTTTTCACATGTGAATTACAATTCCCACATATGGACAGAAAACATGGCACATAAAATAAGTGCAATCTGCTTCTTCACATGTAATATCCAAATGTTTACAAATGTACACATGCAAGTAAGTAAAACATGTGAAAATAAAATAATGTCTCATGTGCACTGGATATTTCTCAGGAGATTGTTTTTTCAAATACGAATAAACATTTTCACATAAGAAACACATACATTGATACAGTATGTTATTGACTTTTTTGCGCAAATGGATTAGATTTTACTCATGTGAAAACTGCATATTGACCTGTAAATAAAGCTAAAATAAATGTAGTGAAAAGAAAAATGTACTATTTGAAATGTTATATGATTACGAAAAAAGCTATGCTGCCTGAATGTTACATGTAGTTAAGCTAGTAGTGTACTCAACAACACTGTACACACAATCTAGAGTTTTTAGTAATTTGCCATGTTTGCTGTGTTGCAACCTATGAACTGTTGCACTCCCTCCCCTGAAAATACCTTGAGTTTGGACTCAGTATCACCTCCTGAGCAGTGCCCAGATTTAGTTCCATGCATGTGCCCCCAAAGCATGCAGGAAACAGTGGAAACAATCAGTCCTCGATGACTCACCATAGTCTGTATTCTTCATGACATATCTTATATGTGAATCTGTGATTTAATAACAATAACACTTTGAAAAGACTGATGATAAAAGATTTCCATCATCAGTCCAAGTCTCTGTTGTCCTCCTCCACTCAATCCCTCGTTTCCTCAGGGATCTCCTCCTCGATCCTCCTCTCATCCTTCTCTTCCTGCCCTCGGGGACTGGATTCATCCCTCTATCCACACACCACTGCTGCTACTCTATCCATCCATCTATTTGTCTGCATCAATTCTTTCCACTTAACTACATACAGCCCCTTTTCACTATTTAAGTTTGGAAGTGCAACATAGATTCATCCCACAACGGTCAACCAACGACCCTGCTGCAGTGAAACGCTGCTGCATGTCAGTTACAGCTGTGCATGATGGTGGTCTGTGCAAAAGGTCATCCACTTTCCAGCCTACCTTAGACTTAACCCTGAGTTACTTTGCTTAGTCTGCTGCCACCTCAACATGGACACAGATAATAAGATTAAAATGGGTGCATGAATGGATGGATAAACTGTGGCTGATCTGTAATACAGTCATTATCCCTCGAGCCTTCCTTGTCAGTGATGGTGGAGACACATGCACAACACTGGACTCAGAGTCTCTTCAGACTCTGTGGCTTGTGGTTACTTGTCTCTTTGTTCTCATACTTTATATAACGTAGAGTATTCATATACAGAATATGCCTTATTCTACATATAGCCCGCTACTTTCTGCTCGATTGTCTCTGTACCAGTACCCCGTGCACTGACAACAAAGCTTAGCTAGGTTCACGCTTGATGCATACCCTGTGCTAGGGAGCATGCATCAAAAAATCAGAGAAAATGATTACACGACACAAATCTAATGTTTGGCAGTACATCTGTGTTAACTACTTATGCCAGAAAGTGCATGTAGCCATGTTGGATAATGACCTCTTGCTTATTCACAGAATATTTTGTTTGTATGCACTCTTGTGTTTCTGAGACATAATCATCCCTATGTGCGCTCCTGGCTTGCTCGCCATCTGTGGAGGCCTGCGCAATGGCGTCTCATGCTAGCATGCAAACATGCTAGCATGACATGGTGGAAAATATAAACATTCAACCTACTAAACATCAGGATGTTACCATTTTCATGGTGAGCATGTTAGCATGCCGATGTTAGCATTAAGCTCCATTCAGATACTCCTACAAATTGAACGGATGGTTGGCATATTACAAAATGGTGCTTTACTGCACTGGATAGATCGACTGTTTTGACATCACAGACAGCTACAACCTTGAAAAGAGAAATGTGTCTTCTTCACATCCCTGTTAGCTCCACGTTAATGTGAACAGAAGGCTAAAATGGAGGAAAAAGGGCCTTAGTGTGAGGCATCTGTCAGTAGTTCATTCATCTCTTCGGACAGACTTCACAGACACGGAGTGGACAGACAGGACTTCCCTGCAGTAAACCTCTCTGATCACTTGTGACGTCCATGTTGACCGTCCAGTCTGCAGTGTGTATGTGTGTTTCTCCTCTCAGTGTGAGTGTGTATGTGAGTTAAAAGTTTCTGCTCTAATGCACCTGCTCAGCCATTCAAACTGCACTAAACACAGCCTGAGGCACTTCTATCCTCCTCACTCCTCTCCCTCTCTTTCTTTCTATCCGTCATGCTGTCTCTCCGTCTCATCCTGTCTCTCTCCGTCAGAGACGCTGTCTCACTTTCCTCTGTCCTCCTCCATTTTATTTCCATTTCCACGTTGAAAGAATGAACATTTAACTAACTTTGACTGTGTGCATGATTGAATAGGTAAGCTCTCCTCTCTCTCTCTCTGTCTCTCTCTCTGTCTCTCTGTCCTTCATTTCTTGTGTCAGAAAATCAATTTTTAGTTTAGCAAGAATAAGCCCGTCTTCTCTCATCGCAGAGGCCGGCTGAATAATTCAACACACACACACACACACACACAAAGGACAAATACACACATTAAAAGTACTTTTCCAGCCATTTTGGAGAGAATTTATGCAGAGAAAAGTGATTATAGGAACTCAGACTGTTTTCTGTAATAACAAATCAACATGCTTTGCAATATGATATATTTCTGATAAATATATTGTGCGTGTGTGTGTTACAGATGATAAACACAGCTTGTCTTGTCCCTGTTGACTCATTTTCAAAATGTAAAATGGTAACACTTTCCAACACAATATAGAAAAAGTCATTCATTACTAATTTGTTAATCATTAGGTACTCCCCTCAAGTAAAGCAACACATCATACACTAAGTTTTCCGTCATTACTTTCTAGAGCACTGTCAGAAAAAAGGGTTAGAAATTGCTCAGTTTGTCAATTAATAACTAATCATTACCTAATGATTCATTAATATATAGCATCTCCAAGTCAGTTCTTAAGTAACATATCATTATTTAGGAAATACTCATTATTTATTGATTCATTATCAGGTCATTCCTGATTAATTCCTCACTCGTTCCTGAGTAACTACTCACATTTTTGTGTACCGTATTGTAAAGTGTTACCTGTCCGACTTCCTCTCTGTGGTTCTGCGCTCCAATCCCATTGGTTCCTACTGAAGGCGTTAATCTTTAAAAACACCTCACAAATATATATTTCCACTTTCAACAAAGGCTCAGTTATTTCTTCAAACAGCAGGTCACTGTGGTTTTGATCAAAAGTTGCACAAACACGAGGAAATGGGTAATTTGTTGAGAACTATTTTCAGCCGTGAGTGAATACACATTATCAGTTTTGGTCTTTTTACTGTATTTTAGGGCATACAGAGTCTATGTCTATGGGCTCGTTTGGTGTTTTACTTTAAGCATTGAATATCACCTTCATGTAATTATCCATGGTGACCTTTGCTGACCTTTGCTGACCATCAACCTTTCACTTCTTCCTCCATCTGCTAGTGGCAGAAACCCTGAAAGCTTTACAACAGCACCCTTTAACGGTTAATGCCGTAAAGCAACGGCCCTTTTTGTGCCATAAAGTAATCCGGCGGACTCAGACCACCAAGTAGCAACATGTTAAACACAGAATCATTCATCTTGTTGTAATAATCATTGTAATGTCTTAGAGCTAATGCGGCAATTCAACGAGGCTAAAATAATGCCAAAATATATAAAATCATTTTGAAGAAATTCTTAACTCAATATGGTTTTAATAGTAGAATTAAGCACATTTAGGCCTCTTTTTGCAAAAACATCATTGGAAAAAAATATATTTAAAATAAACTTCATGTTTTTCTTTGTAAATGAGGCGTTTTGTGTACAATACTCACAATAATGGCGCGTACTTTACTTTAGACAACCACTGTGTTGTGTGTAGAAAACATGTGGAGGAGATTATCTTTATTATCACAGCAGAATAATTACAGTTCGGTTCAGTGTGTGTGTGTCGGGGTCTATGAATGATCATCAGTGTGTGTACGTGTGTGAGCGCATGTCCTTGTGCAAGTCTGCATTTTGTCCTGTGTGTGTGTATATGTGTGCGTGTGTGTGTCATTTGGTGCTGCTGCTAACTGATATGTCAGAAAATCAATTAATTACTTTTAAGCGGCAGTTAACTGCATCCGCACAATACACCCCATGAATTATAGAGGAGGTGTATGTGCATATACTGTGCGTGTGTGTGCGTTTGTGTGTGTGTGTGTGTGTGTGTGTGTGTAGGAGAGCGATAGATTTGGCTGCTCTGTTAACTAGAGACAATTGCTAACTCCTCCGTCACTGATCAATTGATGAGAGTGCTTCGATACAAATCTACTGAGCCTCTGAAGTGTCTGTACTGACTCATCCAGGTCTATTACTATCGTTTTTACTCTGTGTGTGTGTGTGTGTGTGTGTGTGTGTGTGTGTGGATCGTCATGTTATCTGCTACCATCAGTAATTAAAAAAAAAATTCAATTTGCTTCTCTGAACACAGAATTTTAGTTTAACAAAATCAAAACTTAAAGCGGCTCTATGTAACAATTTGTAGCAATTAACACGTGACGTTAAAAATTAGACCTTCCTCGCCTCTCTTGGTTGCCTTTATAAGCCTGTGGATGATTTGTTATGACATTTGATACATGAGACATAGTGTTTAAAGTGCTGAGTGAGAAAAATGTAAAAAGTTACACATCACACTGAAATTAGAGGTTAAATGTGATGAAACAATGAAAGTTTAATGAAAGCGTGGATCTGGAAATTACGCAACACAGACATTGACATCTAAATGTGTCAGCGTCTAATATTACTGACATTGTGACTCGTTAAAAACATAATATATGGACGTGTGTCTTCATGTGATTGATGGAGCTATACTGATACTTTCACTGATAATACTGGTGTTACAACAAGAAATCTTGATGTACAGAAGAATAACAGTGTATTTTACTGCACTCTTAATCATTCATTTTATTAATTTTAATGTTTGAATTTAGAATTTTGACCGTAATTACTTTCATGTGGCCCCAATTTATGTATAAATGTGCAGTTACCTCACAAAAACATGTGAATCAGGCCTACAAAAGTATGAAGTTTACTTTTCTAAATGATTATTTGTACTGGCAAAAGTTTCATTAATCACTAATACTATATAATGAGCCTGTCACAATAATAGATATTATATTTCACGTCCCAAGTATTCTGAAAATACTATAATCTTAGTGGAAAAGAAATAAACTCAAAAATAAACAACACCTCTGTGCCTCTCTCTGTGTGCCAGCGGCTGTCTGTCCCTGTCGTCCCCTGAGCTGAGGCCACCCTGAGGCCAGTGACAGTGGCATGGCGAGGATCAATACCACACAGAGACGCACACACACACTCACAAACACACTCACTGCCACCCTGAGCGAGGGATCGATGGAGGGATAGAGGGAGTCTGGGGAAAAGGAGACGTCCTCTGTTTTTTTTTTTTTATCTCTCTGGTCTCTCATCAGCACCTCATCTCCTTCTACGAAGGCAGAAAAGTTATTAATATTTTTTTAAAGGCACTCACTGTGAAGATATCTCTAACAATGCCAATCTGGTATATCCGTATATATTTGTTCCTGCTGTGACAAACCATCTGTGTGCCAACCAAAGCAGTTCTGTTTCTTTGGTTTACCATCAGGCGACACACACACAGGATCTGCTGAGTCTGGGTCTGGTTTTGGTTCGCTGCGAACAACACACACACCTCAGACGACCACTGTGGCTCACCATAACCCAGTGACACACACACCACTGTTGGTCTGAGGTTGAGGGTTACAGGGAGCTTTTGCACACAGTCACACGCCCCGTCTTTCTCTGAAACACACGCACACACAGGGAGTTTTGTGGTGATGTCACCAGCTGAAGGGCCTCTGGGAGAGTCGCTGTGGGGAAGCTCACTGTCCACCAGTGTGTGTGTGTGTGTCACAGTGGTCACCTTGAGGTTTGGTCGTGCATCTCTATCCAGCTTTAACCAACAGACAGCGTCGATTCTGTGAGGAAAATACAATTAAAGTTCTTACATTCAAAATGTTGAGTTGGTGGGTTAGGGTTACAGTCAGTAGAGTACAGTAAATAGCATTTTCCTGCCTTTAAGGCCTACTTGTGACTATTTTTACAGTCTTGTATTATGACTTTTACTTAAGTTAAGAAGGCTAATTAACAACATAATAAAGTAGGAAGTGAGTAATGAGGAAAAAAATAACATGGACCACAATATATACCACGGTCTTTATTAGCCTCGACTCAAATTCATTCTTAACTTCTTTTTCTAATCCACTTTGTTTTTCCTTTCCTGCTTTCTGTCCCCATTCTTTTTGTGAAGTGGGTTAAGACAGGTAAGATTATTAACACTTGTTAGTTGCATTTAAAAATTTCAGTTTTTAGGTCCGTTAGCTTGTCAAGAGCTAATAAAGCAGCCAGTGCACAGAGGAATTAGCCACTTTTGATGCTATAACTCAGCATGATGTGTTAGCTAGCCAAAGTGCATTCATAAATTGTAGGCTAGGAACATAAAGATATTTAATAAAGACAAAACAGCCAACAAAACCAACCAAGACAGCTTAAGACAGGTTGTTAACCTGAGCATTGTGTTGGTTTTTACCTTTGACAGCTAAATAGCTAGGCGAAGGCAAAGCAACCAATCTGCAACAAAGCTAAATGCTTCTGTTAGCCTCTCCTGTATACCTCAAGGCGTGTTAGCTAGCATTATAAACAAGCTGGTTAGCAAGATAAAATCCATCTTTATCAATCACATTTCATGAACACAGATTCAAAGGTACTCAATGGACAAACAGATTAGCTCCTAGCATTTTAAAGTACCCGAGTCCAACAAACTCATAGCTATCATAGGCAATCACTCAGGTTAGGTAGGTAGCTAACCTGAGGATTGTGTTGTTTTTTGCAAGCTTACTAGCTAAACAGAGGCAAAGCAACAAAGCAAGCAATTATCCATCTATTAGCCACTGTTATTGCTATGTCTCTACAAGCTAAGGTCCATCTATACAACAGCATTTTACGGACATGGCTCCAAAAATAAGACACATTTAGCAAAAACCTCTGGAGACAAACAGACTTCTATCAAGTGACCTCGATTTTTCAACCAGAACTTTAGAATAGTGAGGAGGAGGAGGAGGAAGAAGAAGGGGGGGAGAAAAAAAAATGGAGAAAATCATTTGAGTAGCTAAATGAAATTAGCAGCTTTAAAGAGCCTGAGGGCAAAGTGGAGTCGTGTCCCCCGTGGCTACGCTTTAGAGAAGGAGGGAATGAATTAAGCTTGACTGGCTCCTCTCCTCCTTCTCCTCTCTCCCCTCGCTTGTTACTCCCTCACTTCTTTCTTGTTTTTACTAATATGAAGGGTGAGACGGAGGGAGGGAGGGGGTGAGGGGGTGAGGAGATGAACGAGGGGTATAAAAGCAGTTTGTGGAGGTGAGGACAGGCTGGAGAGCTTCTTCGCCGAACAAGTTTCTGTCTCTTAAATGTTCTTGCTGACTTCAAATTTTGGACTTTGGACTAAAAAAAAACGTGACAAAAAACTTAATCTGTTCCTTTTCCCTCTCTTTCTGATTTAACCTCTCTTATTATTTGTATTTGATCCAATTCCCCTTTTGCTTTTTCCCCCTTCTTCTTCTTCTTCTTCTTGTTTCCTTTGATACCCTCTTTTCTTCTTCCTTCTGGGTGCCGGACATTTTGGCCCCAGCTGTTGCTGCTTCTACACCCAGGATCGAAGCATGAACCCTGGGGCATTCTCCAGCTCTGGGCCCCTGTCCTGGGCCATGTACCTGATGAGGAAAGGCCGAACAGGCAGCGGACTCTTTGGTAAAGCTGATTCTTCTTGACACCTCATAGTCATCGTCATCACCTGGTCTTGTCGTACCAGTCTTTGACTTTAATTACGTTGAACTCGACATTTATCAATGTTTTTGGCATGTACCTGTGTTGTCGTGTGCCTTCACATTATTTGTAGCCACGATTATTATTTTATCCGTCATACCCCAGTTTTCCTTGGAATTAAGGGACAGTTCTTCACCTCACAATTTATAGGTAGGGAAGGCAATTCTGGATAAAGATTAGTCTCGTTCCCAGGTCGTCGAATACCAATGCTTTTGGTCGGTATTTGGCCCAAACTCTTATCCAAAGGTATGGTATTTGGTATTTGTCGACCTGGCAGTGTGACTACAGAATGGTCTTCCCTACCTTTAAGTGCACTTCCAACATTGGGAGCCAATGCAAAAAGAGTTTGACATTTATGTAGCAAGAGGAGACAGATCTGTAATCAACGTTGTTTCAGTCTCCTAAGTCGAACGCCTTACCCTAACCTCCGGGCCAGAAACCTAACCAAACTGTATTTGCCATGTGGAGAAATTGTAGAACATGAGAATTAGATATGAAAGACAGTGAACGTTATCCAGGGGTTTTCAGTATCATCCAACATTGACATGTTCTCGATAGGGTTGATCTTTCAAGTACTTGCAATGGTATCTAATAATGTTTGACATGTTCTTGGGGTGTTCCAGTGGATTTTTGCAGACTTCTGGGGCATTTTATATCAGTTACAGGGTCCATAAAGGGTTTTTGTGAGGATGTCTTATCTCCACACTTAAACACTGACTTGAATCTGACTCGAGGAGACAGTGTTTGATGATCAGATACACTGAGAGAGGAATATAGATGCTAAACTGGATGGTTGTGACCAGTAGGACTGTAAACCAAGGGTGTGGTTGTACTTTCACTTTGATGATTATCAGCTTTTTATTTTGAAGTGATTTTCAGGGAAATCCTTTACACAAGTTTGACAAAATTAAGAAGCAAAGATATTTCTTCACAACAGGAAATGTGTGCTTTTTGAAGGCTGATAGTGATTTTTGCTTGGATGATGCTGCAATTACGTAATTTTTTGCTATTAGCCTAATCGGTTATTTTCAATATCTTTTGTTGTATTGTCTTCAGATATAACTCATGTTAAGTATTTACCCCTCCAGTATTTAATCATCTGTTTAGGCCTTGATGGACCACAAATAGTCAATGATAGAATGATCTGCAGTTACAAGAGTAAGAAAAACTCATTGTTTCTTGTATCTGTATTCAATTTTGAGGAGTCCTTGGTTTATGTTTGATTGATCAGATGACAAAGCATTTCTACTGCAGCTGATCATATCAAGCAATGCTGGTATCAATAAGTTTGATCGGCGATTGTGACTGGGTATTGATTATGGATCAGAGGACACTGACTGGCTCACGTGGCGAGCCAGTCAGTGGGAAACGCTGGCTGAGCGTAATCCAACTCCTCTCCCTCTGTCATGATCTTTCTTTCTTTCTGTCTCCCTCCTCTGCTTTATTTGTCTCTTTGAACGTCCTCACAGTGTCTCAATTTAATTTCATCCCACTTGCACAAATATTTTGACATCAATCTCAAATCTTAAAGGACTTAAAGAGACTGTACAAGCAGGATAAGACCAGATCAAAACCTTTTATTATTTCAGGGGAGTATTAACTTATATTTTCAACTAAATAATGCAATTTCAGACGTTTTGTGGAGGTACCTCAAGGCATCATTTTCCAAAAAGTGCCACAAATCCCCATCAGGATAAACATGTATGATGATACGTGACTATATGAATTAATGTGAGCATCTAAACTTGGTTTGTTTCTATAGAATCTGTCGGCACACTTGGCATTAGGCCTAAAATGTTCACAGATATATAGTTTCAAAGCATCCTTCAGGGTTTGAATTATTTATAAGTGTGGTTCTATGAGGAATAAATGTCCAGTGTCAGATTTAATGACACTAACTTTGATGAAATCGCAGGTTGACAGAAGAGCTTCAGCTGCAGGTTTTGCTTGAAAATTGTACTAAAATGTATTCATCAAATGTTTCATTGTTAATCTTGTTGCCAGAATTTCGTGCGATGTAACAATCAGTGATTTTTTGTCTCGCAATTTTGAGGCTTCTGAATTCATCCTTCAGTAAACAAAAAGGACAAATAGGCCCTCGATGAGGAAGTGAAAAATAGATATTTCCGAGGGCAAATCACATCACGGTCGTCTCAGGCCGAGGCGAGAGTGGAGGCATTTACATTTTTTATCATCCCCCCTTTGGCTACAGAGCTATGGATGCAGAGGCAGACTGGCGTTTCCCTAAAACTCATCCGACAGCGTGTTGATTTCACTCGAATCAAATTGACTGACTCCAAAAAAGGCCTTACTGAAACAGGCAGGTGCACGGGATGCCACGAACTTGACCCTTAAACCAAAAACTACCTTTAATGTTGAGCCACACACAAATTTATTCTTTTTTATGGAAGATCTCAGATATTCTTATCTACTAATTTAAGAGCTATTGTGAAAACTGACAGTATACAGATGTTATACGGAGGCAATAATGATTTGAATACCTAAAGGTGACATTTAATCACCACTGAATACTTGATGGTGAAATGGTGCCACTGAATTTAAAGTACTTAAATGTTTTTATTTAATCTCCGTCTTTTCAATTACAAGTGTCCAAAATTCATAAAAATGTTCCTTCTTCCTACATAAAAGTTACTCAAACTCAGTTAAAGAAAGACAAAAGAAAAAAAAAAGTTTTTGAGGTGAAATGTTCTGCTAATTTAATTTCACAATTTCTTTGCTATTAATAATATATGCTTTTATATAAATTCATTTGTCCTTTCTTTGCTTCCATATATTTATTTTTTTGGCAATAAGATTAATTATGAGCCTCAATGCAGACACCGTATTTTTTTTTAACAGCGGGAATAAATACTCATCACTGTATCAATATGATATAAACTCTATACAGTGTGACTACCACCTGGTAAAAAAGTAGTTTAACTTGTATATTTAGATCTTTGATTAATTAAAACAGCAGTGGATTAAATGTAAATTGGAGCTGGGTTGTAACAGGATGCATCGGTGGTCGGTGAGATGCTGCACAGCTGATACACCTCACTTCATCATCCGTCAGCTGCTTGTTGAAAAAATAATTGCATCACAGTGTTAAGATGCATTTTCTTGCATGGAGAGAAAATAATTCCAAACTCCCTTTACATACGTGTCAATTTAATCTCCTCTTGGATTTCAGATATAGATTTTATTTTCTTTAAGTCGTCTATTTGGCCTCAAGATTATAATTCTTATCACTTTTTTATTTCTCATTTATTATTATTGTCATATAATCATATCATGGCAAAATAAACAAATCAGTATCTTATTTTGTGAGTCACAATTTTCATCTCTGCATTAATGAGAATTATTCAAATTAAGACAGTTAAATTAATTTAATTTTTTTAATGTGTTCTACTTACTCATCTATTGAATCAATGTCACACTAAAAAAATACCTGTTTTATCTCTATAAGAAATACAATATCATATCTACATCTGTAAGGCTTTTTACAGAGTCATCCACCACTTTGTTGTATTTTACTAAACTATTATTAAACCAGTTATTGACATGAAAAACATTTTTTGGAGCGTCTTGGCCAAGAAAAGACGCATTATAACTGCAACGACAACACAAAGCAGATGACAGAAAATGTGCCACAAATTAGAATAAAACAGAAATTAAATTCTTGAGTCATGAGTAACAATTCTAATATTATCATATTAAAGATTTAAACCCATAAAAAAAATCTAAATAGCGTCTTGAAATAATGATAAAACTGCCTGAAACATGTTCATAAAAATAAATAAGACTCAAGACTGAGTCTAAATAACTTAGTAAGACATGACGCATCACAAGAGGTGGTGCAAAATTTGCAGAAGTGAGAGAAACCAAATGTAATTGTTGAAAGTGATCCCTCTTTGTGAATTTAAATCATGATGTGTCATATGCGTGGGAATAAAATGAGATTTTAATGAACCAAACTGCAGCTGCTGTGTGATATTCAAACTGGGAAATGGCTCCAAATAATTCAGGAAATGTTTAAAGTCAAACTTTAACTGTTTCTGTCGGTCACAGACGACTTCGATTAAAACTCCTACTTTTTAAATGGAGTCTGGCTTGAGTGCTTCGATGGTTTATTACTGATTTGGTGCTGCTGATCCTTCAGACTGGCTCTCAGGAGGCTACAGAGGGAGCCAGTGCCAAGACTTAGATCACCTACTGCCCCCTATCGTCTACATCCGGTACTGACAGCACTGCTTTGGATGCACTGCCTTTACTAACACAGCAGCAGCATCTTCTTTTTCTGTTTCTTTTCTTTTTTGGACTTTTTGACATTTGGAGATGCTGTTTTCCTTTAAGTTTTGATGCTTTATTCAATTTTACTTTGTTGTTGTATTTTGGAGGAGCTATTGCAACTTTGGCTCACTCTCTCGTCTCCATGTTCAGCGTTTATTTCACAGATTTAACACGTGATCCTGGATTATATATCACAATGTTGTATTTGACCACATTCAGTGAGTTTCTGGCGCTTATTCAGCAGAAGGGGAAGTGAAGCGGCTCTGCTCTCTCCCCCTCTCCTCCTCCTCTAAACCCCGCCTCCTCTCGGACGGACATAACTCTGATTGGCCTCGCCGCTTCTAGTGACAGCCAGCGGCGAGGCTCCCCATTGGCTGAGCCGCTCGGTGCTCAGACGAGATGCAAATCCAGCGGTCTGCCGGTAAAAGCCTGACGCTGTCAGCGGGATGTCCATTCATGTGGAGGGGAAGGGAGAGAGACATAGTGGGGGGAATAGAGAGAGAGTGCAGGGTATTAAAATCAGGATGAAATTAGATTTGAAATAATAAATACTTGATACTTTTATTCCTCTTTTCTTCGCGCGTTTTTCCGATTTCGCTGCCAAACGTGTGGAAGCTTAAACTCGGCTGCGAGGACTCAGACGGAGCTTTGAAGACTTTTTCCAAAAAATCCAGTCTCAGAGTGACTTTTTATTCACAGGAACACAAGAAAAACACACTCAAGGTTTGGAAATCTGCTTCGGACCTCGTTTTTTGTTTCGGGGCTTTTTTTACGCACTGAGGCTGAAATCCGGCGCGTCCGGACCGGGTTTAAAGCGCCGCAACTGGGCGACTCTTCACGGACACTTGACCAGAAGTCGACACCGTGAGAAGATACATCGACTAATATAGCGAGAGAAAAGCATCTGTTTATTGATTTCAACGCGAGATCGGGAGGTTTATAGTGAAGATCGGGGAAGTTGAGTATCTGTGGGCGCACTGTGGCGCACAAATGGTGTTCCTGTGGGACGCGAAATACGGTAAAAGTCATTTATTCTTCAAGAAATTAACATTTATACTCTGTCTCTGATGCTTTATATCATGTCGAGCGTCGCTGCAGGCTGCAGCACCAGTCTGTAATGATGTAATGTGTGTAAAGAAGGAAAAAATGACACTAAATCATTCATAAATCTGGTAATGTCTTGTTTATTGCAGTCAACACATGCGAGGCATCTGCTTATAAAATCAGAAAAGACAGAAGAAGAAATAGGAAACTGAAAATGTGCGTTTCTGGCTCTGTGTGTGTGTTTATGCTGGTGTTGCGTTTAGGGACCTGTTCCACTGTTTTCAAGTGGATTTAAAGAGCAAACTGTCTGTTATGAGGTAAAAATGTGAACATTTTAGAGATTTACTTCTCTGTTCCTGTCCTAATGCACATGTAGCACACACACTTACATTTACAGTTGTGCTTTGATAGGTTTGTTATTAAAAAGTACCTGAACTACACATGTGATGCTTAAAAAAGACTATAAACACAAATATTCCCTGCAAGATACAAGATCCTACATGATAATATCATTTTCGCTATAAAAGGTCCCTATAAACTCTAGTGTGCACCCATATTTACACACGCTGCACCTCTGATAATACTTAGAATAAAAAATAATCACTTATTACTATATTATTTTGTAATTATGAGGCGGGGAGACATTCGTGTTATGGTCACAGGAGAGTTTTAGGACAGATATCAGACTTTTAAAGCAAATAACGGAATAAAAAATGGTTGTAAAATTGATCAAATTGCAATAAAATGTACCTTTTAATACAAATATCATCTGCAAAAGGCATTTTTCTTTTTTTTATCTTCTCTTTTTGCTTCTTTTTCCTTAAATTCATCCAGATTCCTTCTGATCAGCTCATGAGAATATCTGTCACAAATCGACGAGTTAACGGGAACTCAAAGTTCATTCATTCATATCATTATTTTGTTTATTTTGCTCTCTTCAGTGTATAATTTCCCAAAAAAAATCACACGAGACTAATAATACACCTCTACACATCGTACTTGTACACATTCATGAACAAAACAGGAGCAAGAAGAAGAAAAACTAAACTACCTGCCATTTCTTGGATTACCTGCATCCCTGTATTCTTCACCTTTTTCATTAAAAACATGCCACTTCCTGTTAAATTTATACTCCAACATCGCCTACCAGCGTTGCCCGAAAAGGCCCGTTCTCCTCGGCTCATGTAGCCGCTGCTGTGACAGAACAAATTCTGATGGTCCAGCCTTTTCAATGAACTGAGCCGGGGCCGTTAGCACGATCTACAACCCTGCTGCTTCCCATACAAAACTCTAACTTTAAAAACTGCTTCTTTTATAACTGCCGTGTCAGGGAGACTAAAAGATAAGACGTTCAGGCTTCACTAACAACTGTGTAACAGCTTCTAAAATTAGGTGAACACACAAGGGGAGATTGTTTATTTGTCACATTTCATCAGAGAGCTAACACGACTTCACACTTCTTTTCCTTCCTCTGCAGATGCTTTAATTGCTTGTTTCTCTGCTGGGCTTTGGTGCAGAAATATGTGACTTTAAAGAGTCACATTTTTGGCGTCTCACACCCCGAATCCGCTCATATTTGACTCCAGGTCTCGAGGTTTAATGAGGCTGTGTGTCTCCCGCATGTGTCGAGCGCTCAGTTGTACAGTATAGTAGCAGTGGGAGGGTTTCAAACTGTAAACTAAACTCCAAACCGCCAGCATGTGGCTTCAATTGTGGGTTGGCTGACTGACAAACCGACAGGAGCCACTGACGCTGCAGACACACACACACACACACACACACACACGCACACACACAGCTGCTCATTTATCAGATTCCCTCTGGTTCATTCACATTTCTCACCAGATGCACTTCTCTTTGTTATGTTGCATGAATCGAGTTGGAAGCCCTCGATTTAAAGTATTTGTTTAAAAGAAGCGGATGAGTGCAGGAGTGTTGCTGCTGTGTTTAGTTTCATGACTACACACTCTGGTATTCGAGTCAGTGTGACCACAGTGTGTGTCATCATGCGCCCAGTTCTGAGCTGTGAGTTTTGTCTGTGCAGTCGTGTTTATGTCTGATTTCTTTACGTGACAGCGATTTTTTTAAAATAATTTTAGTCATTCAGCTCTCTTAGACCAGTTCAACCAAACTTAATTCATTTTTTTTTTAGCAATTTAAGCTGTTTGTTGAAATATATCAAATCTAGAATCTCAGGAATATTAGCTGTGTTTTATCAATTTATCAATTAATCCTTTTCTGTATAAAATGTCAGAAAGTAGAGAACAATCCAAAGTGATGTTTTCAAATGTTTTCTCCAACCAACCAAAAGAAATTACATTATTTATTATCGTAGGAGACTAAGAAAAACCAGAAAAGCAGCATCTTTGCCAAAAAATGACTTAATTATCAAAATTTTAATCAATTAATTACATATTTGCTGTGTTGTTCCCCTCCTCTGATTTGTGTCTGTATTTGTTGACTTTATATCTCCACTCTTGAGATATTTATTCTCAGCCTAAAATGAACTCATCTGACCTCATCTGTCCTTCCTCAGACCCAGCCTCTGGCCGGCGTTACACTCCCCCCTCCACCACCCTCGCCTCAGGGGGGAAGATGGCCGAGGCCCTGCCCCTGGGCGCCCAGGAGGCCGGAGGCGGGGCAGCGCTGGTGGGCAAACTGCGCATGGCCGACCGCGGCATGGTGGAGGTACGGAAATATATGTTGAATTATAAACGTTCATTATAAACAGCTCATAGTTGATTCCAGAAGGTAACTGTGTTGTTTTTTTCAGGTGATCTCAGATCATCCAGGTGAGCTGGTGAAGACCGACAGTCCCAACTTCCTCTGCTCTGTGCTGCCCACACACTGGAGGTGTAACAAGACGCTGCCCATCGCTTTTAAGGTGTGTATGTTACTGTGTACTTCCACTCTACTTCATTTTGATCACAGCTATGTTACTTTACATTTAGCTGACAGTACTTCCCGTACGTTTAACATGCAGGACTTTGACTTCTAACAAAGTATTTCTACAGTGAGGTGTTACTTTTTAATAGTGCAATACAAGAGACCAACATACACACATGACGCAGCACAGGACAAGAGGGAGAAGTAGACCTAAACAAGGCAAGACAAATTACAAAAGAGAACAAACAAACTTTTTAGGAACAAAAACAACAGGGTCGATAAAACAACACAGAGAAACTAAATAAAAGATAATTATCATTACTCCGTTTATTTAAGTAAAGGATCTTGCAAATAAAAGGCTAAATATACCAAAGTTCATTCATTAATTTCTTCAGTTATACATGTCCTTATTTACCTTTTTTCATTCTGCAAATTTCTTGTCAATAAAATGTCAAAAATCTTTCGTTTTAAGATAAAGAAAAGCAGCAAATCCTCATCTTTCAGAGGCTGGAAATGCTTAATGTTCAGCATTTTTACTTATAAATGACATAAGCAGTTCATTGAGAATAAAATAGTCTGACTGGCAACAAACTAATTGACTCACTGACCAATTACTTCAGCGCTAATGAGATTTAATGGAAGCATTTGGAGCAAAATGACAGATGAAAGTCATTTATTCATGTTTTTTCACTTGAATAAGTGAGAGAGAGGATGTGTAGGCATAATTGTTTCGGTTTAATTATAATATATATATATATTATTTGAGTCTAAAGTGTAAAATGCAGCTGTCCAATGAACAGTATTTATCTCAGAGTGTCATGAGGTCGAGCAAACAGCCCCGTTTTCTGCTTAGTAAGTATTTTTCAGATGACTCACTGGGACTTTTTCTTTTGCTCAACAATTTGCCAAAAATCGTCAAATACATGCAAATACATGGTTTTCACTGGACAGCGATGAAAAGTCTGCTCAGAAAACTAAGCGTCTGACTTCTCGTGTGCTAATGCAATACTTTTTCTTTCAATTTCCTTTTTATGGAAATGACTTTTCCCATTCAGACTGTTTTATGATATATCTACAAGGAAAAAAAACAGAGTAATTTGATCCATCCATCTTCCGTATTTTTACATGTTCAGTATGACGGGTTAATTTTCTGCGCTGCGTATTCCCTCGTGCATCGATGTGTGTGTGTGTGTGGACGGCTTTCCTGCACTTTGAGACAAAATGCATTTGTGGAAAAGCAGCTTTTAGCCGCGGAACACACAACTGATTGATTTATTGAGTTTTATGCATTAGTGTTCGCACATGCGTGTGTGTGTGTTAGTGTGAGTTTGGTGCATTATGCATCATTATGGAGTGTCATGAGCGGATGTCACTGCCTTTTACTGATAATGGATGACTGTTATAATGCTCACACGCACACACATATAGCATAGTATACAGACACACACACGCAAATACACTTTCCATGAAGACATTTAAATATACACAGGTGCAGATATGGTCTAATGACAACACACACTATACTGTAGGGACACACACACGCACAATATGTAGGTATACACAGGCAGAATGCACACACACACACACACACATATTGGCCTGAGAGCTTCATAATTGTTTCCTCTGACTTGTTTATTCTGCCTGACTGGTTTCATGCTCCATTGCTGCCAGTCTCTCTCTTGTCTGCCCGTGTGTGTGTGTGTGTGTGTGTGTGTGCACGCACTCCGTCTTCCTCTTGATACTAAAGTATTTGCAGGCCCTGACTTTTCAGTACCAGTGAGTCACCGCTGCCTTTACCAGTACAGAAGGATTTTCTCCATTCACATTCCACCGCAGGCTCAGATCAATACTGTCATTGGCTGATTATTGGAGCATCAGCGTATTGATATTTTCAACTCATTCTCAAGGCCACTTAGATGGTACACAATAGAGTTGGACCGATAACATTCCCTTGAAAACAATGGTTTTGTTCGATTTTCAGATGACTCATGAGGACGTTTAAAGTGGGAAGTTAAAGATTTAACTGAGAAGTTTACCCAAAAGTGTCGCAGCTATTACCAGCTGTGGTTACTGGCTTTGAGAGCTGAGGGTTGAAAGAGAAACTGTCCATAGTAGTGTCGCTATCTCCTGTGGTCATTTGCACACTGATGGTTTGGCGTGATTAGCGTTAATATGGAAATCAGCTTCCCCGGCTCTGTATTTGCGTAGGCGTGGAGGAGGAGAATGTGCTCTCTAGTGCACCGAATGTCACACATTTCCACTCTACACATGTGTTTTGGGAGAGTTTCGTTTATTAATTGGCAAAATTACCTGCTTTTTATTTCATCATTTGCATCTCCTACATGACATATGAGAGCTCAAACAGTCTAAAGTTGCTGTGTGACCTATAAGGGCAATAAAATGGACCCTTTGGTGGTTTGACTGTGTAGTTGTGTTGTGCAGCTTTGCAGGTTTTGATTGTATAAATGCCTTTACAGGGGCAGTTGTATCTCTGATATACATAAACATCCACTTAAACACCATAAATCCACTAAGGAAGCATAGAAACAAGACGCTCCTTTTAACTTCAGATCTTGCCACATGATTGTCACGTCTGAACGCTTTTTCGGTATCTACAGTAATCCAGGTATTGTTGTTTACCATGGCTACAGTGCAAACAGGAACTGCTGGCTAATGAAGCATGACAGTAAAAAAAAAAGTTTTGTCATTATGAGTTATGTATACCTACTTATAGAAACTAACAAAGCTGAACATAATAAACATAATAATCCTGTAGCATTGCACGATACTGATAAATTAATTGTTAGTTAGTTGTAAGCTTGTTGAGCTGGCTATAAGCTAGTTGTAAACTAGTTAAGCAAACTTTAAACTATTAGTAAGATACTTTAGCTGGTTTCAAGCTAGTTATAAGCTTATTGAACTTGTTCAAAGATAGTTGTAAACTAGTTGAGCCGGCTAAAAGCTAGTTGTTTGCCGGTTGTGAGCTACCTGAGCTTGTTATAAGCTAGTTTAAAGCCTGTTGAGCTACTTATAAACGAGTTGTAAGCTTGTTGAGCTCGTTATAAGCTAGTTGCAAACTAGTTAAGCAAACTGTAAGCTAGTTGTAAGCACATTGAGCAAGCAAAGATCGTCTCGTGTGGTCTTGGGTCACAAGACCTACTCAAATATGTGGACATGTTTTCCCAGCTTTGACCAGGCTGTGTGTAAACCACAGCCAAGATTTTTGACATGTGTTTACAACAGATTGCAAAAGCAACCAAACGTTAAAAGACAAAAACAAAAAGGTTGCATATCATAAGGTCAAAAGACATAAACACCATCTTCTCTCCTCCTTTCTCTCGTCGTGTCACTAGGTGGTTGCACTGGGCGACATCCCCGACGGCACCCTCGTCACGGTGATGGCAGGAAACGATGAGAACTACTCAGCTGAGCTTCGCAACGCCACGGCCGCCATCAAGAACCAAGTGGCCAGATTCAACGACCTGCGCTTTGTGGGCCGCAGTGGAAGAGGTACACGGATAATAACACACACACACAAATACAGTCACAATGAAAATGTGAATGCAGATTCGTGAGAACAGTATCGACCTCATAAAACCTATCCGGGGTTTAAATTGTAAATAGCTTTCCACAAGCACACAACACAGCGTGGATACGTTAGGGGAAGTACATGTGAATAAAAACAGTATTCACACAACTTCCTTGTAACACCCCATTCAACGTCTACCTCGGTCTGCCTCCCCCTCTCTCTCTCTCTCTCTCTCTCTCTCTCTCACCCCCCCTCTCAGTTTTTAACGGACACACTAGACCAGTTATTCTAAATCAGTCGCAGGCAAATGTCCCAACTTATCTATTTAAAACACCAGACCTGTGTACACAAGCTCTGCTCACACTCACTTATTCACATGCACACATATAAAAGATGACCAGCGCTCCCCGGCTGAATGGAAATGTAGGAATAACTGTCGCTATGTGACAGATTCCACTGTCCTCCTGTTGAAAAATGAGCGTATTAATAATTCATACGCAGTATAATTCAAATGAAGAAAGTTGAGGAGTAGAAATTTGTTTTCATGCAAATTCAACAGCGCGGAGTACAATGAGCTTCACTCTCCCAGCATCGCTCGATCTGAGGAGTGTGTAAAGGTACAAAACATGGTGGTTTTTCTATAGCTCTGTGTATTGTCTCTGTAATTATTAACTTTCAGTTTTATATCGGCGTCCTTCTCTTTTTTATTTGAGTTTTATATCCCCCTAAACAGGCTAACTATTATCTTGTTACAATAACAACATGCGGTGGAGGGGAACTTAAATGTCTCCTTTTTACGATAGCTATTTTTAACTGCGACTTTTACATTCATGGTGTTCTTAGTTGTTTGTCCGTTGTGCTTTTCGATTAATCTTCACTCTTAATTGGTATATTATATGTATATTGTGGTTGGTAGCTCCATTTTTGTGTCATTTCCTGTTGTGTACAGCCATGCTAGCCGCTCTGTGAGGCACAGTGGCCTTTTCAGCTAAATGCTAACATCAATATGCTAACATGCTTGTAATGCCAATGCTAACATGCTGATGTTTAAGCAGGTTGAATGTTTATGATGTACCATATGTAGTGTAGGTGTAGTGTAAGTGTGTAACTGTTTCTAAAATACTCTGAGCTCCAAGTGAAACACCTCACAAATATATAGTTTTATCTCCTAAAAGTGTTTAATACTTTCCTGAAACATCTGGTCACTGTAGTTTTTATCGAACGTTACTTAAACAGGAAAGAAGAGCAAATTTTTTTGGGGACTATTTCCTGCAGTGGATGAATACATATTTGGTTTTCTACTGGGTATTTGAGGTAGCAGGGTGGTGTTTGTGGGATTTTTTGTAGTTTTTAATAGTTTTTGAACAACAAAAAACTTGATACACACAAAATACTTGTTAGAAGACAACAGACAACAGGCTTATCTGTTTCATCTCCACCTCCTGATGTGATGGACGCGATGAGATTACTTTTGGTAGAGGGTCCTGTGTTGTTTCAGGAGCTTTGACATCCTGATTTCTGGAGAAAATCATGAATACTTTCAGGGTTTTAGTGTATTGAATGACAAAAACCCACATCAAACCACATGTCGAGTAGAGTTTCTTCACCTAAAACCTCTAAAATGTCATTAACTGTCCGTGTGTGGGAAGTCTTTGCAGCTGATAGCAATGAGTGGTTTAGCGGTTTGACTAGCGGTTTCTCTGAGTGTGTTTCTGTGTGTGGGTGGGAGTGAGTGTCAAAGATCTCAAACTTAGTCATCATTAGTCAGTGTTGCCTGTTTTTGCAGAAGCACTTAGTTGCAACATACAGAGACACTGATACACTCATGATTTGTGCAGTATTTACACAGAGTTTACGACAATGTAGAGCTGCTCCGCGGATTTGCATATGAGTCGCGGTTTTCTGTCAGCGCAAAAAAGTCTGAGTGAAATCAACCGTTTCCTTTTGAAGTTGATGATTTACAGAGTCAGTTTTTCAGTTAAGATACTAAAGTTGCACCGTTACACCTGAAATCAGTTGGCCGAAGCTCATTTAAGATAGCAGCGTTTTAAGTGGAGACCCCTAGCTCACATCTCATCTGTTAAAACATCAGAATATCAACATGATTTAATAGGAAGGTGCCGATTTAGAGATGAGTTTCCAGGTTGGTAAAACGTAAACCCTGTTTCCAACATATGTTATGCAAGAGTCGTTATGGACATATGGAAACGATAATGGAAATGGCAAAATTATGAAAACAAAAACGTCCTCAGTTTTGCAAAAAAGAGTTAATGTGCTTAAAGGTATTCTGAATAAGTTCTGTCATAACGAACATCTAACTGACATGACTGACTAGCTGTTTCCACTCAGAGAGAAAAAGAAGAAGAAGAAGAAGCTGTTTCTGCTGCTGAAATCTTTCTGGATATCCCCTTAATGCATGATCAAACTTCCCAAGAATTATCTGCATTTTTCCCTTTTTGCAACAATCTAACAGCTCTCTTCAGATTTGCTAGACAATTACGTGGAAACGCAGCTTTCGACTGCGTCCATATTTAACCAGATATTGTGAAAACTCCCCTTCCTCTTCATCTTTTTTTAGCTATTTGTCCACACTGAGCACTTCTCACACTTCAGAGTGCAGTTATCTAAAACGGTCTCCAGAGTGAATGAGGCGGACTACGCCAATTTATGAAAACTGCTTAAAACTCAAACCAACTTCCCAGGATCATCTTTCATCTCTTCATCTGTACCTATCTTTATTTTTGACCAAATACCTCAATAACAATTTTGCTGCAATATCTTCAAGTGCAATATTGGTACTTTCATAAAATATTATATAAATAATCATCAGTAATGTGGATGTAATGACTGAGTGGGTAAAGGCAATAATTAGTTCAAATTGCATCACTTTACTGCAATGCAGCCTTTAAAACAGGGAAAAGACAACACCAAAATATAATGGTATAATGCCGAGCACTAGTAAACAATATTTGTGTATATATATATATATATAATGTTTGTTAAAATGAAGATCAAGGAAATGATTTCATGTTGCAAACTTGGTGCAACAGGTTTCTGGTTAACAGGCGCTGTTGCATCTACCAGCTACAAACAAGCTACAGAAGCAAAAACAGGAAAATATGTAAAGCAGAGCGACTAAATCGATTTAATCTGAAAACACTACGACACCGGCGAGGCCGTAAAGTAAATAGTAAACTCGTAAACAGATGATGCAATACCTGTCATGTCTTGTGTGTTTGTTTCATATGATGTTTCAGCCTACTACCACTTTATCTGTGTGTGTGTGTGTGTGTGTGAGTGTGTGTGTGTGTGTGTGTGTGTTCGTGTGTGTGCGCAACCAGTCTCTCTTTTAGTTCCTCTTTTAAACAGGACCATCATTTTTCTCTTTCACAATATCTGACTGTGTGTGAACACACACACACAACACAAACAACCACCTTGTTATTCCGGGAACACACACACGCTGCTTTGTAGAAGACGGTGTAAATAAGAGATCCCATCTGATCGGCTTATTTTGAACAAAACTGGACGACTTCTGACTCAGCAAGCCCTGACATGATGCACACACACACACACACACACACACACACATGAATACACACACACAACTCACCTCATGTGTGAAATCCGCTCTTATCTACAGAGAGTGAGAGACACGTAGGGGTGATTAGAAAGAAAGTCCCGGAAAACACTTTTGCCAGGAGTGTGTGTGCGTGGGCATGTGTGTGTGTGTGTGTGTGTGTGTGTGTGTGTGATGCCACCGGCTGGCAGATAGACACAACAGACACAAAGCCCTCAGCTGTTCTCTCCCTCCTCCTGTCTCCCTCTATCAGCCAAAATCTCTTACTGTAAACTCTCTCTGTGTAAACAGCCTGCACGAAAACACACACCATGTTTCTCCACACTGTACACAATTTATTCTACACAATTTATTTGTTTACGTACAGCTGTGTACACCGTGTATAGAGCAGAATATACAGTATACAATAGGTACGCCGTGTATGTGTGCGGAGTGCTGGGACACGGTGGAGGATTTGGGTGATAACACACCCTCTAGTGGCCTTCGGTATGGCACAGTGCCAGTTTGTGCGAGTCAGGTGGGGTGTAAACTTGATTTCTGTGTGGCACAAAGAACAACACATACCGATCTGAATCAACCGCTTCTGCAAGTAAACAGGGCAGCAGAACAATAGAGAGCAGATGTTAACGTGGCTCAGTTTACCTGCTTTTATAGTTGAGGAGGGGGTTACCACAGCATCACCCAACCACGAAACTTAGATTTGTTCTCATACTACATGAGTTCAGATCAACGTTCAGTGCGTATCCTTCATGTAGACAAGTGGAAAGTCAGATTTATTTATGAGTCCCACCTGTAGCTACCTTCAATTTAGGTTTTAAAGGAGACATACAGTATTATGCTCATATATGGGTTCATAATGTTGTTTTGGATTACTACTAGAATAGGTTAACATGCTTCAGTGCTCATAAAGCACATTACTTTTCTCAAACTGTCAAGTGCTGCAGCACCTGACACCCTGTCTGCTCTGATTGGTCAGCTCACACACGCCTGAGCCAGCACCACTCACCGTGTCTCCAACCGGCTCTGTTGTGGTTTCAGCGTCTAGTTAGCTTCACTTCTACCGTGAAGTTAGGCGTAAACTAAACCTATAAAACACTGAAGGAAAGGAACAAAACAAAAAAGCACAATAGGTCTGCTTTAATTTATCATCGGTATCACTTTAGTTATTATTTTCAGCATGTATAAAATAACTAGATGTGTGATTTATTGCACACACATAATCTAAGACGACATTTTAAAGGTTAGAAGTTCTCAGTAATACTGTAGAAGGGAAATGTTCAGAGAGGGAGAGAAGGGAATGAGAGAAGTGAGAGTAACACCTGGCGTTACCCACATGTGTCTGCTGTTTGTGTGGCATCAGACTGTCTGCATGTGGTAACTTTACTCCGGCCCTGGCACACAACGACAGCGGTGGTCTGCACGTGTGTGTGTGTGTGTGTGTGTGTGTGTGTGTGTGTGTGTGTGTGTGTGCGTGTGTGTTTGCAGCTAGCATAGTGTTGAGTGATCGCTGATTCCAGAGCTGAGGCTGGCAGCGACCCCCCAACAGCCACACACACACACACACGAACAGTCCTCTTAGTGTGTAGACAAACACTTGTTACAGTGAACATATATTTGTTCTCAGATATAACCGGGGTTCAACTGATACAGGTTTTTATGGTTGATATTTTTGGATTATACCACGGTCAAATTAAACTCTTGGTTCCGATTGGCTGGCGCGTGTCCCTTAAAATTGTATATTGGGACGTGTTCAGCATAGTTATGGTCGACACTTTATTCTCTTTTCTAAATCAGTGCTCTGACTGTTTTAGGCTGCAAGTCACCACAGCAACAGTAGGCTAATTAATAAAAGATTCTAACATTAGCTACAGGATATTTCAAACTGTCTTTATTAAATAAGTGGCCATGGTTCAATCACAATTGTGCACATTAGTGGGCACAAAAATGGGTAAAAAAAAAGTGGAATGACGTGGTGCTGAGGCGAGCTGAATGAAGCCTGGCTGCTGACGTTAGCCACTTAGCTCAGTAAGCTGCGCAGCTAGTGGTCCGGACCACACATTCATAAAAGTCGTCATAGAATTTGATCTGTGACATAAACACGTAGCAGCAGTGACATAATGAAACGCATATACACACACATGGTTGACCCTCACTCATCATCGCGTCAGTACGTGATGGATTAGCATACCATGGCCTTTCTCTTTATTCATCTTGTCAGGGGTTTTGTGTGTGCATGTGAGTGTGAGTGTGCATGTGTGTGTGTGGCATCTGGTTTATTCCTGTCTGGGGGTCCATGACTTACTTTACTTAATGCATTAAGCAGGCCGAGAGGATATTTGGGGAGAACAGGAGGGAGGGAGGAAAGAACTTGATGAGAGAGGAGAGTATAACTTGAAAAAGATCCTAATACTGATGAGAATGTTTTTCCCCTCCCTGTTTTCCATTCCTCTCCCCTTTTCCTCCTTTACTTTTCTCACCTAGGAAAGAGCTTCACTCTCACCATCACAGTGTTCACCAACCCTCCTCAGGTGGCCACATACCAGAGAGCCATTAAAATCACAGTGGACGGTCCCAGAGAGCCACGACGTGAGTGACACTGACACACAAATGTTGACATTTGTCCTCCTCAGCAGATATTAACACGTGGAGATTATATTTGATTTTAAAGGTGCAGTACGTGAGAACAAATAGGGGGGCAGCACATCACCAGAGCAACTGCTACCTGCTGCTAACTGTAGCTGTTAACTGTAGCGGCCCTTTGTTAGTTAGCTCAGTTAGCTGTGCAGCTAGCGGTTCGAACTGGGAGCTTGGCACCACGGTAGTGTTGGTGTTTTACACCATTAGCACAGGAGCTTTTGACTGGGATGGGATGAAGCTAACTGGTTAGCATGCTAACTTCAGTAGATATCTCTGCAACACAGTACACAGATGTCATAATATCAAAACAGTTTTTATTGTGATTCTCTTGATCATTTCTCTTTGATAATACTTTTTTAATTTTTTCAAATAAAATTCTCACATATTGCACCTTTAATATGCACTTTTGCATAGGCACATTGCATTCTTCTCATGTGCTAACAGAATTGTATCGTCCGGATGTAATGTTTTTATGTGATCACTTAAAATTGAAAAAGATACTCATCACATTGTTTAACTGAAGTCAACAAACCAACTAGATACTCAGTGGAGACATGCCTCTAATCCCTACAGACAAACTCTCAGATGAGTCAATAAGGAACCTGATGCAACACTGAGTTCCTCTCCCACTCAGTGTGATGAAACACTGGGATTTCTCACGACAAGACAGATTGTGTTTGTTCATAAACTCTAAAATATGTCACATGAATATTTATCATCCATTTTAAATGGAACTGAAGTGAGCGACACTGGTCAGAGGAGTCAGAAGCGAGGTGACAGAAAGAGAGGAAGACTCCTGCCAGCTCCGCTCAGCTGTGAATAACCATCACTCGTCTCTAACTCGCCCACACACACACATACACACATACACAGTATAAATACACACACATGCACACTTCCCCCATTGGGAGGAAGTGCCTGTAACTGGAGCTCAGTCTCAGTGCTTTGAAGTGCAGCCAACACCACAGACAGCGTGACAGACCACCACACACACACACACACACACACACTCACACACACACTCACAAAGAGACAGCCAGACCCCTATGCGGCGCCCATCGTCAGATTCCCGAACGCAATATCAGACAGAGTGTGTTAACAAAGTCGGAACATTGTTATAGCCCGTGTTGGGCTGTAACTGTTACTGTAATCCCTGGTTTATGTAATCAGATTTCAAGCATGAAGTAATCTGCTGCCTACAAATCGCCTCTAGAGATCTCTGGCTGGAAAAGTAATGTCACTTCTGTCTCCCAGGTCATCGCCAGAAGATGGACGAGGTCAAACCCGGCACTCTGGCTTTCTCCGAGAGGCTGACGGAGCTGGAGCATCTGAGACGGAGCTCGATGAGGGTGACGCCTCCCCACCACCATCCCCATCAAGCCTCCATCAACGCCCGCCAATCTGCAGGGATCAACTCTGCGACCTTCTCCAGCCCTTCGCACGCTCAGATAACTGCTGGTAAGAGCACAGAAAAGAAGCGAAATGAACCCAAAATAAAACTATGAACATAAAAAATTAAATGGGACCTTTAAATGGGACTTCTAGGTGCTAAAGTCTGTCACATTTTCCTGATTTAAATGTAAAGGATACATATGCTGTTATCTGTCTCCCACAACTGAGACAACTTTCGACTTACTAGCTGGGGAAAAGTGCCATCAGATGGGTGCAAAGCAACCAAAAAAACCTGATTTACCCTCATCAAGAAAGGTGTCTTATCACTGCAAGCCATGTAAAATCAAAGACGCTTCATTTTTCCTGGCGCATCCCACCAGTGCAAATATGGGCAGGAGGAACCATGAATCAACCAACCTGACAATTAATGACAGGCCGGCTTTACCACCTGATCTACAGTTGTCGCTTTCGTATTGACAAACTATGCTGCTCTGATTTCTCGATAAGCTCAAACATAACCCAATGAGGTAATTTTTTAGAAACGATGATACATTTTTAAGAAAACAGGAAACTCACAGGTTAGTCAGACGTGACTTTACATAAGACCAGAGTTCCTGTGGCTAACACTGTCCAACTGTATAGTTACACTGCAGTGGCTTGCTATGGTTTCTGAGGTTTAAATGTAGTAATGTAGACTGTCTATTGGTTTATATGATGAGAATCCTCATTTTAATGACGTTTAGGTTGGAAGAAAATTTCCTTTAATCCAAGTTGTAGTCAGCTGCATAAAACAGGACATAATCAACTCATGTGGTTGGATTGTGAAGCACAGTACATTACACCAGAGAGGCCACCAGAACGATGATTTGTTTGAGTCATGCAGGATTCATGCTGGGTGGAAACCTGAACAGTAATTGTTTTCAGAAAAGAGAAAATTATTTCCCCAAAGTTTATTTCTGTGCCTTATATCTTGGAGATAAAACTACACCGGCGTCATTTTCTCCTCTAATGACAAACTTGAAGAAATTCCCTCTTTCTCTCCCTTCAGAATCTGACTTAATGGTCAGGGATTACTCAGAAACTGTGTGTAACGAGGTGGAGTTGGCGAGACAGTTGACCATCGTTTCCGTGGGAAAAACACTGTCTCACAAGGATATTTAAGGACTTTACTTTACTAGTCACTGTGCATGACCAGTTCATGATTCAGAACACTTTCTTATAGAGAGCGATGAGAAGATACCACTCTCATTTCTTTTGTTAAATAAGAGGCTATAGCCAGGAGTTAGCTTAGCTTAGCATGAAGCCCAGCACTGTTCCTGGGGGACTGGCTCTGATGCTCTGGTGGTTAGTTCAAGTGCCTCTCTGCACAGAGGAAAAATGAAGCCTTACTCTAACCGTATGTGTGAAAGAGGTTCCCCTTTTTGATTTACTGAGGAGAAGGAAGATTTGTCAGTTTACATTTATAGTGCTAATGTGCAGATTAATATTTAATGTAAAATCATTTACAGCATCTAAAAACAGACAAAAACAACATGCTGTGTGTGTGTGTGTGTGTGTGTGTGTGTGTGTGCGCGCGCACGCTTGTATCAAACCTCATTGTTCCTCCTTGTGGTTTTGGTGAGATCCATTGTGGTCTGTGTGTGTGTGTATTGCATGTGTGTGTGTGTGTACCTGTGCAAGTGTGTGTTGCGGTTGCCGTGGATACCCCATGTGGCACCAAAAAGACGGTATCTGTTCCTCTTCCGACTTCTGTGGTAGTGACGCTGTGCGCGCGCGTGCGTGTGTGTGTTTACGCACTTGTTTCTTGTGTGTGCATTTGCATGTGTGTGTGTGTGTGCCTGTAGGGGAGGAAGCAAGTTGTGCCTTAAGGAGGAAATGAGAGTCAGCTGGCAGGAAGTGCTACTGTGGGAGAAAAAAATTTAAAGCAAATGTGTAACTGTCAGAATTTGAGGTAAAGCTTACTGTACATAAGATTTCTGATTTACTTTAAAGTGGATATCTCAAAGATTTCAGTCCTGGTTGATTTGGCGACACCTGTAATTATTGGTGGTAATAGCAAAGGCACTCCAATACTACAAGAAAAGCAAATTGTTTTCATTTTAATAAAGAAGTCAGGCAATAATTGGCCTTTCCCCATGATTCATTGTGACCTTATTTTATGTTGCACATGGCAGGAGTCTGCAAACAGCAGGGCACAGTGAAAAGAGCTGGTTACTTTACTGAGAAGTTGGTCAACAAATGACCCTTTTTTGTGAATGCATTTTTTTGTGTTAAGCTCCCTGACCACACAATGTGTTTCTGTTGACTACTTCATACTCATGTTTCATCAGTTAAATGCTTTTAATGTGAAGCTGCAGCTGTAGGAAATGTTCAGTTTGAATTAGCAGTAACTTAATAGAGCATTTTTTTCCAGGAATATTGCTATAGACACCCAGTATGTAATGAAGTTAATATATAAATATTGCAATACTTTCATCAGCTGGCCATGACTGGGCATTTACTTCTTAGAGATTATCACTTTAAATATATAATATGTAAGAATTAACTGAAGTAAAATGTCTTAAAACAACTACTTTTGTTGAGTTGTGTACTTAAATTATCCCAATTATTTCCAACAATATTCAAACCCAGAGAAATCCACAAGTTTATTCAAGGTAACAGTGCGTTTCATTAGGCCGCCTGCTGCTTTAACTCCGAGAGAGATTGCCGTCAATTAGCATTACAGTACATAAACCTGACATTGAGCTCAGCTCTGTGGATCACTGCTGCAGTCAGGTAGATGAACAGGACTGAAGAGTCTGGATAAATCCACTTTTATCCCAAAAGTTAAAAAGTAATCTCTTAGCTCTCCTCCCATCGGTAAACCACTCCGCATCAGAGCAGAGTCCTGGTGTTTATTCCTCCAGAAGGTCTGACTCTCTCCTCCAGAGTGAACCTCCATTGGGTATCACGCAAGCTCTTGATTATCTGTCTCTTTGTGTTTAAATGAGGCTCCTATATTTGCTGTATTTGTAGGTCTCACAAACATGTTTTGCAACAGAAAATTATCTTTTCTTTAGACTGGTAAAGAGCAGAGATGTAAAAACAAATAAAGAATGTGGAGGAGTGGTGAGAGACTGAGAAAAACCCCACCACACTGTAGAAACAGAGGTTTCTCCCTGTTTCCTGCTTTCTCTATTTTTCTGATCCCTCTAAAAATGAAAATAGCAATAGGAAACCGTTATTAAGCCACTCTCTTTTTCTTTCTCTTCCCCTTTCTTTCCTCTTCTCTCCCCCACCATCACCCCCTCCCGCTCTGCTTTCATTTCTCTTTTAACAATCGTCTTCCCTCATTTCACTTCTCAAAATGTCCTAACTGTGAGTAATAAATACTGTACAATAATGTAATGTAATGCGTTCACGTGTGCTCCGGTGCTTCGTTCTGCACATGTGTGGCAGTGCAGTAAAAGTCCATGTTCCCTCTGCTGCCAAACCACTTACAGCTCATAACAGATGTAAAATACACAGAGCGGTGACACATGATAAAAGTACAGATGAAATCGAGGATAATGTGGGCTTTGCTGCAACCAACGGATACAGCAAGAAGATGTTAAGATGCACAATATTCAATAACATTAGAAAAAGTTAAGTAAAACATGAATAAAGTATGTTATATTCGTATTATGAGAACTTAAATAAGCATTGCATAAATATTTTCAACTTATAAGTGCATATAGACCAAAATCCTTTTAATATTCTGTCAATTTTATATATTTTTAAAATCATGTTCTCACTTTGTGTTGTTTCTCCCAGAGCAAAACATAAGACCCTGTGCACAACAACAAATAAGTATGGTATTTATGCAAAAGTGACGTAATGTACATGGCGAAATTTGAGTCCGTTACGTAAGTCGAGATAATTCATCATGACTTTTGTTTTCACATGGTGCAAGTCTTTTCCTTTTAGCCAACCACAGCCTGCCTCCTTGACTTAGTCTCTCTTACACTACGTCACCTGACTTCCTCCTTTGCTCCCCTTATAATTATTATGGTCACTAGGTCACCGCCTAACAATGAATGCAAATATACAGCTATTTTTCTGGTGAGGATGGGTTGGCAACTTCCAGCTTGTATTAGTGTCTGTTGAGCCAGGATTGGCTGGTTTATATATGAGGCAAAGTGAGAGTGTCTAGCTTCCGTACCCATCAATAAGTTTGATTGATGGGTGGATATCGTGATATTAATGGTTGAAAATGGTTGAACAAGAAGAAAACACGATCGGATTTTTGATGTAAGAATACAACAAAATGTTTTTCTTTAGCTTTTTTTGGCATATTTATTAATTACCTGCATTACCTGCACAATGTGATCTAAAAGGGTCTAAAAGGCATTTTTCATTTCATCCTGAGTTACAGCCCTGTCTTAAACATGGATCCTTTGCAAAGACATTTTCCCAGCTGATACACACCCATTGACATATAGGACGACATGACAGCTCCCCAAAAATGAAGCCAAAACCTCTTAATCGCCATACATCACAACCCCTCCATGTTAGCAGATGGGACATGGGACTAAAAACTCAAAGTAGACGTCAAATAAATTGTTCCAAAGGATGGTTTCGGTCATTTTAGGTTGTTTGTGCCTCCTGCAATTAAAGAAAAAGGCTTCAAGCCTCTTGTTGACCCTAAATGAACCCCTTACTGTGTAACAAATACAGAGCAACGGGTGCCACACACGTGGTACGACACAGCCTGACCTTCTACCTCCGTATAGTTGTCTTCAGCTTTTCATGAGCCCTGTTAATTTTTTCTGTGACCATGCATTGTTATAAGATAATCCAATACTTTTACTCTTAGAAGAATGGAGAATGTTCTCAACTCATAAAGAAACACTAAATCCTTCAATGCATCTGGAAAATTCAAGCACAACATCCTCCACAAACCTTCTGTTTTTCTACATTTGAATATTTGGATTACGTATAATACACATAATTGGCGTCACATTATTTCTGACATTCATTAGCCGACCATAAAACACCACAGAGATGCAGTTCTATGTGTTCTAGTTCTGTTTCCAAGCAGCAGGCCGTCTGTGACTCCTGCCCCACATTAGTGCACTCTGCCAGGGGAGAGAAGCCAGGAAAGGAGGGGGCTTGGCACGGGGCCTGGGCTTCACCACCACCCAGATACAGCGCACACACACATACACACACACATCAATGCATGGGAGAGCTCTTGGCGAGACTTGAAAAGCCTTCATTGACGTCTTGGCTGCTGTGTACAGTTTGCCTCCTCGTCTGTCTGCACACACACATGCGCGAAACACACACATGCATGTACACACTCTTGTCTGCAAGTCTGTGGGTGATCAGTGCCATTTATTAGACTGTGGGGAAAAAGACTGGATTGAATGAAAGAGCTCACACACACACACACACACACACACACACACACACACACACATAAACACACACAGCCCTCCCCTTCATCCGTCCACCCCCACACTAAGTTAATTGCTTCCTCTCCTCCATCTCTCTTTCTTCTGTTCTCTCACTATCAAACTCTTCTGTCTCAAGTTCATTTAAATCAGCTTAAATCAGCCTTTTTTCTAATGGGACTTCTGCACATGCTTATTGTTTTCAATATGTTGTTAATGCACGTATGTAAAGTTAAAGACGAGATGTTTTCTGGGCCAAAACAAAACTGATGAAATATTCTAAACTTAAAGTTCACTTGTGGCTTTTTGCTGAGCAAAGTCATGGGATATTGTCAAAAGCCTCCACTGATGGAATGTAACTCAGTACATTTACTCAAGTACTGTTCTTAAGTACTGTAATTTGTACCTATACAGTACGAGTAAATTTACTGAGTTACTTTTCCAGGTAAACACTGATAAATGGTAATAATGTGGTGAAAAAAGTGTTTTGTAATCATCTCAGTTACACAAAGCACTTGTTTGTTGAGTTGTCTGTTCGCTGTTTTCACTGATGGAATGTAACTGAATAAAAATAACATGAAAAATAGAAATGTAGACTTGAAGTTCAAAGAAAATAACAAACTTTATCTTTCTCTCTCAGATTCCAGACAGATGCAGTCGTCTCCATCTTGGTCTTACGACCAATCATACCCCTACCTTGGCCAGATCACCACACCCACTGTCCACACAGCCAATCCCCTCTCTCCTGGTCGATCCTCGCTCAGTGACTTGTCTTCACGACTTACAGGTAACACACACACACACACACACACACACACACACACACACACACACACACACACAAGAGTGTGTATGCCTAGAATCCTGACGGTGAAATAAGTATGCTGTAACCTTTGCCCTTTGCCCTCTCTTAGGTCCTGACCTCACGGCCTTCGGCGACCCCAGGATGACCTTAGAACGACCTTTTACCTCCCTCCCCTCCTTGCCTGAATCACGCTTCTCAGACCCTCGGGTCCACTACCCTCCTACAGCAGCCGCCTTCACCTACACTCCCTCTCACAACCCTGTCTCCAATGGTGCCCTTGGAATTACCATGGCAACCGCCATGGCAACCACTCCTGCTGGGAGGTACCACACCTACCTGCCTCCTCCCTATCCAGCGAACACCCCCCACCAGGCCCAGAACGGGCCCTTCCAGTCCACCTCCTCGCCGTACCACCTGTACTACTCCACCGCTGCCGGCTCGTACCAGTTCTCCATGATGGCAGGAGGAGGCAGCAGCGACTCGCGCTCCCCGCCGAGGATCCTGCCGCCGTGCACCAACGCCTCCACAGGCTCCTCCCTCCTGCACCCATCTCTGCCCAATCAGAATGAAGGAGTGGGTGAAGAGGTGGAGTCCAGCCACAGTAGCTCCCCGACAAACATGGCAGCTGCTGAAGCTGTGTGGAGACCTTACTGAGCCGGCCGAGGTGGTGGAGGACACTTTGACCGGCACGCAGTGGGTACGTTCATTTACGGCAACAGCCTGGTCACGTGATGGCGGACAATCCAAAATAGGATAATATAATCCCAGTTAAATGACAAGGAACAGTTTGGCATTATTCTATTTTTCTCACGAGTCTCATGAAAAGACCGAAACCAACAATGAAACTTCTTTGTTGGGAAAACTCAACCCAGTTTTATTCGTCCATCACTCGACCAGGAGCCGGATGAGCGCACCCACTTTAAAACCATCTACTGACAAACAATGTTGGCCAATGAAAAACAAGAATGACTGACAGGTGCATTAGCCAACAGACAGCAGAGAGTGGACCTCCCAGTCTCACTCTCAGGACACAGAAAAAGGACTCCAGAGAAGAGCGAAGGACGAGCCAAGAGAAGCGGGCTAACATTTTGGTTTTACACTGACAGAGTGCATGCAGCAGCACTGGACTGATCTGAAATCAGCTTCCTTTGTAAAATAACAAGACTTCTTCCTCATAAATGTTGTTGGTGTTGTGAAAAGATTTGCTCATGCCAAATATTGTGGACGGCCTGTTTGTTTTTACCTTCATCTATCATTGTTTCACTCCTCCATGGTTACAGATCGTCTCTTTTTCTTCTTGGTCGACATGTTTAGAGCCCATCATCTCTCGAAGAAGATAAAGAAACAAACCTTTTAATGGCTCCTGAGACAAAATTGGACACATTTGGTTTTGATTGCTGAAAGATTATCTTCCTTCAGCAGCTTCACTCCCAGATGCTTTAATCTGATTTCCAAACATGTCTGACAGCATGGAGTTTTCTTATATACTTTAATTTATTCATACAATACCATTTTTGGTTGCATTTCATGTGTGTGTGGGTGTGTATGTGTCACATTTACACATGATCCACTGTCAATTTGTACTGTATATAACCATGACTGTAAATGACACCTGCATTTGATCATGATTTCGTCACCCCCCCTCTCTCTCTCTCACACACACACACACACACACACACACACACACAGAGCAGATTTATTTTGACATTGTTGATTGTGCACATTTGGTTTTGATTTATATAAATATTCTTTGTGAAGAAAATACAACTCTTGTCCTGTTGTCTGATTCGTCTCGAAGCCCATTTCCGCTAAAGAAAGAAAAAAAATTAAATGAAAAACAAGCTTCATGAAAAAAATATTTAAGAAGTCATAATTATGAGATATAAAGTAAGATTATGGGATAAAAAGTAATGACTATGAGATTAAATATCATAATTACAAGAAAGAAAGTCAGAATTATGACATTAAAAGTCATAACTATGAGACATAAAGTCAAAATTGTGGGATAGAAAAAGTCTAAATTAGGAGTTAAAAAGGTAGGGTAAAGGTAAAAAGGTAAAGGTAAATATATTGCCATGTTTTAAATCACAAGGCTTTTAAAAAAAACAGAACAACGTTTGAGTTCTTTCAGTTCTCTTAATTTAAAAATCTGTGCTGCATGCTGACACCTGTATCTATGCCAAACCACACACACGTCGACATTTCATCCATTGCTATTCCTGAACATGAAGGAATTTCTACAGGCAAACAGACAAGCCCTAGCTTGCCTTCTCTGCCAGTTTACACACACACACACACACACACACACACACACACAGACACACAGGTTGCTAAATAAAGGTGAAGTGATTGCAGCCAGACAGTGAGTACACATTATAAAAAGCTGAACTACTGCAGGCAAAGGTTGGGAGAGAGATTTCACAGTGATCTAAAACTCATCAAATAACTGACATGAACATACCTTAATAGACATCGAAATCATCTGTGGGTACTGAAGCCTAATGCTCAGCACCGAAACTCAGGTGAGTACTAACTTCATCTGTTCAGGCAGCCTTGTCAGCACATCCAGGCATGACTGGGAAAGGCCCAGGGAGTATTTTCTCTACTGTGCAACATGAGGAAGTCCAGGCGAAGGCGTCAGTGTGCTCAAAACAAACTATTACATGATTAACTATTCTCGTACAAATATGAATAACAGTACGCAACATTCACACCCACTGCTCGCCAATCACTGCGAGAAGTGTGTGTGTGAATGTTGTTGGTATGAGAAAGTTAAGGGTTCAGTATGCCTCAACGGAAACATCTGAAACCCCTTTCTATCACATTTTCTGATATCAGAATTGGGGGCTCTGCATCCGACATGTTTTCACAAGTATTTTATGCCACTTTCCACCATGAATGTTGCTGAAAAGAGACTAACCATGAGCTAGTTCATATCAAACATACTCAGACCCCTCATCCCCAGATACTGTTCCACAATCCCACAAAATCATTTGACGCATTGGCAACAAAACCACCTTTTAGAGAGCGCTTTAGGTTTCTCACTCAAATAAGGCAGAGATGGCTGTTATGGCTGATTTGAATGGAGGCAGATCACATCCCAGAGGTCGAGCTGAGGTTCAATAAGGATCAATTTGTTTACAAGAATAGGGAACAATGGAGGAGGCTCATTGTGGCCTCATTTCGCACAGGGGATGAACAGCACCGATTACGTCCTACATTTGTTTCATGCTAATGCCACAAGTGATGGAAATGCATGTTGAATTGTACATTTATATAATACAGAACATACGGACTTCAGCAGCATTTTGCATTTTTTCCTCATTCAACATAAATAACATGCACTGCTTGTTACTGCTGACCATTTTCCAAGTCATACTGGAGTGTGTTAGCTTGAAACATGCACTTCCAGTAATTGTTTCCTCTCTACCCTCGTACATCATACGTTTTATAGGTAATCCAACTCTCAAGAAAACCTTTAAAATGAACAATACATGTGGAAATTTCTCATTTTGTTTCAGAGACTCTTATGAAATTCAAGTTGGACATGAGAGAATAGTTTGAAAAGATTGAGAGAGATCATCCTGCGGTACACAGTTGGCTTTAACAGGTAATTTATCTTTGGTGAACAGCGACATCTAGTGGTCTAATCGCACTATGACACCCCAATGTTAAGGATGAACCTGAGAGAAGAGTTCAGTTTTTCTTTAGGGCTGAACTCTTCATGTGTCTCCAGTGGGTCCATAGTAAAATATGGTCAGCAACAGTTAAAGAAAACCAACAAATAACGCATCTTCCCAAATGGGCTTCTGGGGTTTAATGCGTGTCCATTTGTGGGTCGAGGACATTATTTCAGCAGCCCTGCAAAATCACAATTTTTGATGCTTAAGACTCCAGTTTTCTGTCTTTGAGCCTACCAACAGATACCAGAATTGATTTCCTACCAGCAGCCATCATTTGCCGCCTGGCTGAGCTTCAGATGTGATTGATGACCCCCAGTAATGACAAACTAGGGAGAAATTAACAAGGAGTCAAAATTTACATAATGTCCTATTAATCACTGTGACAGAGGGACAGAGGTGGTGATGGCAGGGGAAAATCCATGAGAGACAACAGATTTATTTATTTATCTATTTGAGATGTACTACAAATCCAAAGGCTGTGTGTGTGCAGTTGTGTAGAATCAGGGTGTCAATTAAGTTTGGATACTGACACTGTATCACAAACTTGTTATAAGTACAAAAAATAATACAATCCCCTGAAATAATGATTAAACAAGGAATGTTCTGTTATACAATTGATTAATGTAAATCATTACTTAGCTGCTTCATTACTGAGCACAGCAGGTGTAATGAAGACAAAATTAGGTGTATTTTGTAATATAAAAAATGAAAATAAAAAAATCTGACTAATATGTTAAAACAAGTGAAGTTAGCTACAGACCACATATTAGATAAAAAGGGCATAAACTAAGATCTGGAAATATTTAATCACTTTCAAAATGTATTGCTTTTTGACTATTGTTTTGTTTGTATTGATTTCCTAAATATCAATAAATCAATTTATTGTAAATGATTAAATAATACAGATCTTAATCAGGGTAAGCTTGGCATGATAAGTTTTACCAATAGGTACGTGATATGTTTAATGTCAGTTGTAAAAAGCCACGAACATTTGTATGGTTACGGTTAATGTATCATAGTAAACCAGAAATGACGTTAATTTTCCAAATTCAAGAAATATGTGATTGCTTGACATGAAGAGTTGTGATCACGTGACATGAAGCATGGTGAAAACTGCACATTCAGAGATAGATTTCCCTTCTAATTACACAAGTTTGAGAACGGTCACTCAATTTTCCCAGGCTTGAAACGCAACACGAGCGGACCTCTTTACGTCAGCACGCTACGCGCCAAATTTGTAAAGTGCGGAAGGCGCAACAGCGAAACAGCAGCGTACTCAGTGTTTTTAACGTTTGTCGTTCAATTTTTGGCTACTTTTGATAAAATATCCATCTTCAGTATGTCTCAACAGGCAGGCTATTCGCCCAGCTTCAAGCGACCGGCTGAAATCATGCGAATGAGGAGGAAAAGAGCCCGAAGCGAAGCCGGTGTCTTCTCCAGCCCGAGCGGCCAGGGCTCCACTGCCAGTCCGGGACAAAGCGACTCATCTCCGGCCAGCGTGCGGCCCTTCTCTCCTGGACCGCTTTTCAACAGCCAGAATCGCTCCGGAGGTGGAATAAAACGCCGGAACCCGTTCGCAAATATTGAGAACACTTTCAGCCCTAAAAAGAAATTACTCATTTATAACGACGAAGGAAATGCTGAAGCTGCGGACAGTTTCAAGATGAACAGATCGACGGAAAAGGAGGGAGACGACATGTCAACAAAGACAGGTTTACCTTTCAGTGCGAGGCTGAACGAAGTAGAAAAGCAGGAACACCAACATATGTCCAGCAAGGTTAGTTACTATGCCTTCACATTCAAGTGTGTTTTGGCTACACGAGTACAGACGCAATGCAGAACCCCCTTTAAAAAAAATCTAATTTTTAAAACCACCCAACAAGGCATGTCAGTACCCCTGTTCAATGAACTAGTCATAAAAACATTTATTTTATTCAAACTATTACATGTTTATGTGTTATATGTGAGCTGAATTCAACCCAACAACTGTCTAAAGCTCTTATGACAACATTAAGTTACAACTGTTAGTTTTTGTTGATTTAAAGAGTAGGAGTTTACTAAATTTCTATATTTCTGATAGGAGATTTGTTTGGAAATGCCTCTCTTCTTTTAAGGCTGTCATTGATGCCTTTATTTTTGCTTAATATGCTGAAAGATACATAAAGTAAATTACATGAGGACCAGAGAATGGTCCCACATTCCTGTGGTTGACTCCTAGTTATGTATGAAAAAATAATAAAGTGAATTTTGTTTTGTGACATAAAGTTTCATATTTTCCATATTCACTTCCCCTGTTGCAGAAATGTCTCACTTTCTCCGAAGACGACTCTCTGTTTGAAGAAGAGGAGGGAGATGTTAAAAGTCCATTGCTGAAGGTTGGATTCCTTCATTACTTTTTGCACTTTGGTTTGTCATATCCACACAAAATGTTTGTTTCCTCTCAATTGTTCAAAAGTTAAAATTACCCCCTCTCGTCTCTCTTCCCAGAGTCCCCAGGCCATTGCGCCGGCCTCCATAGCTCCTCCCGTCTGCACAGAGTACCCGGCAGACTGGAGCCTGAAGACTCGCCTCCTCTTCACCTCCCCGCTCTCCCTGTCGTGGGCAGAGCACCCCAAAGCCCAGGAGGAAGCTCTGGGGCTCAGCCAGCACTGCAGAGCTCAGTTTAGCACCCTCCCACACAGTCTACAGGTACAGTTTAAGTGTTGTTATTAGATGTGACATTACAGCGGGTGTCATGTTTAGAGAAATTTCTACAAAAGACACTCACTTGAATGTTTTCCTGCAGGATCCCAAGTCCTGCTCGGAGCTTCGTTGTGCCTTCCAGCAGAGTCTTGCATACTGGCAGCACCCGTCCCTGCCCTGGATCACTCTGTTCCCCAGGATCAACGCTGAGAGGAGCTTTACTGGGAAGAGTAGCCCGTGGGCACAAGATACAGCACTACAGCAGAGCCTCATGAGGGAATGGTGAGGCTGGAGATCTGGATCTGTTTACTTAGTCAGAGAAAATGTTCTGATCCACCTGAATTGCAATAAAGTCTCCATCTGTCTTCTTCAGGTCGGTCAGTCTGTCGTCTCTCTACAGTCTACTGAAGGCCAGACTGTGTCCTTACTTCTATCTCTGCTCTTACCAGGTAGGTGTATATATTTTGTAGGTTTCTGTTTTTTATTGAATTTAATTATCGTGTAATGACATGTTCAATGTGGTTTGACTGAATCTATTAATATATTCTATTCCTTCAGTTTACAGTGTTGTTCAGGGCAGCAGGTCTCGGGGGAGCCAGCAGCATCTCTGCATTAATCTCTCCGACAACCAGGGGTCTAAGAGAGGCCATGAAGGCTGAAGGTGAGTGTCAGCAGAGATAATTTCTGTCCATTTCAATAATATTTACAGCAAGGAGTCAACAAAGTGAGATCTTTTCAAATCCTGCACAATTTTGTCATGTCGTACATCCCCAAAAATGTAGGCATCAAGGAACATGAGGATTTTTATTCCTCCTCCAGCTACCTCAGATCTTTATTCATTAAAAAAAAAACATCTGGTTCATCAGAAGTTTGACCATTGCATTGCAGCTCTTCAATCATCCTGTGTACCTTCGCAGGTATAGAGTTCAGCCTCCCTCTAGTGGACGAGAGGAGGAAAAGCAGGGAGCAGCAGAACCCGTCAGTGCACCAGGGAGAAGAGGAGGAGGAGGTGCAGAAGGAGAAGGCACAGGAGTAAGTGTGTTTTCCCTTCATTCTCTGTCTCCACTGTACACTTTAACCATACATGTGATTGTAAGAATTTGCGAGTTGAGTTTGTTGTGCCTGGAAATCAACACCATGTCACATGACACACATTGTACTTTGATTACACTTAATAATCAAAGACTTCCTAATCTGCAGTATAACCATTAAATAAAACGGACCATTAATTAAGCCATTGTGCTTAAAAGCTGACTTTACAGGCGCGTATCGCATTGATAGTAGCATTTCCCGGTCATTTCAGAGGGTAAAACACAAACAGAAAGTAATTCATAACTGGTCTCAAGGTTATGGGTAACCAGAGGCTGATAAATCTGCCCATATCAGCTTATCAATATCAGCATATATGTATGTATGGGTCGAACCTAACCTATAAAAAGGCTGATTTTGGTTGCACTGACATTTATTATTATTATGCTTATAATTTTGATTGTAGGTGTTGTGAGCTGAAGAAGGATGAGGACTGTCAGGCAGGTGATGAAGGAGAGGATGAAGATGGTGACTTCTCCTGGCTGAAGGAGATGGGAGTCCAGGACAAAATCAAGAAGCCAGACAGCATCAGCATTCAACTGTATCCTCTCTGATATTGTCAGCTGCATGTCAGATCTATGTCCAGTTTAATGTAATAATGACCAGTTAAAGCTCCTTGACCCACCGGTGCAGTCGTAAGGAGGGCCACACCGTGTCTCTGGACCACAAGCCGGAGTCTGTGGTGTGTGTGGAGGGATCACACACCTTCACCCTCATCAACTTCCTCATCAACTGTAAGAGTCTGGTGGCTGCAGCCGGCTCTCAGGCCGGTCTACCTCCAACACTGCTGGCTCCTGTCGCCTTCAGAGGAGCTACGATGCACACGCTGAAGGTACAGACGCACACAAAGTAAAGATATTGTGTTCAAATATTACTTTGGTAAAAAAAAAAAAAACGTTACCCATACGAATAGTACTCCAGTAAAAGTCTAAAAGTATCTCATAATAAATGTACTTAGGTATCAAAAGTAAAAGTAAATTATCCACATATTTGGCTCTGATACAGCATGTAAAACAGTACAAGTACAATACTTGAGTAAATGTACTCATTTACATTCCAGCACTGCACACACACAGTATACACACACACCGTTTCTGTGTGTGTACATGTCTGTACATGAGAGTGTGTATGTGTGTTTTTCAGGCCCGCAGTGTGAATGTGAAGAGTCAGGTTGGGTCTACGTACCAGAACATCAGCAGTCTAGAGATCACAGGTACAGCTGCACCATCTCACCTCATGTTTCATATTTCATCAGCTCACTGAACCAATTCTGTTCTCTTCTATCATTAATGTATAAAATAACTGGAGGAAGTTGTTGATGTAATTATTTATTTGTCCCTCCTTCCTTCAGGACCCATCCTCCCCTCCTCCCTCCACACCGTCACAACCCTCCTCCGACCCGCTCAGAAAGGGAACTTCTCCGCTACTCTTTACACACACGCACCCACCGCCGTCATGAACACACACACCACCGAGGAACAGGTAAGAAAGTCATTATCTATCTATCTATCTATCTATCTATCTATCTATCTATCTATCTATCCATCTATCTATAGCTCACTCCAGCTGTCTTTCTGTGTGTGTTCTCAGGTAACTGATGGCTCGGTGGACCTGTCCGGTTGTGGTCTCCATCCTGCCTCCATCCAGCAGCTCCAGCAGCCCTCCAACCTGGGCAAGACTGCTCTGACTCACATCAACATGAACAACTACAGCTACACCTGGAGGAACTGACGTGTCATCAATCAGTTTCATTTAACACAAGATGATCCTGACAGACTGAAATCATTTTAAAGACTCAGGAGTTCTGGTTTAACTTCTTGTTTTAAGATGCCTTTACAAGCAGATTCTGTTGCCTTGCACTCTATTTTAATCTCTTCTTTAAAGCCGTGGTAATAAGAGTATTGTTTCTAAATGTGTTTTTAATGTAGATAAATGCAGTGTTTACTATCTTGTTTGAAAATGTGTTTTAATTACTTGTAATTTGTTGCGTTTTGGAGAAATAGCTTTTATTAAATGAAACTTCTGTTGCACCATCACATTGAGGTTGTATTCGATTGGGGTGAATGCCGAGGAAATAAATACGTTCTTTGTGGAATTACTGTTTTTTTTTTTTAGTCACTTTCTATGAATATTCTTTGATAAAATTGTTTATAAGATAGTTTAAGACACACATTAGAGCAGGACTGCACAATGAATCGACACAATATTGACATCGCTAAGTGATTACACACGATCGAAACACTGACCGAATATTTTTGACCACAGTGGCAACAATATACAACATATTTATAGTACTTTATATAATAGTACCATTTTTGAGAATAAGTCGATCAAGCTGAAACTGATCCGTTTTAAGAACCGTCTCTATTGAAGTAGCAGCAGCTCCCTCTGCTGTGTGTACAGAGAAGTGAAAACCTTACAGCACCTGGTATTCCCTTTACATTGTGAGCAGAAAGACATCCAGTGCTTTTATTATTTGTATACTTATTGGCTGCATATTTGTATAAGATGTTACTGCAAGTTTTCACTTTCTACCAATAGATGAGGTAGGATTTCAGAAAATGGGCTTATTCAACATTTTTGGGGGTATTTAAGGTTGCTGAATCTAAATCTGCTATATGCCAGGCTCAAAAAATGAGTTTTAAGCCTCCTAATTACCACAATAACATAGGCCTATAGGCCTAATAACATAGGCAATGTGTTAGGTGAATAGGATAGAAAATCAAAGTATCACATATCTACATGAAATCTCCCTGGCTTGTTCCTTATGAACAATATTTGTCATTTTTGATATTGGATGCAAATTAGTGCATAATTAATTATGTAACACCTAATTTGGATGCTAAAACAAAATTTCACATATCTTGCAATACGATTTTTTTGTTGTCTCAGGGTAAGCAGTAATCTACAGAAGTTTCATGGCGATATCTATTGACTTTTTTACCCTGTTCACCTGTAATGCATTGTCAATGGGGTTCATATTATTATTTCTCTATTTTGAGGCATTACAAAAGATTTGAATTCAGCAATCTTGAAAAGGCTTACCCCTCAGATGTTGTATTTACTATGAGCTTTATTCTCCATTCATTAATACATCAGTAATCATTAATACATAATTTATAAATACATACCTCTTTATTTGATCACTGTTATTGTTGTGCATGTGACAAGAACCTGAAACACAGGTGAGAAGAAAAGTGGTTGTAGCAAACTGAACATCAGTTTTTGAGGAGCACAATGTTTGTTTATAAGCAAAGTTTGGAATGTGTATTAATCAGCTAATTATTATGTTTTTTGTCAGGTCATGGAGGCCCTGTTTCATGTTGTGCCCATACCTTCAGTGTGGCGAACAGCATCTACTTGTTGAATCACTATTCAGCAGGTGTGATTCTGTTTGGTGACAGAGTTGTGCTTCTTCACAGTCTGCCATTGGTCTTATTGTCACTGGGTCACGTGACATGGAAGCTATTGGAAATAAAAGCGGTAAAATCCAATAAAAACAGGTGTGTCCTACACTGAAAAAAGGGAAATTGTGGGTTGTTCATCTTACAAATATGCATTTAATGAATACTTCAATTAAATGTATGTTTCTCTCAGACATGTTTTAATCTCGTGGGATGTAAAGTCTACTAGTCTCAGTCATGTTGAGATGACGCAAAGGAGTTATGTTTTGTTCAAAATGGAAAGCCAACTAATTGTATCCCTTATGGCTGTAAGATGGAAACGTTTGTAGAGAGTTACTGTCACCAGGTTGAAACACTTTATATCTTTGCACATTAAATGTTGTGAATATTCGCTTTTTTTTTTTTCAGGTTTTTGGAATAAAGGTTGTAACTGTTCCATCATTTTCAACAAGGAAACATTGTTTAATTTTAAGAATGACCAAGAAAAATCTAATTGAAAAGTATTAAACAAGAAAATTATTGATTCTCAATTCTGATGGATTTGTTTTGTCTTAGAATTGAGACCTGAATAAGTTAATATGGGGTTGTTTAAAAAGAGCAATTATGGGATAAATGTTCATTTGAAAGCTGTCTCTAATGAAGCAGCAGCAGCAGCAGCAGCTCCCTCTGCTGTGTGTGGAGAGAAGTAAAATGCTTACAGCACCTGGTATTCCCAGGCGGTCTCCCATCCAAGTACTAACCAAGCCCGACCCTGCTTAGCTTCCGAGATCGGACGAGATCGGGCGTGTTCAGAGTGGTATGGCCATAAGCGAGAGATGAAGCTACAAACAGGCCTTTTATAGATGATGTTAGACATGTAGTTGTATACTTCACATGTAGATAGTTTCTTCATACATTTACTGTGATAAAAATATTCTTAATAATATACGGCATGAATGTACCAGAGTAGAAACTATTATGAGTGAAGAAGCCTATGACTACCTTTTTAAAGAAAACATGACATTAAATCCAGTAGCTGAGTAAATGTACTTATACTTCTGGAAAAGTCTATCATTTAGGTGTGGAAATGTCATTATAATCAGAGCTTCTTATCCAGAATTTATAAAAACATGTTTGTATTTAACTATGTAAGAGCAGACAGATACATGATGAACATCATCTATAAAAGACCTGTTTGTAGCTTCATCTCTCGCTTACGGCCATACCACTCTGAACACGCCCGATCTCGTCCGATCTCGGAAGCTAAGCAGGGTCGGGCCTGGTTAGTACTTGGATGGGAGACCGCCTGGGAATACCAGGTGCTGTAAGCTTTTTACTTCTCTCTACACACAGCAGAGGGAGCTGCTGCTGCTGCTGCTGCTGCTTCATTAGAGACCCACATCATTTAGTTTTGCTTCAACTCAAAACAATTCTTTCCTCCCTGAGTGTCCCTTTACTTCAGACACTGTTAAATATGAAACATGAAGTTGCAATGAACTTGTTAAAAAAACTAAGCAGCACTTTAACATCAGTTTTTGAGGAGCACAATGTTTGTTTATTATCAGGAGATTTATGAAGAAGAAACAAACAACTAACATTCAACAGTGTGAGACAGGATTGTACAACAATTCAGGGCTCAAATCCTCAGGAGCAGTATCCTATAGGTGGCGATAATGCACCTGTACTTGATTGACAACCACACAGAACCTATAAAGAGGAAGAGGAAACTAGAGGACATTTTGGATAAACAGCGTTCATGGTGAATTTGTTTGTTGTTGAACCAAAAAAAAAAAAAATGGGACGTTTCAGAAAAGGCCAAAGACAGAGAAATACCGACCTCTGGCAAAAAGCTGGAGGGAGGGAATTCCTTGTCAAGTCTTTCCTTGATCATGGTTTCGGTAAAGTAGGAGAAAAGGGTTCTTCTGAGCAGTGGTCCTCAATTTCACTGGCCATTTTTGAAGGCACCAAAAATGGTCTAAAGTGGTTGAGGGTCCTCTGGAATGAAGACCGAAGAGGAATCCGGACAGAGGTGCTTCATACAGGTAGGCCTCCCAGTAAATGTTAACTTTGTTGAGCCCCCAGAAGTTTTGAAATGTTAGCCTATGTTTTTGTTGTAGGCTACATCAAACTAAAGAAATTTGGATGTACTGTCATTAATGGGATTACTCCAACAGCTCTGCAGGGCAGTCAAACCCCAAGAGCCCACATGGCACAAGTGGATCAGGATGAACGAGACAGAGACGCACAGGTAAAAAGTTCTGTTTTTCCAAAACTCTAATTCATAGAGTGTTAATATTAAACAGCATGCACTGATTGCCTGGTAACTGACTTGCAGTTAACCTTACTGTGGAAAAAGAGGGACAACGAGGTGGTTGTTGCAGTGCTCCCTTCACAGATGGTGGGCCGCAGCATCCTCATCCACCACAGTGAGCTATGCTCGCTTCGGCCACATCGGTGGTTGGTAGGAGAGGTACGTGACATTTACTTTATCTGGCATTTTAAGATTTATATCAAGAATGTTTAGATACTCTTAAATTGCTGGAAATTAAACTTCAGCAAAGTTTGAAATGTGCATTAATTGGCTAATTATTGTGTTTTTTGTCAGGTCATGGAGGCCCTGTTCCATGTTGCTGCCCATACCTTCAGTGTGGTGAACAGCATCTACTTGTTGAATCACTATTCAGCAGGTGTGATTCTGTTCGGTGACGGAGCTTTGCTGCCTCGTCATAGTCTACCAAAGGTAATGTGTTTGTTTGTGCGTGCATGGTGATGGTGCGGGGTGGGAAATGAGAGTTGGAGGTTCATACACATACATTAGCTACATGGAGTAAAAAATAGGCTGAGAATCAACAAGTGTTTACCTGAGATTACTGATTACTTTATCCTCCCTATATGTAAATGTTTTTTCTATCGTGCTTTTCCAGTCTACTGACCGCTCAAAGCGCTTTACAACACTTGTCACATTCATACACACATTAGTATACTGATAGCAGAAGCTGCCAAGCAAGGTGCCAACTGCTCATCAGGAGCAATATGGGGTCTTGCTCAAGGATACTTTGACATGCAGCTGGGGGAGCCGGCGATTTGAACCAGCAACCTTCTGATTCCTAGACTTTAAGTGCACAAGAACATACTTATCAGGGGTAAACTTCAGTATGAATTTGTCATTAGAAGTCTGCATGTTTGTTTTCATCCTTTTTTCATTTCACACTCTTGCAGGTCAACTTTGAAAGCTTTGACGCTGTTCTGTCATTTGTCCTCGTCAACAACAACCACTGGAAGTTGCTGGTTTGTAATTCTTTTGTTTTTAGTCATTTGATCATTTTGCATGTTTTGTCTTTTAATGCACACCACTTCAGAAGTAATGAAAGTATTTGTGAATAGTTCTTTTCCTTTTTTTGGTTCTGTCACAGTACATTCATGCAGAAAGCAGCACTGTGTTTTTGATGGATCCAGCACCATCATCAACAGAGCTTGAGGACTCTGAACGTGCTGCTGAAAAAGTACAGTAAGTCAACATTTAAGCTATCTTTGAAAATTCTACAAAATAATGTTTAAAGTGAGTGAAATTTAGTTACATCCACAATCAAACATTGAAAGCTGTTGTAATTAAGTGTATTAACATTATCCTTATTCAGGGAGTACTTCAGGATGAGGAGGACAAGTGGCAAAACAGACTGGGTGGACATTAAGTGGAGAGGGGGAGTTGTGGGCCACCCAGTTCAACAGGATGGATGTAGTTGCGGTGTTATTGTTGTCAAGGTACAGTACGCCAAGGAGATTTTGTTTTCATCATGTCATGTATGAAACGTTTGTGTTAGAGACGATTTAATTTGAACCAATTAAGGCAAATGTAAATTACCATGTGAAGAGAAATTACAAATCTGTTAAAAGTTTTGGGAGGCATTCTAGTCATGGGTGGATGTCTTCTGTAATGGGTCTCCCATTTTTGTTGCCAGTATCAGTGGTATTATCTAATGAAGATGAAACACCCTCCGTAACAGCAGTGTTGTTTGTATAGATGGCAAAAGCACTGATGGAGTCCTTCCCTCTGATCCCTGATGTTAACTTTGAGACATCTACTGAGGAGATGGAAAGGGAGAGGAGAGATCTGGCTCTCCAAATCCTAGAGGCATCAGGTACATATGCTGTAACTAACACACAGGATACCTACAATATTCTGTGTAAATAAATACATACTATCTTGTAATTCTTTTGTTTCAGTCTTTGATGAGCACACTTGTTGTGCAATGTGTGCAGCCTCAAGGCCTCTGGGATCTGGACCTCCCAATACAGACTGGGTGAGTTGTTGTGAAGCAGCAGTAAATGTGGACATAACATGGTACACTCGAGTCCGACTGAAGGAAAGCTAACTGATACAAGCATGTAAAATGCCTTGGTGTCTAATGGCAAAATATATATCAATCAATAATTTCACAGGTCCAGTGTGGTGAATGTGTGAGATGGTTCCATTCCCAGTGTGTCGATATGGACACAAACTTAGAAAAGACCAACAAAGGACGCTGGGAATGTCCCTTTTGTGAGTAAGCCCCGCCACCTGTAAACAGGCGCAATAGCAGCCGAGGAGCGTTACAGACTGCACCATTTTCTCTTGTGTCAGAGGATTTGTTGTGGACCTCCAGGACTTTCTACACAGTGAAGGTAATTAAAACTTGTCAAATCAGTACGAGTTAGAGATGGTCTGTTAATATGCATTACTTTTACTGAGCCATCATCCAGTTTTTCTGCCAGTAAGCAACTTGAGCCAGTTAATGTTAATGCAGATGTTAGCTAGCTACTATTCACTAGTCAAACTAACATTAGCCCTCAAGCAGCTTTTAAAGCCTTATCTGTAATGTGTGTTTCATGAAATGTGTGCAAGTTTACATGCCTCAATTAATCACTGCTGTATGCTATTTTTATGTATGTGCGTACGTAACTCTGACTTTCAGTTAACCTTACTGTGGAGAAAGATGGACACAGAGGTGGTTGCCGCAGTGCTCCCCTTCAGAGATGACGGGCCTCAACATCCTCATCCACCACAGTGAGATATACTGACCTTCAGTGTGGTGAACATCATCTACTTGATGAATCACTACTCAGCAGCTGTGATTCTGTTTGGTGACACAGCTGTGCTGCCTCGTAAAAGTCTACCAAAGGTAATGCGTTTATGTAGTTAATGTGTGTGTGTGTGAACCTCCAACTCCCATTCCCCATCCCACACCATGACCATGCACGAACATACAGAGTAAAGAGAGGCTGAGAATTATCAAGTCTTTACTCAAAACAACTACATTACCTAAGATTACTGATTACTTTACCACTCTGAACACAACCCCTTTCTGTGCATCAGACAGTGTGCGTATCAGTCGGGAAGCTCTTGGAAAAGTTCTATTGCATGATCTTTGCTGATTTCATTTCTCTCGTTAGAAAAAAAGTTTCTCTTTATTTTGGAAGTCATTCCCCCGACAGCTTCTGCTGTTTGGGGGACTTTTTTGATAAAAATGTTACGGACTGACAACGTGACGATGGAAAAAGGACTGGATACATGTCACGAGTGTGTCAGTGGTGGCATTATCTAATGAAGAAGAAACACCCTCCGTAACGGCAGTGTTGTTTGTATAGATGGCAAAAGCTCTGATGGAGTCCTTCCCTCTGATGTTAAATTTGAGACATCTACCGAGGAGATGGAAAGGGAGAGGAGAGATCTGGCTCTCCAAATCCTAGAGGCATCAGGTACATATGCTGTAACTAACACACACAGTATACCTACAATATCCTATGTAAATAAATACATACTATCTTGTAATTCTTTTGTTTCAGTCTTTGATGAGCACACTTGTTGTGCAATGTGTGCAGCCTCAAGGCCTCTGGGATCTGGACCTCCCAATACAGACTGGGTGAGTTGTTGTGAAGCAGCAGTAAAAATGTGGACATAACATGGTACACTCGAGTCCGACTGAAGGAAAGCTAACTGATAAAAGCATGTAAAATGCCTTGGTGTCTAATGGCAAAATATATATCAATCAATAATTTCACAGGTCCAGTGTGGTGAATGTGTGAGATGGTTCCATTCCCAGTGTGTCGATATGGACACAAACTTAGAAAAGACCAACAAAGGACGCTGGGAATGTCCCCTTTGTGAGTAAGCCCCGCCACCTGTAAACAGGCGCAATAGCAGCCGAGGAGCGTTACAGACTGCACCATTTTCTCTCGTGTCAGAGGATTTGTTGTGGACCTCCAGGACTTTCTACACAGTGAAGGTAATTAAAACTTGTCAAATCAGTACGAGTTAGAGATGGTCTGTTAATATGCATTACTTTTACTCAGCCATCATCCAGTTTTTCTGCCAGTAAGCAACTTGAGCCAGTTAATGTTAATGCAGATGTTAGCTAGTTACTATTCACCAGTCACACTAACATTAGCCCTTAAGTAGCTTTTAAAGCCTTATCTGTAATGTGTGTTTCATGAAATGTGTGCAAGTTTACATGCCTCACTTAATCACTGCTGTATGCTATTTTTATGTATGTACATACGTAACTCTGACTTTCAGTTAACCTTACTGTGAAGAAAGACGGACACAGAGGTGGTTGTCGCAGTGCTCCCTTCAGAGATGACGGGCCTCAACATCCTCATCCACCACAGTGAGATATACCGACCTTCAGTGTGGTGAACATCATCTACTTGATGAATCACTACTCAGCAGCTGTGATTCTGTTCGGTGACACAGCTGTGCTGCCTCGTAACAGTCTACCAAAGGTAATGCGTTTATGTAGTTAATGTATGTGTATGAACCTCCAACTCCCATTCCCAATCCCACACCATGACCATGCACGAACATACAGAGTAAAAAATAGGCTGAGAATTTACTCAGGTAATGTACTTGTTTTGAGTAAAGACTTAAGATTACTGATTACTTTACCAATCTAAAACACGCCTCATTCGGTGCATCAGACAGTGTGCGTATCAGTCTGGAAGCTCTTGGAAAAGTTACATTGCATGATCTTTGTTGATTTCGTTTCTTTCATTACATAGTATACCTACAATATCTTGTAATTCTTTTGTTTCAGTCTTTGATGAGCACACTTGTGCAATGCGAGCAGCCTCAAGGCCTCCAGGACCTGGACCTCCCAACACAGACCGCTGGGCCCAAAGGATGTCCTGTGGCACTGGATGACTACAGGTCGATTGCACCGAACCCTCACATCATGAAGGTCATGAGAGATTTGTTCTAGCAGACCTCAGACCCCTAGTGTGCTCATCACAAGACCCCCTGCAGTTCGCATATCAGCCCCATACAGTGGCTTGCAAAAGTGTTCATACCCTTTGAACTTTTTCACATTTTGTCACGTTACAACCACAAACGTAAAATGTGTTTTATTGTGATTTTATTTGATAGACCAACACAAAGTGGTACATAATTGTGAAGTTGAAGGAAAATGATACATGGTGTGGCGTGCAGAAGTATTCAGCCCCCCTGAGTCAATACTTTGTAGAACCACCCTTTGCTGCAATGACAGCTGCAAGCCTTTTGGGGTATGTCTACCAGCTTTGCACATCTAGAGACTGAAATTGTTGCCCATTCTTCCTTGCAAAATAGCTCAAGCTCAGTCAGATTGGATGGAGAGCGTCTGTGAACAGCAATTTTCAAGTCTTGCCAGAGATTCTCAATTGGATTTAGGTCTGGACTTTGACTGGGCCATTCTAACGCATGAATATGCTTTGATCTAAAGTTTTCTATTGTTGCTCTGGCTGTGTGTTTAGGGTCCTTGTCCTGCTGGGAGGTGATCCTCCGCCCCAGTTTCAAGTCTTTTGCAGACTCGAACAGGTTTTCTTCCAAGATTGCCCTGTATTTGGCTCCATCCATCTTCCCATCAACTCTGACCAGCTTCCTTGTCCCTGCTGAAGAAAAGCATCCCCACAGCATGATGCTGCCACCACCATGTTTTACGGTGGGGATAGATGGATAGATAAATTTTATTGTCTCTTCCGGGATAATTATTTTCGCATTCCGTACAGCCGCCAGAATTACACAAACAACAAAAACAACATCAATACCACAGACGTATACCCGCCACCAAACACGTATACATTCCACCACAGTTACAATCTCTTCATTCTTTTGTTTAGTTCAGTTATGGCATATGGTATGAAGCTTTTGTTAAATTTTATTTACCTGTATCGTTGGCTAGATGGAAGGAGTGTGAAATATGTGTTAAGGGGATGACTGGGATCAAGTGCTATGGATTGAGCTCTGCGTCCAGTGGCTGTGCTATTGAGGTCTGAGAGGTTGGGGGTAGGGAGCCCGAGGATTTTGGTAGCTTTGTGTGTCTGATCTGTATTAGTTTGTTTCTGTTGGGTGCTGACAGCATGTTGAAGAAGCAGGGGGAACGGTAGAGGAGCATGCGCTGAATGATGCTTTTATAAAAAGTAGCAACAGGAGGTGAGGGGAAACTGAGTGCTCGGAGTGTGCGGATGGCGGAGGGTCTTTGTTGGCAGCGTTTATAGATGTCAGTGGTGTGTTGTTCAAAGCTTAGTTTATTGTCCAGGGTGAGTCCGAGATATTTGTGGCTCTCCACCATCTCAGCTGCTTATGCTGACAGGGTTGTGGGTGGAGTCAGGGGCTGACCTGCTGGAGGAGTTGAAAACCAGTTCTTTTGTTTTGGAGACATTTAACTGTACGTGATTGTCTGTGCGAGATATGAGATGGAGTTGTGATAGGCCATTACCAAATTATTGCCTTTTAAGAAGTGCAAGTACTGCAGTGTCATCTGAGTATTTCAGGTAGGTCGTGATGGGTGAGGGGCTAATGCAGTCATTGGTGTATAGGGTGAACAGGAAAGGGCTCAGGACACAACCTTGTGGGGCTCCTGTGTTGGTGATGGCGGGTGGGGAGATGGTACTGCCCACTCTGTTGGATTGTGGTCTGTCACTCAGGAAGCTGTGTATCCAGATGGTGTGTTCAGGGTGCTGTGCAGTGTTAGTTTACCGCCACACATAGCGTTTTGCATTTAGGCCAAAAACTTCATTTTGGTCTTGGCAGGTTTACAGTTGTGCCATACCTTTTCCATTTTCGGATGATGGATTGAACAGTGCTCTGTGAGTTGTTCAGAGCTTGGGATATTTTTCCATAACCTAACCCTGCTTTAAACTTCTCCACAACTTTATCCCTGACCTGTCTGGTGTGTTCCCTGGGCTTGATGATGCTGTTTGTTCACTAATGTTCTCTAACAAACTTCTGAGGCCTTCACAGAACAGCTGTATTTATACTGAGATAGATTAGATTGCACTGGTTTTTATTTAGGGGTATCAGAGTAAAGCTGGCTGGATACTTTTACATGCCACACTTTTCAGTTCATTTGTAAAAAAAATTTAAAACCATGTATCATTTTCCTTCCACTCCACAATTATGTGCCACTTTGTGTTGGTCTATCACATAAAATCCCAATACATTTACGTTTGTGGTTGTAACTTGACAAAATGTGGAAAAGTTCAAGGGGTATGAATACTTTTGCAAGTCACTGTACCTGCTGCAGGACGTCTACTCCTCCCCTCCCTGGATGGACCAACACCACTGTCCGCATCCAGCCCAGGCTGCTGAAGGCCAAGGTGGACATCAGGAGGAACAAGCCCCCACCCTCTCAAGTCTGCATTGGTGGGACAGATGTGGAAATAGTGCAGTCATGCAAATACCTGGGTGTTGTGCTAGACAATAAACTGGATTGGTCCACAAGCATGGAGGCAATCTACAAGAAGGGCCTGAGCCAGCTTTACTTCCTGAGGAGGCTCAGGTCCTTTAATGTCTGCAACCAGATGCTCCTGGGGTGCAGTCGTCAAAGCGAAGGATGCCAACAGACTGAATAAACTCATCAAGAAGGCAGAGTCTGTTGTTGGCTCTAAGCCGTCATCCTGGAGGAGGTGGGGGAGGACAGGATGCTGGTAAAACTGCTTGCAACCATGGACAATGCCTCTCGCCCCCTCCACAAAACTCTGGACAAGCTTAAGAGCAGCTTCAGCAACCGACTCATTCAAGCCCGCTGCCTAAAGGAACGGCACAGGAAACTGCTCCTTCCTGGTGCCATCAGACTTTATAACGCACACTCCATAACACTCAAATAATGTGCTTTAAATTATTATTACTGTAAATACTGCACCTTATGTTCCTCTTGTCTTTTTCTTCTACCTCAGTATATATTTTTTTCATTTTATTCCATTTTACTTTACTACCTCCTATCTTTTGTATAGCTACTTTGGCATTTTATTGTATTCTATTGTTTCTATATCTGTCCTTGTATTTTGATTGTATTTAAATGTACCCACTGCTACAATAACTGTATTAGTCCCTGAAGGGAAATTGGGTTATCTAGTGAAGCTTTTGATTAAAAAAAAAACCTCACTAAACTGATTTCATATTGTAGCAGTCCAATTGTTTGACTGCATTTTTTTCTTGTTTGGGCTGGTTTTCCCTCTGGACTAATCACAGGGGATTCAGAGCACCTGTGCACAGGTGAAGAGACTGACTCCTGATTTGAGGAGTGGAAGCAGCTTGGGGGATTTCCCTCCCGGCCAATCAGGGTGTGACGACATGAAAAGAGGTGGGAAATGGCACACCGGTGGCTCTCACCCTCATACTGAATCACCCTCTGAATTTCCAAGAACCTCATTCCCCTTAGATTGTCAGCCAGAACTCTGGTCTATTTGGTAGACTTTGGCTGTGTGTAGAGAGAAGTAAAAAGCTTGCAGCACCTGGTATTCCCAGGCGGTCTCCCATCCAAGTACTAACCAGGCCCAACCCTGCTTAGCTTCCGAGATCAGACGAGATCGGGCGTGTTCAGAGTGGTATGGCCGTAAGCAAGAGATGAAGCTAAAAAACAGGCCTTTTATAGATGATGTTAGACATATTATGTAGTCTTATATTTTACATGTAGATAGTTTCTTTATATATTTACTGTGATAAAAATATTCTTAATAATATATGGTATAAATGTACCAGAGTAGAAACTATTATGAGTGAAGAAGCCTACGACTACCTGTAAAGAAAACATGACTTAAATACAGTAGCTGAGTAAATGTACTTATACTTCTGGAAAAGTCTTTATCATTCAGGTGTGGAAATGATGTCATTATAATCAGAGCCAGAATTAATAAAAACATGTTTCTATTTAACCCTATGTAAGAGCAGACAGATATACGATGAACATCATCTATAAAAGGCCTGTTTGTAGCTTCATCTCTCGCTTACGGCCATACCACTCTGAACACGCCCGATCTCGTCCGATCTCGGAAGCTAAGCAGGGTCGGGCCTGGTTAGTACTTGGATGGGAGACCGCCTGGGAATACCAGGTGCTGTAAGCTTTTTACTTCTCTCTACACACAGCAGAGGGAGCTGCTGTGTTACGACTTCTGATACTCTTAAATATGAAACATGAAGATGCAATGAACTTTTTAAAGAGTGTTGTGTTTCCCTCAAATCTTTTTACGCGATCCCAAATTGATTTGAACAGACATATACATCCTTGATGCACCCACTTGAGGCAGGATGCTTTTAGCTAAGCAGCTACAGTGAAGAGGGTGGAAATAAAGTCTTTTCAAAAAGAGAAATACTCATGAAGACAAAATCGCCTATTAAGTAGGGCTGTAATTGGTCTATAAAATGTTGAAAAACTATAATGAATATTTCCCAAAGCCCAGGATGACGTCTTTAAATGTCCCGTTTTGTCAACAAACTTAAAAATATTCAGTTTACTATCATAGGAGTAAAGAAACCACAAAATATTCACAATGTTTACAGCTGGAATCAGAGATTTAATTTCAACACAAGTAATTAGTGTTGATAAAAAGTGATTGAAATGTGTAAAGTCAATTAAACTCTGATCATCAATCCTTTTATTGCAACACTATTTGTTCACTTAATTCTAACAATATGTCTTATTAAAATATTCTGATGCCAATTACATTTTCATAGATGCAATAGTTAAATGAATTTTGGTTATACACAGCATTTACTTTTAATCTTTTGAATTTAAATACAAGGAATTAAATTAATAATTTTGTCGTCAGATACTTTTCAATTAGATTTTTCTTTACTTAAAATGAAACACTTTTTCCCTCGTTGAAAATGGAACACTTACAACCTTTATTCCAGAACCTTGAAAAACAGCAAATATTTACAATTAACAAGAAAAAGGGATGCAAGTTGCATGTGCTATGGCTAGCAAGTAGCCAGTTGAACTAGCATTTGAACTGATTTGATGTGCAAGGCACAGCTGTAAGTTGGACTACTTAATTGCATGAATTTAAAATGTCAATGTGAAGGGATATTGCTATGGGGTGACGTGTCATTATGGCACAATATATGGTCATTTCACTATAATGATAATGCTGAGATATGTTTTTTGAAGCTAGCAAGCTAGGGCTATCTAGCAGCCTGCTTTGATGTGCAAGGCAGAGCTGTAAGTTGTTTAGTCTTTCCTGTTCCCAGGGCTGAACTAACATTCTCCTGCTCTCAGGGCAGTAGCCTAAATCATAACTGTCTGAGGGCAGTTCAGTCTCTCTCCTGGTGACAGCCCACTCACTGTGGATCAAAATGTTTCCCTCTTTTTATTTACCTAAAGGTAGGTTGTTTTTCTTGCTTGACCAGTCAACATGTCAGTCATGGTTCCTGTTACATGCTTCCCCTCTGTGGCCAGGATCTGTCACTGATTGACCTGGCCAGGTGACAGCGGTTTGGCTAATTGGTGGAAATCCTATAAGAGGGGGTAGGGCACTAAGCTCTGGTCTCTCTCTTGCTCACGCTTCAACCTCATGCCAACCAGGGAGGCTGACGGTAGTAGTATGCTGATTTGTTTTTTTGTTTTTTGCTTCTCTGATGGGTACGGTAGTTTAGTTTTCGCGGCTTTATTTTCTGTAGGTTTACTCTTTTTAGGGTAGAGGGTTGGCCCCAGATCTGACGGCCCTGGTGGGTTGGTCTGGGTGCCTGCCCTTCTTTTGTTCATTTTGGCCGGCCCATCAGTTAATTTGTTTGAGGTACGTATGAAGTACCTGATGAGGTAATGTTTGTCTCTTGTTTCTATTATACTTTTTGTTGGCTGTCAAAACAACTATCAGCCTGTCACTTCATGGCTCTGACTGTGCATTCTAAAATGGTTTATTACTTATAATCATTCTTTTCTTTAATGTATCTGTGCAGTTGCTCTTCAGACAATGGATGCCTTATTCCACATCTTCAGCATGGTAATCCAAGCAACTTTTGTCTTCAGTTGATTTTATTTTGTAGAACTTGGGAATGATGCATTTTAATAATCTAACTGTAATCTAATATTTGTCTTTCATTTACACCTGGAATAGTGGCAATTAATTGCCATGGGTTGAGGCTCATCTTAGATGGCAGCTCTAGGGCAAAGAGGCACCATTTCAGAAAAGTAAGAATTATCTGGGCAATATTAGAATTTGGTGACACATTATATAGGTAGATGTAGGTTTATTCAATTTTTCAGGCAAACTGAATTAATGAAGTTACCTTTTTTTTTCCATTATCTGTCTAGCGCTGCAACTTAAATTGAAGGAGATCACTTATATCAATTCCCTCGGGGAGAACGAGGACCGGTGCTCCCACATTGGACAAAATTGGAGGTACAAGGTTTTGTATTGCATCAGATATAAAGTGTTTCATCCTTCATTTTCTTGACATTCTCAAATATGCTCTAATCTTTCAGCACATTCGCGGCTGGAAGTTGAATGTAGTGTCTCACAACAACGGGTGGGGTGTCATCTGGCATTTTCACCGCGGTGGTAAAGATCTGTTGACAATGAGAGGAAGAGGCTGGGGCTCCTTTTGTTTAAGTCTCTTGGTAAGAAGTATCAGGGGCTTACTCCAGAGTGCTGTGCCCTAAAACCACCTGTCTTATATCAATTCCCTCGGGGAGAACGAGGACCAGTGCTCCCACATTGGACAAAATTGGAGGTACAAGGTTTTGTATTGCATCAGATATAAAGTGTTTCATCCTTCATTTTCTTGACATTCTCAAATATGCTCTAATCTTTCAGCACATTCGCGGCTGGAAGTTGAATGTAGTGTCTCACAACAACGGGTGGGGTGTCATCTGGCATTTTCACCGCAGTGGTAAAGAAAGGGAGGTAAAGGGATGGGGAGGGGTTCTGTCGCATTAGTCATTTAAAACTAATTAATTCAGTTCTGTAAGGTTTATAAATGATTTGATGTTATTTGATAGTAAGGGACTGGAGATGCACAATGGCTCAAAAGAAAACCGTATTACTGGTGTTACAGAATTGATTGCCTTTCTGTCACTCTCTTAGTTTGCAGAGATGTTACTGAACGGGGAAAAAGGGCACCTCCAATGATCTGTTGACAATGAGAGGAAGAGGCTGGGGCTCCTTTTGTTTAAGTCTCTTGGTAAGAAGTATCAGGGGCTTACTCCAGAGTGCTGTGCCCTAAGACAGGTGTTGTGGCAGAAATGTAAGATGCAATGGTTTTGAATTTAAGTGTACTGTAGTAAAATCAGAGCATTCAGTTCCATACTTCAGGTCACATCTTTGCTACATCGTGTGTCTGAGGGTATAGCACACTGGAGTAATCCTGTGTTCCCAGTGTAGTAGTTTATGTAGTAGTACGTACAGTATATCCCTATTCATGGCATAGTGAAAATGTGTGAATGGAATACTATATCCAGTCATATTTTGCAGCATGAAAACTACCATACTTTTCTGGCGATTATGACCCACGATCCCCAGCATTATAAGGGTTTGTGTTGGATAGGGTCAGATTTCAAAGCGTCATGGATGTTCAAGGCATGAAAGTAGAGTGTGTCCTGATTGTACTCCATGAGATGTGCATACTTGGTTATGGGAGCTGTTGTTGGTGGGCTACTAGTAGTATGAAGTATTCAGTATGTGACACATGGTATGAGCTTGGTTATGGCCCCCAACATGTCAGTAATATATTTTGTTTTTGTTATACAAAGTAACATTATATTCATCTTTTTAGATATGACAGGTATTTGTATTGTATGCTACTCCAACCTTACAGGGAAGAAAAAGGCAAGAGTTTATCATACTTCAAATTCTTTCACATTCTTTACTTAACAGCTGGTTTATTCATTCTCAACAGTTATGTCTATTGCAAAATGTCTTCCAGGAGAAATGCACCTGCTCATTAGAGTTTAGCGCAGAAGCAGGTGAGGACACACAATGAATCATTTTGTCCAAAACCATCACTGTTGTACGTCACTGAATTTCAATTTGTCTTGTTTAGAAAATACAGCAGCATCAGTACTTGCTGCTGCCGCACCACATGATGAAGAGGGTACGTACGGTGAATATTTGTTCACTTCTACAGTATTATTCCAAGTGGAGAGTCTTCTCCAGATACCTGACACAACAAAGGCCAAAAGGTAACATTCCATTTCATACATTTACATAATTATTCCCAGGAATTCATAGTTCCAAACAATAACTGTGTACTGGTTTACACATTGTCCCATTATATTAGAGTGGGTACTGAGTCATGTCTTAAGAAGCTGTTAGGAATGAGTTATGAAGAACCCTTTTAAGGTCTCATGTATGTGTTCTGCTATACCTAAAGTGTTACATACTGACATTTCTACAAGGTAGAAGATTGTTTTAACTATGCCTGCTTAAAATCTCCAATATATCTGATATTGCAGCTATAAAGTGACTAGGGAGGAACTGTTCAGAAGGTGTGGACAACCAGAAGGCTATTCGCCCAATGCTTTGGTGGCCTACTTAAGGAAAGGCAAGAGCCAAAAAGAGGCGCTCATGGCCAAGTTGCACGACTCGCAGGTGGAGCCAGGACCACGAATCAGGCTGTCAACAAGTGTCAGCAAGTTGTGTGAAGGTAACTGGTAAGTTAAGAACATGATGTGCGTGGTTTGAATGGGCAGTGAACCACCCCATCACTTCACACAGCTGATATAAGAACCTTTTGTAAAAAGTGTGGCTAGGCTGAAGTTTTGATGTTACCATTTAAAATTTTGCGCTGTCAGCAGGATGTGAAGGCATTGAAATTGGTTCTGGTTACACACAATAAAAAATGCATTCCCAGAAATAACTATTGTGCATGACATTGGGCAGTGATTTTTGTTTTACCTCGTGTACCATCTTAGAAAATATTAGGCTTTTCCAGTACCACCATCTTACACTTTACAGCAGTGTGGCATGCAATAGGGGTGACATTGCAACCTCACTGGGATGTCCAATCATAACAATGATCCCTTTGCCCACAATGTCATGGAGAGTACATGGATGTATTTTGCATTGGTGAACAATGTTGTGTATCCCAAAAAATCTTCAAAAAGGTAGCATTAAGTTATTTTCTGCCTAGCCACAACTGTCAAAGTTGCTTCTGTTGGGAGGTACTGCCGCCCTCTAGCCCATGCACCAGATAGGTGTATGTAAGCCCGGCAAAATACAGCTTTTATTTTAATTTTGACCTCTAGCCGTCACCCTATAATACAACAGTTTTAAGAATCCCAATAGAATAGGCAGGCTATTGGATTACATAGCCTAAAAATAAACAAAGGTCTATAGGGAGGCACATGGATTATTGACCCTGATACATATTTTTGGTTGCAGAAAACAGTGAGATGGGATGTTGGGTAAACATCTTTGTTTATAGAAGCTATCTCATTATCATGTCATATGTCTCACATGCAAATCAGAACTCTCTTGGAATGACTGAATCTTGTTTCTGTGTTTAACAGTCCAAACTGCATTCTTAGTTTGACAAATATATTTTTTGTATGCTTTTGCACTCTGTATTTATAGAAGGATGTCAGTCGCCTGGGTTTCAAATACCTACCAATTAAAGACATTGGCCAGGCTTGCCTTGAGGCAGACCAGGCCATCATCAAGGCCCAACACTGCAGGTTCATTGATCTGTTACCAATGCCAGTAAGCAAGATTAAAAAGGCTTGTATCTACCTATGCAGTACTGTATTACAATACCCCTACTACTGTTCTACATGTCAATAACGTCTGTTTTCAAGACTTTTGCAGGCACACTAACAAAGATGAAGACAGCCATGGAGGCCAACTGGTCCAATTACAGCATCGCTACACATGGCCTTGGGCCAGAAATGTTGAAGGGTGCTTTTTCTAGTGGAGTGGAGGTTCTCTGGCCGTGGCAGAGAACCTCCACTGCCTTCACAAATACAAAGCCTGTTGCGACAAGTGTGCTGCCACCCGAAGAGCTACGACTGGTGGGAAAATGTAGTCCTTGGCAGTTTTGACGATGACCAATGGCTTGCAAATTTCAGAATGTGCTGAGCAACGTTTGATATGCTGACTGATCTCCTACGATCAAGGCTCACACGTCTGGACACGCACCTCAGGCAGGCAATAGCGGTGGATAAGCGTGTCGCAGTTGCCCTGTGGTAACTGCGACATACCACCACACCACACACACAACGGTGCGGTACCCACAAGGTCAGGGTATCGCACCGTTGCGCACCTTTTTGGCATTGGTAAAGCAATGGTGTGTGTGGTTGTCGGTGAGGTGTGTACCACCTTGACTGCTCTGCAAAAAGAGTACATCAAGATTACTGTAGGAGATCACCTGCAGCGCATCGTCCGGGGCTTCCTAACGCGATGGGGCTACCCTCGCTGCAGGGATGCATTGATGGTACGCACATCCCGGTGGGGGGGGGTGGGGGGGGGGGGGGTGTGTGTGTGTGTGTGTGTGTGTGTGTGTGTGTGTGTGTGTGTGTGTGTGTGTGTGTGTGTGTGTGTGTGTGTGTGTGTACTTACTTTTTAGGTGATGAATCTTAAGTGTAATTAGATTTGTTTGGACTAGAAATATTCTTGGTTTGATTTTGAGTCTTTGCAGTGAAAACATAGCCTAACGAAGCATTTGAAATGGTAGCCTATTACTGTCATTAATATCAATCTGTAGTAAGCATTTTTATAACTGCATCTTTCTCTATCCATAGTATGTTAGCATTGCCACAGGTTCACAAACATCAGTGTGGGATATCCAGGGAGTGTTCACGACTGCAGGGTGTTGCGGAACTCTGACCTTTACAGAAGAGGCGAGGGGGCGAACGCTCTTCCCACAAGTGTTAATGCTGCTTCTTGGTAAACATCATTTATGTGGATTTGTCATTTATGTCACAGTAGACATCAATTTCCATATTCTATTCCCTTACGACACCAAAGTCATTTGTGGCACAGCAGTGCCATCATGCTCCTCGGTGATCCAGCCTATCCTCGGCGTAGCTGGATCATGAAGGGATACCCAGAGGGTGGGCTGTCAGAGGACCAACACCACTTCAACTATAGTCTGAGCAGAGCCAGAATGACTGAGTGTTCATTTGGAAGATGAGCAGATGGCGGTGCTTTAGCAAGCAGCTGGACGTGGACATCATGAATGTGCCTTTTGTCATCACACGTAACTTACGATAACTTACTGTCATTCTTTTCTTTAGTCTCTTATTCTTAGCATATAGGAGCCAGCAATAACTGTTCAGTGCACGGTGCCTCTTTTGACATACATGTGACAAATAAATGTGAAACCTTATGAAACAAAAACCAAGGAGGTCTTGCTGTTTGTGGAAAATACAGACAACTAAGGAAAAAAATAGAGGCACTCCTGTCTCCAGGTAAAAGAATATAAAGTACATTTCTTCAGAGCAAGACAGACCTACATATATCAACCAAAGTCTTCAGGGTCTGACAAACACCAATTTAAATTAAATGCAGGTGAGGTTGGCATTCTGTTTGACACAAATACATAAACACAGGGCGCTGAAGGTGCAGGTCATGTGGATGTGTCAAAGAGTGCATCTCAGTGCATGTAAACGTATACGAAAAAACAAACAACCTCCACAGATAAAGTCTAATAATGTCACTTTACCTTTACAGCTTGCTGTGTTCCACAACGTGTGAAGTCCAAGGGGCTGTTTGAAGACCAGGATGTCTTTGTCATTGGTTCTGGTTGTCCTCAGAGTCCAATGACAACGCTGAGAACCTCGTTGGGCCACAGAGTGAGGGAAGCACTTTCACGCTATTTCCATGAAGTGTCTAACTATGGTTACTTTATGAGGACTACAGACACCTTGCCTTCAGTTATCTAAATATGTTCCTGCATTATTTTCACCTTTTACAAATACCCACTTGAGAGGAAAAGAGGAACAGACTAGCTTTTTTTTTTTTTTTTAAATGTACTTTGTCTTCATTAAAGTGCAACTCGAACATTCAAAGTGCATTCAGTTAACTTCTCTGTTGTTCAGTGGCAGTGAAACTTTTTCTGTAAACAAAATGACATTTATGTAATAAAACTTAACTGAATACTTGAATACATGTTTTGTATTATTGAACAAGTTTGCATTCCTAAAACTGTTTGCCTCACTTTAAAGCTTCAACTGAAAAATCAGAAACTGCCTAGTTGTTTGACTGACCTATGTTTGGCTATCATGAGGGAAAGTAAGTTGGTTGTCTAGGAGGTCTTGCAAATAAGATGTTTGAGGTAGGGTACGTAGAGGCTGAAGCGTCCTTGGCAGATGTGTGCTGCTGGGTGCGAGACCCCTGTTAAGGTGGCAATACTGGCTGAAACTCTGGTGGTTGGTGTGATGCTCCTGGGGGAAAGAGTGGTGGCTGGGAGGAACTGGGGGACAACGCTGAGATTGTCCATCCTTGATGAGCTGGCCAAGAAAAGTCATCTCCATTTCATGTTGGTGCTGTGCGGCCTTGCATCTGGAGTAACAAATGACTATCCTTTTCCAGCACCTCCTTTTTTTTTTTCCCCCGAAAACCAAAGCTCCCATCTTGTTTTTTCGCTTACAGCTTGTTGTGGTCCCTGAAAAGGACATAGATGTTATAGACCAATTTTGCTTCTTTTTACCCCTTCTATTGTCTGTCTACCCCTCCTGTGTCTACAATATCTACCAATTGTCTGTCGATCTGTCAGTCTACCCCTCCTAAAGTGTCTGTCTGTATACCATATCAAGTGTTTAGTTATTTACATAAATCCATGGTTTGTGAACCTACAGTACTGGAACTACTAAGCAGGTTGTACTTTAAGTTAATGAGATATCTTGAGTGCATCATGTCATGAAGGTAATCATAACCCACAACACCAACATTAATGACACATGGATAGATACCAAATTTGAGTTCAAGCAGTTGTGAAATGGGTGGCTTTAACAATTGTATTAGCTAATAGTTGTAACATAACATTATGATAGCAGTAACACAACGCTGAAGTTATCTTCCAGCTTCCATCAGCATAAACATAAAATAACAAACATAAAATAACAAACATTCAACTAGAAAGAACAAGAACAACAAAGAATAGTAAGTCAAGTGTTCAGAGGTCCAGTCTATTAGAAATATTTATTTAACTATATATATTATATTATTTACAGTGAGGTTTTATGTACATATAAAGTGCAATCTAGTCTGTAAATGTAAAGTGTGAGTGGATGATTTTGGAGTCAGGGGGTTACTGACACTGGGTGACTGATCAAGTGTTCATCAGTGTGACGGCCTGGGGGAAGAAACTGTTGTTTTGGCGTACAGTGTACGCCTGTCGGAGGGGAGAAGTTCAAACAGATTGTGTCCAGGGTGTGATGGGTCTGCAGAGATGTTTCCTGCCCGTTTCCTGACTCTGGATGAGTATAGGTCCTGGATGGTGGGCAGTTTAGCACCAATGATTTTTTCTGCAGTCCTGATTGTCTGTGTCAGTCTGTTCCTGTGCTGTTTGGTGACTGATCCAAACCAGACGATGATGGAGGTGCAGAGAACAGACTGGACTATTGCTGCGTAGAACTGGATCAGCAGCTCCTGGGGCAGGTTGAACTTCCTGAGCTGACGCAGGAAGTACATCCTCTGCTGGGCCTTTTTGATTATGGAGTCTACGTTGGGTGTCCACTTTAGGTCCCGGGAGATGGAAGATCCCAGAAACCTGAAGGTTTCCACAGCAGACACGGAGTTATTGAAAATGGTGATGGGGGCAGTGTAGGGGGGCTACTCCTGAATTCCACTGTCATCCCCACAGTCATTCATTCAATTCAATATTTTTTTATCAGCATGACTGACTTGTAGCTGCTAAGCTAAAAGCACCCTGACTGAAGTAGGTGCACAAGCTCAAAGGGTGCATCGAGGATGTAAATAATGTCTGTTCAAATCAATTTGGGATCTCATAAAAAGATTTGAGGGAAGCAACACAATATGTCCCAGTCATTGGTCCAGTCTGCTATGCACCATGTTCAAGGCTCTGGGTTCAAACCTTGCTTCCTAAAGTGCTGCTTAGTTTTTTTGAAAAGTTCATTGCAACTTCATGTTTCATATTTAAGAAGTTCATATCAGAAGTTGCAACACTCAGGGGGAGGAAAGAATTGTTTTGAGTTGAAGCGAGACTAAATGATGTGTGTCTCTAATGAAGCAGCAGCAGCAGCAGCTCCCTCTGCTGTGCGTGCAGAGAAGTAAAAAAGCTTACAGCACCTGGTATTCCCAGGCGGTCTCCCATCCAGCGCCGCCCCTCCCTACACTCAGAACACACGCTGTGCCTAGGGCCCCACGATATTTTAGTCAGAGGGACAATCTGTCATGAGGCCTGGCTTAAGGCTAAGGCTAGGGTTAGGGTTAGTGATTGGCTGGACCGATTGACTCGAAATCGATCAGGCATGTCCTCCTCACTGGTGTAAGCAGGGTCGCCAGTTTTGGTTGGATTCCGGTGGAATTTGTATTTTACATGAATATTTTAAAGAAAAGACCATTTTTCACGAAAAAATACCCCGCCGATTTATTTCAATAGCTTCCAGGTCTTTGGACCGATTGACTCGAAATTTCCCCCAAACGTGCTCCTGTACCGGCTGAACGAGACACAGCAGTCCCCGTTGGATTCGGGTGAAATTTGTATTTTTGGTGAATATTTTAGTCAGAGGGACAATCTTTCATGAGGCCTGGCTTAAGGCTGAGGCTAGGGTTAGGGTTAGGGTTAGGGTTAGTGATTGGCTGGACCGATTGACCTGAAATCGATCAGGCATGTCCTCCTCACTGGTGTAAGCAGGGTCGCTTACACCAGTGTTAGGGTTAGGGTTAGGGTTATGTGATTGGCTGGACCGATTGACTCGAAATCGATCAGGCATGTCCTCCTCACTGGTTATGGGGCTAGGGTTAGGGTTACGGTCGTCTTTTGATTGACTCGAAATTGCACACGCATGTCCTCCTCACTGGTGGAATGAGGCTCGCCGGTTTTGGTTGGATTCCGGTGGAATTTGTATTTTTGGTGAATATTTTAAAGAAAAAAATGGCCTTTTTCATGAAAACGTCGGCCAATTTTTTCAATAGCTTCCAGGTCTTTGGACCGATTGACTCGAAATTTCTCCCACATGTGGTCCTATACTGGCTGAACGAGACACAGCAGTCTGCATTCGATTCGGGTGGAATTTGTATTTTTGGCGAATATTTTAAAGAAAAAAATGGCCTTTTTCATGAAAACGTCGGCCAATTTTTTCAATAGCTTCCAGGTCTTTGGACCGATTGACTCGAAATTTCTCCCACATGTGGTCCTATACTGGCTGAACGAGACACAGCAGTCCGCATTCGATTCGGGTGGAATTTGTATTTTTGGCGAATATTTTAAAGAAAAAAATGGCCTTTTTCATGAAAACGTCGGCCAATTTTTTCAATAGCTTCCAGGTCTTTGGACCGATTGACTCGAAATGTGTCCCACATGTGGTCCTATACTGGCTGAACGAGACACAGCAGTCCGCATTCGATTCGGGTGGAATTTGTATTTTTGGCGAATATTTTAGTGAGAGGGACAATGTTTCATGAGGCCGGCTTAAGGCTGAGGCTAGGGTTAGGGTTAGGGTTAGGGTTGTGGGGCTAGGGTTAGGGTTATGAGGCTAGGGTTAGGGTTACGGTCGTCTTTTGACCGATTGACTCGAAATTGCACACACATGTTGTCCATACTGGCGGAAGAAAGGCCAGCAGTTTTTATGGGATTCCGGTGGAATTTGTATTTTTGGCGAATATTTTAAAGAAAAAAATGGCCTTTTTCATGAAAACGTCGGCCGATTTTTTCAATAGCTTCCAGGTCTTTGGACCGATTGACTCGAAATTTCTCCCAGATGTGGTCCTATACTGGCTGAACGAGACACAGCAGTCCGCATTCGATTCGGGTGGAATTTGTATTTTTGGCGAATATTTTAAAGAAAAAAATGGCCTTTTTCATGAAAACGTCGGCCAATTTTTTCAATAGCTTCCAGGTCTTTGGACCGATTGACTCGAAATTTCTCCCAGATGTGGTCCTATACTGGCTGAACGAGACACAGCAGTCCGCATTCGATTCGGGTGGAATTTGTATTTTTGGCGAATATTTTAAAGAAAAAAATGGCCTTTTTCATGAAAACGTCGGCCAATTTTTTCAATAGCTTCCAGGTCTTTGGACCGATTGACTTGAAATTTGTCCCACATGTGGTCCTATACTTGCTGAACGAGACACAGCAGTCCGCATTCGATTCGGGTGGAATTTGTATTTTTGGCGAATATTTTAAAGAAAAAAATGGCCTTTTTCATGAAAACGTCGGCCAATTTTTTCAATAGCTTCCAGGTCTTTGGACCGATTGACTCGAAATTTCTCCCACATGTGGTCCTATACTGGCTGAACGAGACACAGCAGTCCGCATTCGATTCGGGTGGAATTTGTATTTTTGGCGAATATTTTAGTGAGAGGGACAATGTTTCATGAGGCCGGCTTAAGGCTGAGGCTAGGGTTAGGGTTAGGGTTAGGGTTGTGGGGCTAGGGTTAGGGTTATGAGGCTAGGGTTAGGGTTACGGTCGTCTTTTGACCGATTGACTCGAAATTGCACACACATGTTGTCCATACTGGCGGAAGAAAGGCCAGCAGTTTTTATGGGATTCCGGTGGAATTTGTATTTTTGGCGAATATTTTAAAGAAAAAAAATGGCCTTTTTCATGAAAACGTCGGCCGATTTTTTCAATAGCTTCCAGGTCTTTGGACCGATTGACTCGAAATTTCTCCCAGATGTGGTCCTATACTGGCTGAACGAGACACAGCAGTCCGCATTCGATTCGGGTGGAATTTGTATTTTTGGCGAATATTTTAAAGAAAAAAATGGCCTTTTTCATGAAAACGTCGGCCGATTTTTTCAATAGCTTCCAGGTCTTTGGACCGATTGACTCGAAATTTCTCCCACATGTGGTCCTATACTGGCTGAACGAGACACAGCAGTCTGCATTCGAGTCGGGTGGAATTTGTATTTTTGGCGAATATTTTAAAGAAAAAAATGGCCTTTTTCATGAAAACGTCGGCCGATTTTTTCAATAGCTTCCAGGTCTTTGGACCGATTGACTCGAAATTTCTCCCACATGTGGTCCTATACTGGCTGAAAGGAGACACAGCAGTCCGCATTCGATTCGGGTGGAATTTGTATTTTTGGCGAATATTTTAGTGAGAGGGACAATGTTTCATGAGGCCGGCTTAAGGCTGAGGCTAGGGTTAGGGTTAGGGTTGTGGGGCTAGGGTTAGGGTTATGAGGCTAGGGTTAGGGTTACGGTCGTCTTTTGACCGATTGACTCGAAATTGCACACACATGTTGTCCATACTGGCGGAAGAAAGGCCAGCAGTTTTTATGGGATTCCGGTGGAATTTGTATTTTTGGCGAATATTTTAAAGAAAAAAATGGCCTTTTTCATGAAAACGTCGGCCGATTTTTTCAATAGCTTCCAGGTCTTTGGACCGATTGACTCGAAATTTCTCCCAGATGTGGTCCATACTGGCTGAACGAGACACAGCAGTCCGCATTCGATTCGGGTGGAATTTGTATTTTTGGCGAATATTTTAAAGAAAAAAATGGCCTTTTTCATGAAAACGTCGGCCAATTTTTTCAATAGCTTCCAGGTCTTTGGACCGATTGACTCGAAATTTCTCCCACATGTGGTCCTATACTGGCTGAACGAGACACAGCAGTCCGCATTCGATTCCGGTGGAATTTGTATTTTTGGCGAATATTTTAAAGAAAAAAATGGCCTTTTTCATGAAAACGTCGGCCAATTTTTTCAATAGCTTCCAGGTCTTTGGACCGATTGACTCGAAATTTCTCCCACATGTGGTCCTATACTGGCTGAACGAGACACAGCAGTCCGCATTCGATTCGGGTGGAATTTGTATTTTTGGCGAATATTTTAGTGAGAGGGACAATGTTTCATGAGGCCGGCTTAAGGCTGAGGCTAGGGTTAGGGTTAGGGTTAGGGTTGTGGGGCTAGGGTTAGGGTTATGAGGCTAGGGTTAGGGTTACGGTCGTCTTTTGACCGATTGACTCGAAATTGCACACACATGTTGTCCATACTGGCGGAAGAAAGGCCAGCAGTTTTTATGGGATTCCGGTGGAATTTGTATTTTTGGCGAATATTTTAAAGAAAAAAATGGCCTTTTTCATGAAAACGTCGGCCGATTTTTTCAATAGCTTCCAGGTCTTTGGACCGATTGACTCGAAATTTCTCCCAGATGTGGTCCTATACTGGCTGAACGAGACACAGCAGTCCGCATTCGATTCGGGTGGAATTTGTATTTTTGGCGAATATTTTAAAGAAAAAAATGGCCTTTTTCATGAAAACGTCGGCCGATTTTTTCAATAGCTTCCAGGTCTTTGGACCGATTGACTCGAAATTTCTCCCACATGTGGTCCTATACTGGCTGAAAGGAGACACAGCAGTCCGCATTCGATTCGGGTGGAATTTGTATTTTTGGCGAATATTTTAAAGAAAAAAATGGCCTTTTTCATGAAAACGTCGGCCAATTTTTTCAATAGCTTCCAGGTCTTTGGACCGATTGACTCGAAATTTCTCCCACATGTGGTCCTATACTGGCTAAACGAGACACAGCAGTCGGCATTCGATTCGGGTGGAATTTGTATTTTTGGCGAATATTTAAAAAAAAAAATGGCCTTTTTCATGAAAACGTCTGCCAATTTTTTCAATAGCTTCCAGGTCTTTGGACCGATTGACTCGAAATTTCTCCCACATGTGGTCCTGTACTGGCTAAACGAGACACAGCAGTCCGCATTCGATTCGGGTGGAATTTGTATTTTTGGCGAATATTTTAAAGGAAAAAATGGCCTTTTTCATGAAAACGTCGGCCAATTTTTTCAATAGCTTCCAGGTCTTTGGACCGATTGACTCGAAATTTCTCCCACATGTGGTCCTATACTGGCTGAACGAGACACAGCAGTCCGCATTCGATTCGGGTGGAATTTGTATTTTTGGCGAATATTTTAGTGAGAGGGACAATGTTTCATGAGGCCGGCTTAAGGCTGAGGCTAGGGTTAGGGTTAGGGTTGTGGGGCTAGGGTTAGGGTTATGAGGCTAGGGTTAGGGTTACGGTCGTCTTTTGACCGATTGACTCGAAATTGCACACACATGTTGTCCATACTGGCGGAAGAAAGGCCAGCAGTTTTTATGGGATTCCGGTGGAATTTGTATTTTTGGCGAATATTTTAAAGAAAAAAATGGCCTTTTTCATGAAAACGTCGGCCGATTTTTTCAATAGCTTCCAGGTCTTTGGACCGATTGACTCGAAATTTCTCCCAGATGTGGTCCTATACTGGCTGAACGAGACACAGCAGTCCGCATTCGATTCGGGTGGAATTTGTATTTTTGGCGAATATTTTAAAGAAAAAAATGGCCTTTTTCATGAAAACGTCGGCCAATTTTTTCAATAGCTTCCAGGTCTTTGGACCGATTGACTCGAAATTTCTCCCACATGTGGTCCTATACTGGCTGAAAGGAGACACAGCAGTCCGCATTCGATTCGGGTGGAATTTGTATTTTTGGCGAATATTTTAAAGAAAAAAATGGCCTTTTTCATGAAAACGTCGGCCAATTTTTTCAATAGCTTCCAGGTCTTTGGACCGATTGACTCGAAATTTCTCCCACATGTGGTCCTATACTGGCTGAACGAGACACAGCAGTCCGCATTCGATTCGGGTGGAATTTGTATTTTTGGCGAATATTTTAAAGAAAAAAATGGCCTTTTTCATGAAAACGTCGGCCAATTTTTTCAATAGCTTCCAGGTCTTTGGACCGATTGACTCGAAATTTCTCCCACATGTGGTCCTATACTGGCTGAACGAGACACAGCAGTCCGCATTCGATTCGGGTGGAATTTGTATTTTTGGCGAATATTTTAGTGAGAGGGACAATGTTTCATGAGGCCGGCTTAAGGCTGAGGCTAGGGTTAGGGTTAGGGTTAGGGTTGTGGGGCTAGGGTTAGGGTTATGAGGCTAGGGTTAGGGTTACGGTCGTCTTTTGACCGATTGACTCGAAATTGCACACACATGTTGTCCATACTGGCGGAAGAAAGGCCAGCAGTTTTTATGGGATTCCGGTGGAATTTGTATTTTTGGCGAATATTTTAAAGAAAAAAATGGCCTTTTTCATGAAAACGTCGGCCGATTTTTTCAATAGCTTCCAGGTCTTTGGACCGATTGACTCGAAATTTCTCCCAGATGTGGTCCTATACTGGCTGAACGAGACACAGCAGTCCGCATTCGATTCGGGTGGAATTTGTATTTTTGGCGAATATTTTAAAGAAAAAAATGGCCTTTTTCATGAAAACGTCGGCCAATTTTTTCAATAGCTTCCAGGTCTTTGGACCGATTGACTCGAAATTTCTCCCAGATGTGGTCCTATACTGGCTGAACGAGACACAGCAGTCCGCATTCGATTCGGGTGGAATTTGTATTTTTGGCGAATATTTTAAAGAAAAAAATGGCCTTTTTCATGAAAACGTCGGCCAATTTTTTCAATAGCTTCCAGGTCTTTGGACCGATTGACTCGAAATTTCTCCCACATGTGGTCCTATACTGGCTGAACGAGACACAGCAGTCCGCATTCGATTCGGGTGGAATTTGTATTTTTGGCGAATATTTTAAAGAAAAAAATGGCCTTTTTCATGAAAACGTCGGCCAATTTTTTCAATAGCTTCCAGGTCTTTGGACCGATTGACTCGAAATTTCTCCCACATGTGGTCCTATACTGGCTGAACGAGACACAGCAGTCCGCATTCGATTCGGGTGGAATTTGTATTTTTGGCGAATATTTTAGTGAGAGGGACAATGTTTCATGAGGCCGGCTTAAGGCTGAGGCTAGGGTTAGGGTTAGGGTTAGGGTTGTGGGGCTAGGGTTAGGGTTATGAGGCTAGGGTTAGGGTTACGGTCGTCTTTTGACCGATTGACTCGAAATTGCACACACATGTTGTCCATACTGGCGGAAGAAAGGCCAGCAGTTTTTATGGGATTCCGGTGGAATTTGTATTTTTGGCGAATATTTTAAAGAAAAAAATGGCCTTTTTCATGAAAACGTCGGCCGATTTTTTCAATAGCTTCCAGGTCTTTGGACCGATTGACTCGAAATTTCTCCCAGATGTGGTCCTATACTGGCTGAACGAGACACAGCAGTCCGCATTCGATTCGGGTGGAATTTGTATTTTTGGCGAATATTTTAAAGAAAAAAATGGCCTTTTTCATGAAAACGTCGGCCAATTTTTTCAATAGCTTCCAGGTCTTTGGACCGATTGACTCGAAATTTCTCCCAGATGTGGTCCTATACTGGCTGAACGAGACACAGCAGTCCGCATTCGATTCGGGTGGAATTTGTATTTTTGGCGAATATTTTAAAGAAAAAAATGGCCTTTTTCATGAAAACGTCGGCCAATTTTTTCAATAGCTTCCAGGTCTTTGGACCGATTGACTTGAAATTTGTCCCACATGTGGTCCTATACTTGCTGAACGAGACACAGCAGTCCGCATTCGATTCGGGTGGAATTTGTATTTTTGGCGAATATTTTAAAGAAAAAAATGGCCTTTTTCATGAAAACGTCGGCCAATTTTTTCAATAGCTTCCAGGTCTTTGGACCGATTGACTCGAAATTTCTCCCACATGTGGTCCTAAACTGGCTGAACGAGACACAGCAGTCCGCATTCGATTCGGGTGGAATTTGTATTTTTGGCGAATATTTTAGTGAGAGGGACAATGTTTCATGAGGCCGGCTTAAGGCTGAGGCTAGGGTTAGGGTTAGGGTTAGGGTTGTGGGGCTAGGGTTAGGGTTATGAGGCTAGGGTTAGGGTTACGGTCGTCTTTTGACCGATTGACTCGAAATTGCACACACATGTTGTCCATACTGGCGGAAGAAAGGCCAGCAGTTTTTATGGGATTCCGGTGGAATTTGTATTTTTGGCGAATATTTTAAAGAAAAAAAATGGCCTTTTTCATGAAAACGTCGGCCGATTTTTTCAATAGCTTCCAGGTCTTTGGACCGATTGACTCGAAATTTCTCCCAGATGTGGTCCTATACTGGCTGAACGAGACACAGCAGTCCGCATTCGATTCGGGTGGAATTTGTATTTTTGGCGAATATTTTAAAGAAAAAAATGGCCTTTTTCATGAAAACGTCGGCCGATTTTTTCAATAGCTTCCAGGTCTTTGGACCGATTGACTCGAAATTTCTCCCACATGTGGTCCTATACTGGCTGAACGAGACACAGCAGTCCGCATTCGATTCGGGTGGAATTTGTATTTTTGGCGAATATTTTAAAGAAAAAAATGGCCTTTTTCATGAAAACGTCGGCCGATTTTTTCAATAGCTTCCAGGTCTTTGGACCGATTGACTCGAAATTTCTCCCACATGTGGTCCTATACTGGCTGAACGAGACACAGCAGTCCGCATTCGATTCGGGTGGAATTTGTATTTTTGGCGAATATTTTAGTGAGAGGGACAATGTTTCATGAGGCCGGCTTAAGGCTGAGGCTAGGGTTAGGGTTAGGGTTAGGGTTGTGGGGCTAGGGTTAGGGTTATGAGGCTAGGGTTAGGGTTACGGTCGTCTTTTGACCGATTGACTCGAAATTGCACACACATGTTGTCCATACTGGCGGAAGAAAGGCCAGCAGTTTTTATGGGATTCCGGTGGAATTTGTATTTTTGGCGAATATTTTAAAGAAAAAAATGGCCTTTTTCATGAAAACGTCGGCCGATTTTTTCAATAGCTTCCAGGTCTTTGGACCGATTGACTCGAAATTTCTCCCAGATGTGGTCCTATACTGGCTGAACGAGACACAGCAGTCCGCATTCGATTCGGGTGGAATTTGTATTTTTGGCGAATATTTTAAAGAAAAAAATGGCCTTTTTCATGAAAACGTCGGCCAATTTTTTCAATAGCTTCCAGGTCTTTGGACCGATTGACTCGAAATTTCTCCCAGATGTGGTCCTATACTGGCTGAACGAGACACAGCAGTCCGCATTCGATTCGGGTGGAATTTGTATTTTTGGCGAATATTTTAAAGAAAAAAATGGCCTTTTTCATGAAAACGTCGGCCAATTTTTTCAATAGCTTCCAGGTCTTTGGACCGATTGACTTGAAATTTGTCCCACATGTGGTCCTATACTTGCTGAACGAGACACAGCAGTCCGCATTCGATTCGGGTGGAATTTGTATTTTTGGCGAATATTTTAAAGAAAAAAATGGCCTTTTTCATGAAAACGTCGGCCAATTTTTTCAATAGCTTCCAGGTCTTTGGACCGATTGACTCGAAATTTCTCCCACATGTGGTCCTAAACTGGCTGAACGAGACACAGCAGTCCGCATTCGATTCGGGTGGAATTTGTATTTTTGGCGAATATTTTAGTGAGAGGGACAATGTTTCATGAGGCCGGCTTAAGGCTGAGGCTAGGGTTAGGGTTAGGGTTAGGGTTGTGGGGCTAGGGTTAGGGTTATGAGGCTAGGGTTAGGGTTACGGTCGTCTTTTGACCGATTGACTCGAAATTGCACACACATGTTGTCCATACTGGCGGAAGAAAGGCCAGCAGTTTTTATGGGATTCCGGTGGAATTTGTATTTTTGGCGAATATTTTAAAGAAAAAAAATGGCCTTTTTCATGAAAACGTCGGCCGATTTTTTCAATAGCTTCCAGGTCTTTGGACCGATTGACTCGAAATTTCTCCCAGATGTGGTCCTATACTGGCTGAACGAGACACAGCAGTCCGCATTCGATTCGGGTGGAATTTGTATTTTTGGCGAATATTTTAAAGAAAAAAATGGCCTTTTTCATGAAAACGTCGGCCGATTTTTTCAATAGCTTCCAGGTCTTTGGACCGATTGACTCGAAATTTCTCCCACATGTGGTCCTATACTGGCTGAACGAGACACAGCAGTCCGCATTCGATTCGGGTGGAATTTGTATTTTTGGCGAATATTTTAAAGAAAAAAATGGCCTTTTTCATGAAAACGTCGGCCGATTTTTTCAATAGCTTCCAGGTCTTTGGACCGATTGACTCGAAATTTCTCCCACATGTGGTCCTATACTGGCTGAAAGGAGACACAGCAGTCCGCATTCGATTCGGGTGGAATTTGTATTTTTGGCGAATATTTTAAAGAAAAAAATGGCCTTTTTCATGAAAACGTCTGCCAATTTTTTCAATAGCTTCCAGGTCTTTGGACCGATTGACTCGAAATTTCTCCCACATGTGGTCCTATACTGGCTAAACGAGACACAGCAGTCCGCATTCGATTCGGGTGGAATTTGTATTTTTGGCGAATATTTTAAAGAAAAAAATGGCCTTTTTCATGAAAACGTCGGCCAATTTTTTCAATAGCTTCCAGGTCTTTGGACCGATTGACTCGAAATTTGTCCCACATGTGGTCCTATACTGGCTGAACGAGACACAGCAGTCCGCATTCGATTCGGGTGGAATTTGTATTTTTGGCGAATATTTTAGTGAGAGGGACAATGTTTCATGAGGCCGGCTTAAGGCTGAGGCTAGGGTTAGGGTTAGGGTTAGGGTTGTGGGGCTAGGGTTAGGGTTATGAGGCTAGGGTTAGGGTTACGGTCGTCTTTTGACCGATTGACTCGAAATTGCACACACATGTTGTCCATACTGGCGGAAGAAAGGCCAGCAGTTTTTATGGGATTCCGGTGGAATTTGTATTTTTGGCGAATATTTTAAAGAAAAAAATGGCCTTTTTCATGAAAACGTCGGCCGATTTTTTCAATAGCTTCCAGGTCTTTGGACCGATTGACTCGAAATTTCTCCCAGATGTGGTCCTATACTGGCTGAACGAGACACAGCAGTCCGCATTCGATTCGGGTGGAATTTGTATTTTTGGCGAATATTTTAAAGAAAAAAATGGCCTTTTTCATGAAAACGTCGGCCAATTTTTTCAATAGCTTCCAGGTCTTTGGACCGATTGACTTGAAATTTGTCCCACATGTGGTCCTATACTTGCTGAACGAGACACAGCAGTCCGCATTCGATTCGGGTGGAATTTGTATTTTTGGCGAATATTTTAAAGAAAAAAATGGCCTTTTTCATGAAAACGTCGGCCAATTTTTTCAATAGCTTCCAGGTCTTTGGACCGATTGACTCGAAATTTCTCCCACATGTGGTCCTATACTGGCTGAACGAGACACAGCAGTCCGCATTCGATTCGGGTGGAATTTGTATTTTTGGCGAATATTTTAGTGAGAGGGACAATGTTTCATGAGGCCGGCTTAAGGCTGAGGCTAGGGTTAGGGTTAGGGTTAGGGTTGTGGGGCTAGGGTTAGGGTTATGAGGCTAGGGTTAGGGTTACGGTCGTCTTTTGACCGATTGACTCGAAATTGCACACACATGTTGTCCATACTGGCGGAAGAAAGGCCAGCAGTTTTTATGGGATTCCGGTGGAATTTGTATTTTTGGCGAATATTTTAAAGAAAAAAAATGGCCTTTTTCATGAAAACGTCGGCCGATTTTTTCAATAGCTTCCAGGTCTTTGGACCGATTGACTCGAAATTTGTCCCACATGTGGTCCTATACTGGCTGAACGAGACACAGCAGTCCGCATTCGATTCGGGTGGAATTTGTATTTTTGGCGAATATTTTAAAGAAAAAAATGGCCTTTTTCATGAAAACGTCGGCCAATTTTTTCAATAGCTTCCAGGTCTTTGGACCGATTGACTTGAAATTTGTCCCACATGTGGTCCTATACTTGCTGAACGAGACACAGCAGTCCGCATTCGATTCGGGTGGAATTTGTATTTTTGGCGAATATTTTAAAGAAAAAAATGGCCTTTTTCATGAAAACGTCGGCCAATTTTTTCAATAGCTTCCAGGTCTTTGGACCGATTGACTCGAAATTTCTCCCACATGTGGTCCTATACTGGCTGAACGAGACACAGCAGTCCGCATTCGATTCGGGTGGAATTTGTATTTTTGGCGAATATTTTAGTGAGAGGGACAATGTTTCATGAGGCCGGCTTAAGGCTGAGGCTAGGGTTAGGGTTAGGGTTAGGGTTGTGGGGCTAGGGTTAGGGTTATGAGGCTAGGGTTAGGGTTACGGTCGTCTTTTGACCGATTGACTCGAAATTGCACACACATGTTGTCCATACTGGCGGAAGAAAGGCCAGCAGTTTTTATGGGATTCCGGTGGAATTTGTATTTTTGGCGAATATTTTAACGAAAAAAAATGGCCTTTTTCATGAAAACGTCGGCCGATTTTTTCAATAGCTTCCAGGTCTTTGGACCGATTGACTCGAAATTTCTCCCAGATGTGGTCCTATACTGGCTGAACGAGACACAGCAGTCCGCATTCGATTCGGGTGGAATTTGTATTTTTGGCGAATATTTTAAAGAAAAAAATGGCCTTTTTCATGAAAACGTCGGCCGATTTTTTCAATAGCTTCCAGGTCTTTGGACCGATTGACTCGAAATTTGTCCCACATGTGGTCCTATACTGGCTGAACGAGACACAGCAGTCCGCATTCGATTCGGGTGGAATTTGTATTTTTGGCGAATATTTTAAAGAAAAAAATGGCCTTTTTCATGAAAACGTCGGCCGATTTTTTCAATAGCTTCCAGGTCTTTGGACCGATTGACTCGAAATTTCTCCCACATGTGGTCCTATACTGGCTGAAAGGAGACACAGCAGTCCGCATTCGATTCGGGTGGAATTTGTATTTTTGGCGAATATTTTAAAGAAAAAAATGGCCTTTTTCATGAAAACGTCTGCCAATTTTTTCAATAGCTTCCAGGTCTTTGGACCGATTGACTCGAAATTTCTCCCACATGTGGTCCTATACTGGATAAACGAGACACAGCAGTCCGCATTCGATTCGGGTGGAATTTGTATTTTTGGCGAATATTTTAAAGAAAAAAATGGCCTTTTTCATGAAAACGTCGGCCAATTTTTTCAATAGCTTCCAGGTCTTTGGACCGATTGACTCGAAATTTGTCCCACATGTGGTCCTATACTGGCTGAACGAGACACAGCAGTCCGCATTCGATTCGGGTGGAATTTGTATTTTTGGCGAATATTTTAGTGAGAGGGACAATGTTTCATGAGGCCGGCTTAAGGCTGAGGCTAGGGTTAGGGTTAGGGTTAGGGTTGTGGGGATAGGGTTAGGGTTATGAGGCTAGGGTTAGGGTTACGGTCGTCTTTTGACCGATTGACTCGAAATTGCACACACATGTTGTCCATACTGGCGGAAGAAAGGCCAGCAGTTTTTATGGGATTCCGGTGGAATTTGTATTTTTGGCGAATATTTTAAAGAAAAAAATGGCCTTTTTCATGAAAACGTCGGCCAATTTTTTCAATAGCTTCCAGGTCTTTGGGCCGATTGACTCGAAATTTCTCCCACATGTGGTCCTATACTGGCTGAACGAGACACAGCAGTCCGCATTCGATTCCGGTGGAATTTGTATTTTTGGCGAATATTTTAAAGAAAAAAATGGCCTTTTTCATGAAAACGTCAGCCAATTTTTTCAATAGCTTCCAGGTCTTTGGACCGATTGACTCGAAATTTCTCCCACATGTGGTCCTATACTGGCTGAACGAGACACAGCAGTCCGCATTCGATTCGGGTGGAATTTGTATTTTTGGCGAATATTTTAGTGAGAGGGACAATGTTTCATGAGGCCGGCTTAAGGCTGAGGCTAGGGTTAGGGTTAGGGTTGTGGGGCTAGGGTTAGGGTTATGAGGCTAGGGTTAGGGTTACGGTCGTCTTTTGACCGATTGACTCGAAATTGCACACACATGTTGTCCATGCTGGCGGAAGAAAGGCCAGCAGTTTTTATGGGATTCCGGTGGAATTTGTATTTTTGGCGAATATTTTAAAGAAAAAAATGACCTTTTTCATGAAAACGTCGGCCGATTTTTTCAATAGCTTCCAGGTCTTTGGACCGATTGACTCGAAATTTCTCCCAGATGTGGTCCTATACTGGCTGAACGAGACACAGCAGTCCGCATTCGATTCGGGTGGAATTTGTATTTTTGGCGAATATTTTAAAGAAAAAAATGGCCTTTTTCATGAAAACGTCGGCCGATTTTTTCAATAGCTTCCACGTCTTTGGACCGATTGACTCGAAATTTCTCCCACATGTGGTCCTATACTGGCTGAACGAGACACAGCAGTCCGCATTCGATTCGGGTGGAATTTGTATTTTTGGCGAATATTTTAAAGAAAAAAATGGCCTTTTTCATGAAAACGTCGGCCAATTTTTTCAATAGCTTCCAGGTCTTTGGACCGATTGACTCGAAATTTCTCCCACATGTGGTCCTATACTGGCTGAACGAGACACAGCATGAGTCTAGGGTTAGGGTTAGGGTTGTGGGGCTAGGGTTATGGTTATGAGGCTAGGGTTAGGGTTACGGTCGTCTTTTGACCAATTGACTCGAAATTGCACACACATGTTGTCCATACTGGCGGAAGAAAGGCCAGCAGTTTTTATGGGATTCCGGTGGAATTTGTATTTTTGGCGAATATTTTAAAGAAAAAAATGGCCTTTTTCATGAAAACGACGGCCGATTTTTTCAATAGCTTCCAGGTCTTTGGACCGATTGACTCGAAATTTCTCCCAGATGTGGTCCTATACTGGCTGAACGAGACACAGCAGTCCGCATTCGATTCGGGTGGAATTTGTATTTTTGGCGAATATTTTAGTGAGAGGGACAATGTTTCATGAGGCCGGCTTAAGGCTGAGGCTAGGGTTAGGGTTAGGGTTAGGGTTGTGGGGCTAGGGTTAGGGTTATGAGGCTAGGGTTAGGGTTACGGTCGTCTTTTGACCGATTGACTCGAAATTGCACACACATGTTGTCCATACTGGCGGAAGAAAGGCCAGCAGTTTTTATGGGATTCCGGTGGAATTTGTATTTTTGGCGAATATTTTAAAGAAAAAAATGGCCTTTTTCATGAAAACGTCGGCCGATTTTTTCAATAGCTTCCAGGTCTTTGGACCGATTGACTCGAAATTTCTCCCAGATGTGGTCCTATACTGGCTGAACGAGACACAGCAGTCCGCATTCGATTCGGGTGGAATTTGTATTTTTGGCGAATATTTTAAAGAAAAAAATGGCCTTTTTCATGAAAACGTCGGCCAATTTTTTCAATAGCTTCCAGGTCTTTGGACCGATTGACTCGAAATTTCTCCCAGATGTGGTCCTATACTGGCTGAACGAGACACAGCAGTCCGCATTCGATTCGGATGGAATTTGTATTTTTGGCGAATATTTTAAAGAAAAAATGGCCTTTTTCATGAAAACGTCGGCCAATTTTTTCAATAGCTTCCAGGTCTTTGGACCGATTGACTCGAAATTTCTTTCACATGTGGTCCTATACTGGCTGAACGAGACACAGCAGTCCGCACTCGATTCGGGTGGAATTTGTATTTTTGGCGAATATTTTAAAGAAAAAAATGGCCTTTTTCATGAAAACGTCGGCCGATTTTTTCAATAGCTTCCAGGTCTTTGGACCGATTGACTCGAAATTTCTCCCACATGTGGTCCTATACTGGCTGAACGAGACACAGCAGTCCGCATTCGATTCGGGTGGAATTTGTATTTTTGGCGAATATTTTAAAGAAAGAAATGGCCTTTTTCATGAAAACGTCGGCCGATTTTTTCAATAGCTTCCAGGTCTTTGGACCGATTGACTCGAAATTTCTCCCACATGTGGTCCTATACTGGCTGAACGAGACACAGCAGTCCGCATTCGATTCGGGTGGAATTTGTATTTTTGGCGAATATTTTAGTGAGAGGGACAATGTTTCATGAGGCCGGCTTAAGGCTGAGGCTAGGGTTAGGGTTAGGGTTAGGGTTGTGGGGCTAGGGTTAGGGTTATGAGGCTAGGGTTAGGGTTACGGTCGTCTTTTGACTGATTGACTCGAAATTGCACACACATGTTGTCCATACTGGCGGAAGAAAGGCCAGCAGTTTTTATGGGATTCCAGTGGAATTTGTATTTTTGGCGAATATTTTAAAGAAAAAATGGCCTTTTTCATGAAAACGTCTGCCGATTTTTTCAATAGCTTCCAGGTCTTTGGACCGATTGACTCGAAATTTCTCCCAGATGTGGTCCTATACTGGCTGAACGAGACACAGCAGTCCGCATTCGATTCGGGTGGAATTTGTATTTTTGGCGAATATTTTAAAGAAAAAATGGCCTTTTTCATGAAAACGTCTGCCGATTTTTTCAATAGCTTCCAGGTCTTTGGACCGATTGACTCGAAATTTCTCCCAGATGTGGTCCTATACTGGCTGAACGAGACACAGCAGTCCGCATTCGATTCGGGTGGAATTTGTATTTTTGGCGAATATTTTAAAGAAAAAAATGGCCTTTTTCATGAAAACGTCGGCCAATTTTTTCAATAGTTTCCAGGTCTTTGGACCGATTGACTCGAAATTTCTCCCACATGTGGTCCTATACTGGCTGAACGAGACACAGCAGTCCGCATTCGATTCGGGTGGAATTTGTATTTTTGGCGAATATTTTAGTGAGAGGGACAATGTTTCATGAGGCCGGCTTAAGGCTGAGTCTAGGGTTAGGGTTAGGGTTGTGGGGCTAGGGTTAGGGTTATGAGGCTAGGGTTAGGGTTACGGTCGTCTTTTGACCAATTGACTCGAAATTGCACACACATGTTGTCCATACTGGCGGAAGAAAGGCCAGCAGTTTTTATGGGATTCCGGTGGAATTTGTATTTTTGGCGAATATTTTAAAGAAAAAAATGGCCTTTTTCATGAAAACGACGGCCGATTTTTTCAATAGCTTCCAGGTCTTTGGACCGATTGACTCGAAATTTCTCCCAGATGTGGTCCTATACTGGCTGAACGAGACACAGCAGTCCGCATTCGATTCGGGTGGAATTTGTATTTTTGGCGAATATTTTAGTGAGAGGGACAATGTTTCATGAGGCCGGCTTAAGGCTGAGGCTAGGGTTAGGGTTAGGGTTAGGGTTGTGGGGCTAGGGTTAGGGTTATGAGGCTAGGGTTAGGGTTACGGTCGTCTTTTGACCGATTGACTCGAAATTGCACACACATGTTGTCCATACTGGCGGAAGAAAGGCCAGCAGTTTTTATGGGATTCCGGTGGAATTTGTATTTTTGGCGAATATTTTAAAGAAAAAAATGGCCTTTTTCATGAAAACGTCGGCCGATTTTTTCAATAGCTTCCAGGTCTTTGGACCGATTGACTCGAAATTTCTCCCAGATGTGGTCCTATACTGGCTGAACGAGACACAGCAGTCCGCATTCGATTCGGGTGGAATTTGTATTTTTGGCGAATATTTTAAAGAAAAAAATGGCCTTTTTCATGAAAACGTCGGCCAATTTTTTCAATAGCTTCCAGGTCTTTGGACCGATTGACTCGAAATTTCTCCCAGATGTGGTCCTATACCGGCTGAACGAGACACAGCAGTCCGCATTCGATTCGGGTGGAATTTGTATTTTTGGCGAATATTTTAAAGAAAAAAATGGCCTTTTTCATGAAAACGTCGGCCGATTTTTTCAATAGCTTCCAGGTCTTTGGACCGATTGACTCGAAATTTCTCCCACATGTGGTCCTATACTGGCTGAACGAGACACAGCAGTCCGCATTCGATTCGGGTGGAATTTGTATTTTTGGCGAATATTTTAGTGAGAGGGACAATGTTTCATGAGGCCGGCTTAAGGCTGAGGCTAGGGTTAGGGTTAGGGTTGTGGGGCTAGGGTTAGGGTTATGAGGCTAGGGTTAGGGTTACGGTCGTCTTTTGACCGATTGACTCGAAATTGCACACACATGTTGTCCATACTGGCGGAAGAAAGGCCAGCAGTTTTTATGGGATTCCGGTGGAATTTGTATTTTTGGCGAATATTTTAAAGAAAAAATGGCCTTTTTCATGAAAACGTCTGCCGATTTTTTCAATAGCTTCCAGGTCTTTGGACCGATTGACTCGAAATTTCTCCCAGATGTGGTCCTATACTGGCTGAACGAGACACAGCAGTCCGCATTCGATTCGGGTGGAATTTGTATTTTTGGCGAATATTTTAGTGAGAGGGACAATGTTTCATGAGGCCGGCTTAAGGCTGAGGCTAGGGTTAGGGTTAGGGTTAGGGTTGTGGGGCTAGGGTTAGGGTTATGAGGCTAGGGTTAGGGTTACGGTCGTCTTTTGACCGATTGACTCGAAATTGCACACACATGTTGTCCATACTGGCGGAAGAAAGGCCAGCAGTTTTTATGGGATTCCGGTGGAATTTGTATTTTTGGCGAATATTTTAAAGAAAAAAATGGCCTTTTTCATGAAAACGTCGGCCGATTTTTTCAATAGCTTCCAGGTCTTTGGACCGATTGACTCGAAATTTCTCCCAGATGTGGTCCTATACTGGCTGAACGAGACACAGCAGTCCGCATTCGATTCGGGTGGAATTTGTATTTTTGGCGAATATTTTAAAGAAAAAATGGCCTTTTTCATGAAAACGTCTGCCGATTTTTTCAATAGCTTCCAGGTCTTTGGACCGATTGACTCGAAATTTCTCCCAGATGTGGTCCTATACTGGCTGAACGAGACACAGCAGTCCGCATTCGATTCGGGTGGAATTTGTATTTTTGGCGAATATTTTAAAGAAAAAAATGGCCTTTTTCATGAAAACGTCGGCCAATTTTTTCAATAGTTTCCAGGTCTTTGGACCGATTGACTCGAAATTTCTCCCACATGTGGTCCTATACTGGCTGAACGAGACACAGCAGTCCGCATTCGATTCGGGTGGAATTTGTATTTTTGGCGAATATTTTAGTGAGAGGGACAATGTTTCATGAGGCCGGCTTAAGGCTGAGTCTAGGGTTAGGGTTAGGGTTGTGGGGCTAGGGTTAGGGTTATGAGGCTAGGGTTAGGGTTACGGTCGTCTTTTGACCAATTGACTCGAAATTGCACACACATGTTGTCCATACTGGCGGAAGAAAGGCCAGCAGTTTTTATGGGATTCCGGTGGAATTTGTATTTTTGCGAATATTTTAAAGAAAAAAATGGCCTTTTTCATGAAAACGTCGGCCGATTTTTTCAATAGCTTCCAGGTCTTTGGACCGATTGACTCGAAATTTCTCCCAGATGTGGTCCTATACTGGCTGAACGAGACACAGCAGTCCGCATTCGATTCGGGTGGAATTTGTATTTTTGGCGAATATTTTAAAGAAAAAAATGGCCTTTTTCATGAAAACGTCGGCCAATTTTTTCAATAGCTTCCAGGTCTTTGGACCGATTGACTCGAAATTTCTCCCAGATGTGGTCCTATACTGGCTGAACGAGACACAGCAGTCCGCATTCGATTCGGGTGGAATTTGTATTTTTGGCGAATATTTTAAAGAACAAAATGGCCTTTTTCATGAAAACGTCGGCCGATTTTTTCAATAGCTTCCAGGTCTTTGGACCGATTGACTCGAAATTTCTCCCACATGTGGTCCTATACTGGCTGAACGAGACACAGCAGTCCGCATTCGATTCGGGTGGAATTTGTATTTTTGGCGAATATTTTAGTGAGAGGGACAATGTTTCATGAGGCCGGCTTAAGGCTGAGGCTAGGGTTAGGGTTAGGGTTAGGGTTGTGGGGCTAGGGTTAGGGTTATGAGGCTAGGGTTAGGGTTACGGTCGTCTTTTGACCGATTGACTCGAAATTGCACACACATGTTGTCCATACTGGCGGAAGAAAGGCCAGCAGTTTTTATGGGATTCCGGTGGAATTTGTATTTTTGGCGAATATTTTAAAGAAAAAATGGCCTTTTTCATGAAAACGTCTGCCGATTTTTTCAATAACTTCCAGGTCTTTGGACCGATTGACTCGAAATTTCTCCCAGATGTGGTCCTATACTGGCTGAACGAGACACAGCAGTCCGCATTCGATTCGGGTGGAATTTGTATTTTTGGCGAATATTTTAAAGAAAAAAATGGCCTTTTTCATGAAAATGTCGGCCAATTTTTTCAATAGTTTCCAGGTCTTTGGACCGATTGACTCGAAATTTCTCCCACATGTGGTCCTATACTGGCTGAACGAGACACAGCAGTCCGCATTCGATTCGGGTGGAATTTGTATTTTTGGCGAATATTTTAAAGAAAAAATGGCCTTTTTCATGAAAACGTCGGCCAATTTTTTCAATAGCTTCCAGGTCTTTGGACCGATTGACTCGAAATTTCTCCCAAATGTGGTCCTATACTGGCTGAACGAGACACAGCAGTCCGCATTCGATTCGGGTGGAATTTGTATTTTTGGCGAATATTTTAGTGAGAGGGACAATGTTTCATGAGGCCGGCTTAAGGCTGAGGCTAGGGTTAGGGTTAGGGTTAGGGTTGTGGGGCTAGGGTTAGGGTTATGAGGCTAGGGTTAGGGTTACGGTCGTCTTTTGACCGATTGACTCGAAATTGCACACACATGTTGTCCATACTGGCGGAAGAAAGGCCAGCAGTTTTTATGGGATTCCGGTGGAATTTGTATTTTTGGCGAATATTTTAAAGAAAAAATGGCCTTTTTCATGAAAACGTCTGCCGATTTTTTCAATAGCTTCCAGGTCTTTGGACCGATTGACTCGAAATTTCTCCCACATGTGGTCCTATACTGGCTGAACGAGACACAGCAGTCCACATTCGATTAGGGTGGAATTTGTATTTTTGGCGAATATTTTAAAGAAAAAAATGGCCTTTTTCATGAAAACGTCGGCCAATTTTTTCAATAGCTTCCAGGTCTTTGGACCGATTGACTTGAAATTTCTCCCAGATGTGGTCCTATACTGGCTGAACGAGACACAGCAGTCCGCATTCGATTCGGGTGGAATTTGTATTTTTGGCGAATATTTTAAAGAAAAAATGGCCTTTTTCATGAAAACGTCGGCCAATTTTTTCAATAGCTTCCAGGTCTTTGGACCGATTGACTCGAAATTTCTCCCAAATGTGGTCCTATACTGGCTGAACGAGACACAGCAGTCCGCATTCGATTCGGGTGGAATTTGTATTTTTGGCGAATATTTTAGTGAGAGGGACAATGTTTCATGAGGCCGGCTTAAGGCTGAGGCTAGGGTTAGGGTTAGGGTTAGGGTTGTGGGGCTAGGGTTAGGGTTATGAGGCTAGGGTTAGGGTTACGGTCGTCTTTTGACCGATTGACTCGAAATTGCACACACATGTAGTCCATACTGGCGGAAGAAAGGCCAGCAGTTTTTATGGGATTCCGGTGGAATTTGTATTTTTGGCGAATATTTTAAAGAAAAAATGGCCTTTTTCATGAAAACGTCTGCCGATTTTTTCAATAGCTTCCAGGTCTTTGGACCGATTGACTCGAAATTTCTCCCAGATGTGGTCCTATACTGGCTGAACGAGACACAGCAGTCCGCATTCGATTCGGGTGGAATTTGTATTTTTGGCGAATATTTTAAAGAAAAAAATTGCCTTTTTCATGAAAACGTCGGCCAATTTTTTCAATAGCTTCCAGGTCTTTGGACCGGTTGACTCGAAATTTCTCCCACATGTGGTCCTATACTGGCTGAACGAGACACAGCAGTCCGCATTCGATTCCGGTGGAATTTGTATTTTTGGCGAATATTTTATAGAAAAAAATGGCCTTTTTCATGAAAACGTCGGCCAATTTTTTTCAATAGCTTCCAGGTCTTTGGACCGATTGACTCGAAATTTCTCCCACATGTGGTCCTATACTGGCTGAACGAGACACAGCAGTCCGCATTCGATTCCGGTGGAATTTGTATTTTTGGCGAATATTTTATAGAAAAAAATGGCCTTTTTCATGAAAACGTCGGCCAATTTTTTCAATAGCTTCCAGGTCTTTGGACCGATTGACTCGAAATTTCTCCCACATGTGGTCCTATACTGGCTGAACAAGACACAGCAGTCCGCATTCGATTCGGGTGGAATTTGTATTTTTGGCGAATATTTTAGTGAGAGGGACAATGTTTCATGAGGCCGGCTTAAGGCTGGGGCTAGGGTTAGGGTTAGGGTTGTGGGGCTAGGGTTAGGGTTATGAGGCTAGGGTTAGGGTTACGGTCGTCTTTTGACCGATTGACTCGAAATTGCACACACATGTTGTCCATACTGGCGGAAGAAAGGCCAGCAGTTTTTATGGGATTCCGGTGGAATTTGTATTTTTGGCAAATATTTTATAGAAAAAAATGGCCTTTTTCATGAAAACGTCGGCCAATTTTTTTCAATAGCTTCCAGGTCTTTGGACCGATTGACTCGAAATTTCTCCCACATGTGGTCCTATACTGGCTGAACGAGACACAGCAGTCCGCATTCGATTCCGGTGGAATTTGTATTTTTGGCGAATATTTTATAGAAAAAAATGGCCTTTTTCATGAAAACGTCGGCCAATTTTTTCAATAGCTTCCAGGTCTTTGGACCGATTGACTCGAAATTTCTCCCACATGTGGTCCTATACTGGCTGAACGAGACACAGCAGTCCGCATTCGATTCGGGTGGAATTTGTATTTTTGGCGAATATTTTAGTGAGAGGGACAATGTTTCATGAGGCCGGCTTAAGGCTGGGGCTAGGGTTAGGGTTAGGGTTGTGGGGCTAGGGTTAGGGTTATGAGGCTAGGGTTAGGGTTACGGTCGTCTTTTGACCGATTGACTCGAAATTGCACACACATGTAGTCCATACTGGCGGAAGAAAGGCCAGCAGTTTTTATGGGATTCCGGTGGAATTTGTATTTTTGGCGAATATTTTAAAGAAAAAAATGGCCTTTTTCATGAAAACGTCGGCCAATTTTTTCAATAGCTTCCAGGTCTTTGGACCGATTGACTCGAAATTTCTCCCACATGTGGTCCTATACTGGCTGAACGAGACACAGCAGTCCGCATTCGATTCGGGTGGAATTTGTATTTTTGGCGAATATTTTAAAGAAAAAAATGGCCTTTTTCATGAAAACGTCGGCCAATTTTTTCAATAGCTTCCAGGTCTTTGGACCGATTGACTCGAAATTTCTCCCACATGTGGTCCTATACTGGCTGAACGAGACACAGCAGTCCGCATTCGATTCGGGTGGAATTTGTATTTTTGGCGAATATTTTAGTGAGAGGGACAATGTTTCATGAGGCCGGCTTAAGGCTGAGGCTAGGGTTAGGGTTAGGGTTAGGGTTGTGGGGCTAGGGTTAGGGTTATGAGGCTAGGGTTAGGGTTACGGTCGTCTTTTGACCGATTGACTCGAAATTGCACACACATGTAGTCCATACTGGCGGAAGAAAGGCCAGCAGTTTTTATGGGATTCCGGTGGAATTTGTATTTTTGGCGAATATTTTAAAGAAAAAATGGCCTTTTTCATGAAAACGTCTGCCGATTTTTTCAATAGCTTCCAGGTCTTTGGACCGATTGACTCGAAATTTCTCCCAGATGTGGTCCTATACTGGCTGAACGAGACACAGCAGTCCGCATTCGATTCGGGTGGAATTTGTATTTTTGGCGAATATTTTAAAGAAAAAAATTGCCTTTTTCATGAAAACGTCGGCCAATTTTTTCAATAGCTTCCAGGTCTTTGGACCGGTTGACTCGAAATTTCTCCCACATGTGGTCCTATACTGGCTGAACGAGACACAGCAGTCCGCATTCGATTCCGGTGGAATTTGTATTTTTGGCGAATATTTTATAGAAAAAAATGGCCTTTTTCATGAAAACGTCGGCCAATTTTTTTCAATAGCTTCCAGGTCTTTGGACCGATTGACTCGAAATTTCTCCCACATGTGGTCCTATACTGGCTGAACGAGACACAGCAGTCCGCATTCGATTCCGGTGGAATTTGTATTTTTGGCGAATATTTTATAGAAAAAAATGGCCTTTTTCATGAAAACGTCGGCCAATTTTTTCAATAGCTTCCAGGTCTTTGGACCGATTGACTCGAAATTTCTCCCACATGTGGTCCTATACTGGCTGAACGAGACACAGCAGTCCGCATTCGATTCGGGTGGAATTTGTATTTTTGGCGAATATTTTAGTGAGAGGGACAATGTTTCATGAGGCCGGCTTAAGGCTGGGGCTAGGGTTAGGGTTAGGGTTGTGGGGCTAGGGTTAGGGTTATGAGGCTAGGGTTAGGGTTACGGTCGTCTTTTGACCGATTGACTCGAAATTGCACACACATGTTGTCCATACTGGCGGAAGAAAGGCCAGCAGTTTTTATGGGATTCCGGTGGAATTTGTATTTTTGGCGAATATTTTAAAGAAAAAAATGGCCTTTTTCATGAAAACGTCGGCCAATTTTTTTAATAGCTTCCAGGTCTTTGGACCGATTGACTCGAAATTGCACACACATGTAGTCCATACTGGCTGAACGAGACACAGCAGTCCGCATTCGATTCGGGTGGAATTTGTATTTTTGGCGAATATTTTAAAGAAAAAAATGGCCTTTTTCATGAAAACGTCGGCCAATTTTTTCAATAGCTTCCAGGTCTTTGGACCGATTGACTCGAAATTTCTCCCAGATGTGGTCCTATACTGGCTGAACGAGACACAGCAGTCCGCATTCGATTCGGGTGGAATTTGTATTTTTGGCGAATATTTTAAAGAAAAAATGGCCTTTTTCATGAAAACGTCGGCCAATTTTTTCAATAGCTTCCAGGTCTTTGGACCGATTGACTCGAAATTTCTCCCAAATGTGGTCCTATACTGGCTGAACGAGACACAGCAGTCCGCATTCGATTCGGGTGGAATTTGTATTTTTGGCGAATATTTTAGTGAGAGGGACAATGTTTCATGAGGCCGGCTTAAGGCTGAGGCTAGGGTTAGGGTTAGGGTTAGGGTTGTGGGGCTAGGGTTAGGGTTATGAGGCTAGGGTTAGGGTTACGGTCGTCTTTTGACCGATTGACTCGAAATTGCACACACATGTAGTCCATACTGGCGGAAGAAAGGCCAGCAGTTTTTATGGGATTCCGGTGGAATTTGTATTTTTGGCGAATATTTTAAAGAAAAAATGGCCTTTTTCATGAAAACGTCTGCCGATTTTTTCAATAGCTTCCAGGTCTTTGGACCGATTGACTCGAAATTTCTCCCACATGTGGTCCTATACTGGCTGAACGAGACACAGCAGTCCACATTCGATTAGGGTGGAATTTGTATTTTTGGCGAATATTTTAAAGAAAAAAATGGCCTTTTTCATGAAAACGTCGGCCAATTTTTTCAATAGCTTCCAGGTCTTTGGACCGATTGACTCGAAATTTCTCCCAGATGTGGTCCTATACTGGCTGAACGAGACACAGCAGTCCGCATTCGATTCGGGTGGAATTTGTATTTTTGGCGAATATTTTAAAGAAAAAATGACCTTTTTCATGAAAACGTCGGCCAATTTTTTCAATAGCTTCCAGGTCTTTGGACCGATTGACTCGAAATTTCTCCCAAATGTGGTCCTATACTGGCTGAACGAGACACAGCAGTCCGCATTCGATTCGGGTGGAATTTGTATTTTTGGCGAATATTTTAGTGAGAGGGACAATGTTTCATGAGGCCGGCTTAAGGCTGAGGCTAGGGTTAGGGTTAGGGTTAGGGTTGTGGGGCTAGGGTTAGGGTTATGAGGCTAGGGTTAGGGTTACGGTCGTCTTTTGACCGATTGACTCGAAATTGCACACACATGTTGTCCATACTGGCGGAAGAAAGGCCAGCAGTTTTTATGGGATTCCGGTGGAATTTGTATTTTTGGCGAATATTTTAAAGAAAAAATGGCCTTTTTCATGAAAACGTCTGCCGATTTTTTCAATAGCTTCCAGGTCTTTGGACCGATTGACTCGAAATTTCTCCCAGATGTGGTCCTATACTGGCTGAACGAGACACAGCAGTCCACATTCGATTAGGGTGGAATTTGTATTTTTGGCGAATATTTTAAAGAAAAAAATGGCCTTTTTCATGAAAACGTCGGCCAATTTTTTCAATAGCTTCCAGGTCTTTGGACCGATTGACTCGAAATTTCTCCCAGATGTGGTCCTATACTGGCTGAACGAGACACAGCAGTCCGCATTCGATTCGGGTGGAATTTGTATTTTTGGCGAATATTTTAAAGAAAAAATGGCCTTTTTCATGAAAACGTCGGCCAATTTTTTCAATAGCTTCCAGGTCTTTGGACCGATTGACTCGAAATTTCTCCCAAATGTGGTCCTATACTGGCTGAACGAGACACAGCAGTCCGCATTCGATTCGGGTGGAATTTGTATTTTTGGCGAATATTTTAGTGAGAGGGACAATGTTTCATGAGGCCGGCTTAAGGCTGAGGCTAGGGTTAGGGTTAGGGTTAGGGTTGTGGGGCTAGGGTTAGGGTTATGAGGCTAGGGTTAGGGTTACGGTCGTCTTTTGACCGATTGACTCGAAATTGCACACACATGTTGTCCATACTGGCGGAAGAAAGGCCAGCAGTTTTTATGGGATTCCGGTGGAATTTGTATTTTTGGCGAATATTTTAAAGAAAAAATGGCCTTTTTCATGAAAACGTCTGCCGATTTTTTCAATAGCTTCCAGGTCTTTGGACCGATTGACTCGAAATTTCTCCCACATGTGGTCCTATACTGGCTGAACGAGACACAGCAGTCCACATTCGATTAGGGTGGAATTTGTATTTTTGGCGAATATTTTAAAGAAAAAAATGGCCTTTTTCATGAAAACGTCGGCCAATTTTTTCAATAGCTTCCAGGTCTTTGGACCGATTGACTCGAAATTTCTCCCAGATGTGGTCCTATACTGGCTGAACGAGACACAGCAGTCCGCATTCGATTCGGGTGGAATTTGTATTTTTGGCGAATATTTTAAAGAAAAAATGACCTTTTTCATGAAAACGTCGGCCAATTTTTTCAATAGCTTCCAGGTCTTTGGACCGATTGACTCGAAATTTCTCCCAAATGTGGTCCTATACTGGCTGAACGAGACACAGCAGTCCGCATTCGATTCGGGTGGAATTTGTATTTTTGGCGAATATTTTAGTGAGAGGGACAATGTTTCATGAGGCCGGCTTAAGGCTGAGGCTAGGGTTAGGGTTAGGGTTAGGGTTGTGGGGCTAGGGTTAGGGTTATGAGGCTAGGGTTAGGGTTACGGTCGTCTTTTGACCGATTGACTCGAAATTGCACACACATGTTGTCCATACTGGCGGAAGAAAGGCCAGCAGTTTTTATGGGATTCCGGTGGAATTTGTATTTTTGGCGAATATTTTAAAGAAAAAATGGCCTTTTTCATGAAAACGTCTGCCGATTTTTTCAATAGCTTCCAGGTCTTTGGACCGATTGACTCGAAATTTCTCCCACATGTGGTCCTATACTGGCTGAACGAGACACAGCAGTCCACATTCGATTAGGGTGGAATTTGTATTTTTGGCGAATATTTTAAAGAAAAAAATGGCCTTTTTCATGAAAACGTCGGCCAATTTTTTCAATAGCTTCCAGGTCTTTGGACCGATTGACTCGAAATTTCTCCCAGATGTGGTCCTATACTGGCTGAACGAGACACAGCAGTCCGCATTCGATTCGGGTGGAATTTGTATTTTTGGCGAATATTTTAAAGAAAAAATGGCCTTTTTCATGAAAACGTCGGCCAATTTTTTCAATAGCTTCCAGGTCTTTGGACCGATTGACTCGAAATTTCTCCCAAATGTGGTCCTATACTGGCTGAACGAGACACAGCAGTCCGCATTCGATTCGGGTGGAATTTGTATTTTTGGCGAATATTTTAGTGAGAGGGACAATGTTTCATGAGGCCGGCTTAAGGCTGAGGCTAGGGTTAGGGTTAGGGTTAGGGTTGTGGGGCTAGGGTTAGGGTTATGAGGCTAGGGTTAGGGTTACGGTCGTCTTTTGACCGATTGACTCGAAATTGCACACACATGTTGTCCATACTGGCGGAAGAAAGGCCAGCAGTTTTTATGGGATTCTGGTGGAATTTGTATTTTTGGCGAATATTTTAAAGAAAAAAATGGCCTTTTTCATGAAAACGTCGGCCGATTTTTTCAATAGCTTCCAGGTCTTTGGACCGATTGACTCGAAATTTCTCCCACATGTGGTCCTATACTGGCTGAACGAGACACAGCAGTCCGCATTCGATTCGGGTGGAATTTGTATTTTTGGCGAATATTTTAAAGAAAAAAATGGCCTTTTTCATGAAAACGTCGGCCAATTTTTTCAATAGCTTCCAGGTCTTTGGACCGGTTGACTCGAAATTTCTCCCACATGTGGTCCTATACTGGCTGAACGAGACACAGCAGTCCACATTCGATTAGGGTGGAATTTGTATTTTTGGCGAATATTTTAAAGAAAAAAATGGCCTTTTTCATGAAAACGTCGGCCAATTTTTTCAATAGCTTCCAGGTCTTTGGACCGATTGACTCGAAATTTCTCCCAGATGTGGTCCTATACTGGCTGAACGAGACACAGCAGTCCGCATTCGATTCGGGTGGAATTTGTATTTTTGGCGAATATTTTAAAGAAAAAATGGCCTTTTTCATGAAAACGTCGGCCAATTTTTTCAATAGCTTCCAGGTCTTTGGACCGATTGACTCGAAATTTCTCCCAAATGTGGTCCTATACTGGCTGAACGAGACACAGCAGTCCGCATTCGATTCGGGTGGAATTTGTATTTTTGGCGAATATTTTAGTGAGAGGGACAATGTTTCATGAGGCCGGCTTAAGGCTGAGGCTAGGGTTAGGGTTAGGGTTAGGGTTGTGGGGCTAGGGTTAGGGTTATGAGGCTAGGGTTAGGGTTACGGTCGTCTTTTGACCGATTGACTCGAAATTGCACACACATGTTGTCCATACTGGCGGAAGAAAGGCCAGCAGTTTTTATGGGATTCTGGTGGAATTTGTATTTTTGGCGAATATTTTAAAGAAAAAAATGGCCTTTTTCATGAAAACGTCGGCCGATTTTTTCAATAGCTTCCAGGTCTTTGGACCGATTGACTCGAAATTTCTCCCACATGTGGTCCTATACTGGCTGAACGAGACACAGCAGTCCGCATTCGATTCGGGTGGAATTTGTATTTTTGGCGAATATTTTAAAGAAAAAAATGGCCTTTTTCATGAAAACGTCGGCCAATTTTTTCAATAGCTTCCAGGTCTTTGGACCGGTTGACTCGAAATTTCTCCCACATGTGGTCCTATACTGGCTGAACGAGACACAGCAGTCCGCATTCGATTTGGGTGGAATTTGTATTTTTGGCGAATATTTTAAAGAAAAAAATGGCCTTTTTCATGAAAACGTCGGCCAATTTTTTCAATAGCTTCCAGGTCTTTGGACCGATTGACTCGAAATTTCTCCCACATGTGGTCCTATACTGGCTGAACGAGACACAGCAGTCCGCATTCGATTCGGGTGGAATTTGTATTTTTGGCGAATATTTTAGTGAGAGGGACAATGTTTCATGAGGCCGGCTTAAGGCTGAGGCTAGGGTTAGGGTTAGGGTTAGGGTTGTGGGGCTAGGGTTAGGGTTATGAGGCTAGGGTTAGGGTTACGGTCGTCTTTTGACCGATTGACTCGAAATTGCACACACATGTTGTCCATACTGGCGGAAGAAAGGCCAGCAGTTTTTATGGGATTCCGGTGGAATTTGTATTTTTGGCGAATATTTTAAAGAAAAAAATGGCCTTTTTCATGAAAACGTCGGCCGATTTTTTCAATAGCTTCCAGGTCTTTGGACCGATTGACTCGAAATTTCTCCCAGATGTGGTCCTATACTGGCTGAACGAGACACAGCAGTCCGCATTCGATTTGGGTGGAATTTGTATTTTTGGCGAATATTTTAAAGAAAAAAATGGCCTTTTTCATGAAAACGTCGGCCAATTTTTTCAATAGCTTCCAGGTCTTTGGACCGATTGACTCGAAATTTCTCCCACATGTGGTCCTATACTGGCTGAACGAGACACAGCAGTCCGCATTCGATTCGGGTGGAATTTGTATTTTTGGCGAATATTTTAGTGAGAGGGACAATGTTTCATGAGGCCGGCTTAAGGCTGAGGCTAGGGTTAGGGTTAGGGTTAGGGTTGTGGGGCTAGGGTTAGGGTTATGAGGCTAGGGTTAGGGTTACGGTCGTCTTTTGACCGATTGACTCGAAATTGCACACACATGTTGTCCATACTGGCGGAAGAAAGGCCAGCAGTTTTTATGGGATTCCGGTGGAATTTGTATTTTTGGCGAATATTTTAAAGAAAAAAATGGCCTTTTTCATGAAAACGTCGGCCGATTTTTTCAATAGCTTCCAGGTCTTTGGACCGATTGACTCGAAATTTCTCCCAGATGTGGTCCTATACTGGCTGAACGAGACACAGCAGTCCGCATTCGATTTGGGTGGAATTTGTATTTTTGGCGAATATTTTAAAGAAAAAAATGGCCTTTTTCATGAAAACGTCGGCCAATTTTTTCAATAGCTTCCAGGTCTTTGGACCGATTGACTCGAAATTTCTCCCACATGTGGTCCTATACTGGCTGAACGAGACACAGCAGTCCGCATTCGATTCGGGTGGAATTTGTATTTTTGGCGAATATTTTAAAGAAAAAAATGGCCTTTTTCATGAAAACGTCGGCCAATTTTTTCAATAGCTTCCAGGTCTTTGGACCGATTGACTCGAAATTTCTCCCACATGTGGTCCTATACTGGCTGAACGAGACACAGCAGTCCGCATTCGATTCGGGTGGAATTTGTATTTTTGGCGAATATTTTAGTGAGAGGGACAATGTTTCATGAGGCCGGCTTAAGGCTGAGGCTAGGGTTAGGGTTAGGGTTAGGGTTGTGGGGCTAGGGTTAGGGTTATGAGGCTAGGGTTAGGGTTACGGTCGTCTTTTGACCGATTGACTCGAAATTGCACACACATGTTGTCCATACTGGCGGAAGAAAGGCCAGCAGTTTTTATGGGATTCTGGTGGAATTTGTATTTTTGGCGAATATTTTAAAGAAAAAAATGGCCTTTTTCATGAAAACGTCGGCCGATTTTTTCAATAGCTTCCAGGTCTTTGGACCGATTGACTCGAAATTTCTCCCACATGTGGTCCTATACTGGCTGAACGAGACACAGCAGTCCGCATTCGATTCGGGTGGAATTTGTATTTTTGGCGAATATTTTAAAGAAAAAAATGGCCTTTTTCATGAAAACGTCGGCCAATTTTTTCAATAGCTTCCAGGTCTTTGGACCGGTTGACTCGAAATTTCTCCCACATGTGGTCCTATACTGGCTGAACGAGACACAGCAGTCCGCATTCGATTCCGGTGGAATTTGTATTTTTGGCGAATATTTTATAGGAAAAAATGGCCTTTTTCATGAAAACGTCGGCCAATTTTTTCAATAGCTTCCAGGTCTTTGGACGGATTGACTCGAAATTTCTCCCACATGTGGTCCTATACTGGCTGAACGAGACACAGCAGTCCGCATTCGATTCGGGTGGAATTTGTATTTTTGGCGAATATTTTAGTGAGAGGGACAATGTTTCATGAGGCCGGCTTAAGGCTGAGGCTAGGGTTAGGGTTAGGGTTAGGGTTGTGGGGCTAGGGTTAGGGTTATGAGGCTAGGGTTAGGGCTACGGTCGTCTTTTGACCGATTGACTCGAAATTGCACACACATGTTGTCCATACTGGCGGAAGAAAGGCCAGCAGTTTTTATGGGATTCCGGTGGAATTTGTATTTTTGGCGAATATTTTAAAGAAAAAAATGGCCTTTTTCATGAAAACGTCGGCCGATTTTTTCAATAGCTTCCAGGTCTTTGGACCGATTGACTCGAAATTTCTCCCAGATGTGGTCCTATACTGGCTGAACGAGACACAGCAGTCCGCATTCGATTTGGGTGGAATTTGTATTTTTGGCGAATATTTTAAAGAAAAAAATGGCCTTTTTCATGAAAACGTCGGCCAATTTTTTCAATAGCTTCCAGGTCTTTGGACCGGTTGACTCGAAATTTCTCCCACATGTGGTCCTATACTGGCTGAACGAGACACAGCAGTCCGCATTCGATTCCGGTGGAATTTGTATTTTTGGCGAATATTTTATAGGAAAAAATGGCCTTTTTCATGAAAACGTCGGCCAATTTTTTCAATAGCTTCCAGGTCTTTGGACCGATTGACTCGAAATTTCTCCCACATGTGGTCCTATACTGGCTGAACGAGACACAGCAGTCCGCATTCGATTCGGGTGGAATTTGTATTTTTGGCGAATATTTTAGTGAGAGGGACAATGTTTCATGAGGCCGGCTTAAGGCTGAGGCTAGGGTTAGGGTTAGGGTTAGGGTTGTGGGGCTAGGGTTAGGGTTATGAGGCTAGGGTTAGGGTTACGGTCGTCTTTTGACCGATTGACTCGAAATTGCACACACATGTTGTCCATACTGGCGGAAGAAAGGCCAGCAGTTTTTATGGGATTCCGGTGGAATTTGTATTTTTGGCGAATATTTTAAAGAAAAAAATGGCCTTTTATCATGAAAACGTTGGCCGATTTTTTCAATAGCTTCCAGGTCTTTGGACCGATTGACTCTAAATTTCTCCCACATGTGGTCCTATACTGGCTGAACGAGACACAGCAGTCCGCATTCGATTTGGGTGGAATTTGTATTTTTGGCGAATATTTTAAAGAAAAAAATGGCCTTTTTCATGAAAACGTCGGCCAATTTTTTCAATAGCTTCCAGGTCTTTGGACCGGTTGACTCGAAATTTCTCCCACATGTGGTCCTATACTGGCTGAACGAGACACAGCAGTCCGCATTCGATTCCGGTGGAATTTGTATTTTTGGCGAATATTTTATAGGAAAAAATGGCCTTTTTCATGAAAACGTCGGCCAATTTTTTCAATAGCTTCCAGGTCTTTGGACCGGTTGACTCTAAATTTCTCCCACATGTGGTCCTATACTGGCTGAACGAGACACAGCAGTCCGCATTCGATTCCGGTGGAATTTGTATTTTTGGCGAATATTTTATAGGAAAAAATGGCCTTTTTCATGAAAACGTCGGCCAATTTTTTCAATAGCTTCCAGGTCTTTGGACCGATTGACTCGAAATATCTCCCACATGTGGTCCTATACTGGCTGAACGAGACACAGCAGTCCGCATTCGATTCGGGTGGAATTTGTATTTTTGGCGAATATTTTAGTGAGAGGGACAATGTTTCATGAGGCCGGCTTAAGGCTGACGCTAGGGTTAGGGTTAGGGTTAGGGTTGTGGGGCTAGGGTTAGGGTTATGAGGCTAGGGTTAGGGTTACGGTCGTCTTTTGACCGATTGACTCGAAATTGCACACACATGTTGTCCATCCTGGCGGAAGAAAGGCCAGCAGTTTTTATGGGATTCCGGTGGAATTTGTATTTTTGGCGAATATTTTAAAGAAAAAAATGGCCTTTTATCATGAAAACGTTGGCCGATTTTTTCAATAGCTTCCAGGTCTTTGGACCGATTGACTCTAAATTTCTCCCACATGTGGTCCTATACTGACTGAACGAGACACAGCAGTCCGCATTCGATTTGGGTGGAATTTGTATTTTTGGCGAATATTTTAAAGAAAAAAATGGCCTTTTTCATGAAAACGTCGGCCGATTTTTTCAATAGCTTCCAGGTCTTTGGACCGATTGACTCGAAATTTCTCCCACATGTGGTCCTATACTGGCTGAACGAGACACAGCAGTCCGCATTCGATTCGGGTGGAATTTGTATTTTTGGCGAATATTTTAAAGAAAAAAATGGCCTTTTTCATGAAAACGTCGGCCAATTTTTTCAATAGCTTCCAGGTCTTTGGACCGGTTGACTCGAAATTTCTCCCACATGTGGTCCTATACTGGCTGAACGAGACACAGCAGTCCGCATTCGATTCCGGTGGAATTTGTATTTTTGGCGAATATTTTATAGGAAAAAATGGCCTTTTTCATGAAAACGTCGGCCAATTTTTTCAATAGCTTCCAGGTCTTTGGACCGGTTGACTCGAAATTTCTCCCACATGTGGTCCTATACTGGCTGAACGAGACACAGCAGTCCGCATTCGATTCCGGTGGAATTTGTATTTTTGGCGAATATTTTATAGGAAAAAATGGCCTTTTTCATGAAAACGTCGGCCAATTTTTTCAATAGCTTCCAGGTCTTTGGACCGATTGACTCGAAATATCTCCCACATGTGGTCCTATACTGGCTGAACGAGACACAGCAGTCCGCATTCGATTCGGGTGGAATTTGTATTTTTGGCGAATATTTTAGTGAGAGGGACAATGTTTCATGAGGCCGGCTTAAGGCTGAGGCTAGGGTTAGGGTTAGGGTTAGGGTTGTGGGGCTAGGGTTAGGGTTATGAGGCTAGGGTTAGGGTTACGGTCGTCTTTTGACCGATTGACTCGAAATTGCACACACATGTTGTCCATACTGGCGGAAGAAAGGCCAGCAGTTTTTATGGGATTCCGGTGGAATTTGTATTTTTGGCGAATATTTTAAAGAAAAAAATGGCCTTTTATCATGAAAACGTTGGCCGATTTTTTCAATAGCTTCCAGGTCTTTGGACCGATTGACTCTAAATTTCTCCCACATGTGGTCCTATACTGGCTGAACGAGACACAGCAGTCCGCATTCGATTTGGGTGGAATTTGTATTTTTGGCGAATATTTTAAAGAAAAAAATGGCCTTTTTCATGAAAACGTCGGCCAATTTTTTCAATAGCTTCCAGGTCTTTGGACCGATTGACTCGAAATTTCTCCCACATGTGGTCCTATACTGGCTGAACGAGACACAGCAGTCCGCATTCGATTCGGGTGGAATTTGTATTTTTGGCGAATATTTTAGTGAGAGGGACAATGTTTCATGAGGCCGGCTTAAGGCTGAGGCTAGGGTTAGGGTTAGGGTTAGGGTTGTGGGGCTAGGGTTAGGGTTATGAGGCTAGGGTTAGGGTTACGGTCGTCTTTTGACCGATTGACTCGAAATTGCACACACATGTTGTCCATACTGGCGGAAGAAAGGCCAGCAGTTTTTATGGGATTCCGGTGGAATTTGTATTTTTGGCGAATATTTTAAAGAAAAAAATGGCCTTTTTCATGAAAACGTCGGCCGATTTTTTCAATAGCTTCCAGGTCTTTGGACCGATTGACTCGAAATTTCTCCCAGATGTGGTCCTATACTGGCTGAACGAGACACAGCAGTCCGCATTCGATTTGGGTGGAATTTGTATTTTTGGCGAATATTTTAAAGAAAAAAATGGCCTTTTTCATGAAAACGTCGGCCAATTTTTTCAATAGCTTCCAGGTCTTTGGACCGATTGACTCGAAATTTCTCCCACATGTGGTCCTATACTGGCTGAACGAGACACAGCAGTCCGCATTCGATTCCGGTGGAATTTGTATTTTTGGCGAATATTTTAGTGAGAGGGACAATGTTTCATGAGGCCGGCTTAAGGCTGAGGCTAGGGTTAGGGTTAGGGTTAGGGTTGTGGGGCTAGGGTTAGGGTTATGAGGCTAGGGTTAGGGTTACGGTCGTCTTTTGACCGATTGACTCGAAATTGCACACACATGTTGTCCATACTGGCGGAAGAAAGGCCAGCAGTTTTTATGGGATTCTGGTGGAATTTGTATTTTTGGCGAATATTTTAAAGAAAAAAATGGCCTTTTTCATGAAAACGTCGGCCGATTTTTTCAATAGCTTCCAGGTCTTTGGACCGATTGACTCGAAATTTCTCCCACATGTGGTCCTATACTGGCTGAACGAGACACAGCAGTCCGCATTCGATTCGGGTGGAATTTGTATTTTTGGCGAATATTTTAAAGAAAAAAATGGCCTTTTTCATGAAAACGTCGGCCAATTTTTTCAATAGCTTCCAGGTCTTTGGACCGGTTGACTCGAAATTTCTCCCACATGTGGTCCTATACTGGCTGAACGAGACACAGCAGTCCGCATTCGATTCCGGTGGAATTTGTATTTTTGGCGAATATTTTATAGGAAAAAATGGCCTTTTTCATGAAAACGTCGGCCAATTTTTTCAATAGCTTCCAGGTCTTTGGACCGATTGACTCGAAATATCTCCCACATGTGGTCCTATACTGGCTGAACGAGACACAGCAGTCCGCATTCGATTCGGGTGGAATTTGTATTTTTGGCGAATATTTTAGTGAGAGGGACAATGTTTCATGAGGCCGGCTTAAGGCTGACGCTAGGGTTAGGGTTAGGGTTAGGGTTGTGGGGCTAGGGTTAGGGTTATGAGGCTAGGGTTAGGGTTACGGTCGTCTTTTGACCGATTGACTCGAAATTGCACACACATGTTGTCCATCCTGGCGGAAGAAAGGCCAGCAGTTTTTATGGGATTCCGGTGGAATTTGTATTTTTGGCGAATATTTTAAAGAAAAAAATGGCCTTTTATCATGAAAACGTTGGCCGATTTTTTCAATAGCTTCCAGGTCTTTGGACCGATTGACTCTAAATTTCTCCCACATGTGGTCCTATACTGACTGAACGAGACACAGCAGTCCGCATTCGATTTGGGTGGAATTTGTATTTTTGGCGAATATTTTAAAGAAAAAAATGGCCTTTTTCATGAAAACGTCGGCCGATTTTTTCAATAGCTTCCAGGTCTTTGGACCGATTGACTCGAAATTTCTCCCACATGTGGTCCTATACTGGCTGAACGAGACACAGCAGTCCGCATTCGATTCGGGTGGAATTTGTATTTTTGGCGAATATTTTAAAGAAAAAAATGGCCTTTTTCATGAAAACGTCGGCCAATTTTTTCAATAGCTTCCAGGTCTTTGGACCGGTTGACTCGAAATTTCTCCCACATGTGGTCCTATACTGGCTGAACGAGACACAGCAGTCCGCATTCGATTCCGGTGGAATTTGTATTTTTGGCGAATATTTTATAGGAAAAAATGGCCTTTTTCATGAAAACGTCGGGCAATTTTTTCAATAGCTTCCAGGTCTTTGGACCGGTTGACTCGAAATTTCTCCCACATGTGGTCCTATACTGGCTGAACGAGACACAGCAGTCCGCATTCGATTCCGGTGGAATTTGTATTTTTGGCGAATATTTTATAGGAAAAAATGGCCTTTTTCATGAAAACGTCGGCCAATTTTTTCAATAGCTTCCAGGTCTTTGGACCGATTGACTCGAAATATCTCCCACATGTGGTCCTATACTGGCTGAACGAGACACAGCAGTCCGCATTCGATTCGGGTGGAATTTGTATTTTTGGCGAATATTTTAGTGAGAGGGACAATGTTTCATGAGGCCGGCTTAAGGCTGAGGCTAGGGTTAGGGTTAGGGTTAGGGTTGTGGGGCTAGGGTTAGGGTTATGAGGCTAGGGTTAGGGTTACGGTCGTCTTTTGACCGATTGACTCGAAATTGCACACACATGTTGTCCATACTGGCGGAAGAAAGGCCAGCAGTTTTTATGGGATTCCGGTGGAATTTGTATTTTTGGCGAATATTTTAAAGAAAAAAATGGCCTTTTATCATGAAAACGTTGGCCGATTTTTTCAATAGCTTCCAGGTCTTTGGACCGATTGACTCTAAATTTCTCCCACATGTGGTCCTATACTGGCTGAACGAGACACAGCAGTCCGCATTCGATTTGGGTGGAATTTGTATTTTTGGCGAATATTTTAAAGAAAAAAATGGCCTTTTTCATGAAAACGTCGGCCAATTTTTTCAATAGCTTCCAGGTCTTTGGACCGATTGACTCGAAATTTCTCCCACATGTGGTCCTATACTGGCTGAACGAGACACAGCAGTCCGCATTCGATTCGGGTGGAATTTGTATTTTTGGCGAATATTTTAGTGAGAGGGACAATGTTTCATGAGGCCGGCTTAAGGCTGAGGCTAGGGTTAGGGTTAGGGTTAGGGTTGTGGGGCTAGGGTTAGGGTTATGAGGCTAGGGTTAGGGTTACGGTCGTCTTTTGACCGATTGACTCGAAATTGCACACACATGTTGTCCATACTGGCGGAAGAAAGGCCAGCAGTTTTTATGGGATTCCGGTGGAATTTGTATTTTTGGCGAATATTTTAAAGAAAAAAATGGCCTTTTTCATGAAAACGTCGGCCGATTTTTTCAATAGCTTCCAGGTCTTTGGACCGATTGACTCGAAATTTCTCCCAGATGTGGTCCTATACTGGCTGAACGAGACACAGCAGTCCGCATTCGATTTGGGTGGAATTTGTATTTTTGGCGAATATTTTAAAGAAAAAAATGGCCTTTTTCATGAAAACGTCGGCCAATTTTTTCAATAGCTTCCAGGTCTTTGGACCGATTGACTCGAAATTTCTCCCACATGTGGTCCTATACTGGCTGAACGAGACACAGCAGTCCGCATTCGATTCCGGTGGAATTTGTATTTTTGGCGAATATTTTAGTGAGAGGGACAATGTTTCATGAGGCCGGCTTAAGGCTGAGGCTAGGGTTAGGGTTAGGGTTAGGGTTGTGGGGCTAGGGTTAGGGTTATGAGGCTAGGGTTAGGGTTACGGTCGTCTTTTGACCGATTGACTCGAAATTGCACACACATGTTGTCCATACTGGCGGAAGAAAGGCCAGCAGTTTTTATGGGATTCTGGTGGAATTTGTATTTTTGGCGAATATTTTAAAGAAAAAAATGGCCTTTTTCATGAAAACGTCGGCCGATTTTTTCAATAGCTTCCAGGTCTTTGGACCGATTGACTCGAAATTTCTCCCACATGTGGTCCTATACTGGCTGAACGAGACACAGCAGTCCGCATTCGATTCGGGTGGAATTTGTATTTTTGGCGAATATTTTAAAGAAAAAAATGGCCTTTTTCATGAAAACGTCGGCCAATTTTTTCAATAGCTTCCAGGTCTTTGGACCGGTTGACTCGAAATTTCTCCCACATGTGGTCCTATACTGGCTGAACGAGACACAGCAGTCCGCATTCGATTCCGGTGGAATTTGTATTTTTGGCGAATATTTTATAGGAAAAAATGGCCTTTTTCATGAAAACGTCGGCCAATTTTTTCAATAGCTTCCAGGTCTTTGGACCGATTGACTCGAAATTTCTCCCACATGTGGTCCTATACTGGCTGAACGAGACACAGCAGTCCGCATTCGATTCGGGTGGAATTTGTATTTTTGGCGAATATTTTAGTGAGAGGGACAATGTTTCATGAGGCCGGCTTAAGGCTGAGGCTAGGGTTAGGGTTAGGGTTAGGGTTGTGGGGCTAGGGTTAGGGTTATGAGGCTAGGGTTAGGGTTACGGTCGTCTTTTGACCGATTGACTCGAAATTGCACACACATGTTGTCCATACTGGCGGAAGAAAGGCCAGCAGTTTTTATGGGATTCCGGTGGAATTTGTATTTTTGGCGAATATTTTAAAGAAAAAAATGGCCTTTTATCATGAAAACGTTGGCGGTTTTTTCAATAGCTTCCAGGTCTTTGGACCGATTGACTCTAAATTTCTCCCACATGTGGTCCTATACTGGCTGAACGAGACACAGCAGTCCGCATTCGATTTGGGTGGAATTTGTATTTTTGGCGAATATTTTAAAGAAAAAAATGGCCTTTTTCATGAAAACGTCGGCCAATTTTTTCAATAGCTTCCAGGTCTTTGGACCGATTGACTCGAAATTTCTCCCACATGTGGTCCTATACTGGCTGAACGAGACACAGCAGTCCGCATTCGATTCGGGTGGAATTTGTATTTTTGGCGAATATTTTAGTGAGAGGGACAATGTTTCATGAGGCCGGCTTAAGGCTGAGGCTAGGGTTAGGGTTAGGGTTAGGGTTGTGGGGCTAGGGTTAGGGTTATGAGGCTAGGGTTAGGGTTACGGTCGTCTTTTGACCGATTGACTCGAAATTGCACACACATGTTGTCCATACTGGCGGAAGAAAGGCCAGCAGTTTTTATGGGATTCCGGTGGAATTTGTATTTTTGGCGAATATTTTAAAGAAAAAAATGGCCTTTTTCATGAAAACGTCGGCCGATTTTTTCAATAGCTTCCAGGTCTTTGGACCGATTGACTCGAAATTTCTCCCAGATGTGGTCCTATACTGGCTGAACGAGACACAGCAGTCCGCATTCGATTTGGGTGGAATTTGTATTTTTGGCGAATATTTTAAAGAAAAAAATGGCCTTTTTCATGAAAACGTCGGCCAATTTTTTCAATAGCTTCCAGGTCTTTGGACCGATTGACTCGAAATTTCTCCCACATGTGGTCCTATACTGGCTGAACGAGACACAGCAGTCCGCATTCGATTCGGGTGGAATTTGTATTTTTGGCGAATATTTTAAAGAAAAAAATGGCCTTTTTCATGAAAACGTCGGCCGATTTTTTCAATAGCTTCCAGGTCTTTGGACCGATTGACTCGAAATTTCTCCCAGATGTGGTCCTATACTGGCTGAACGAGACACAGCAGTCCGCATTCGATTCGGGTGGAATTTGTATTTATGGCGAATATTTTAAAGAAAAAAATGGCCTTTTTCATGAAAACGTCGGCCGATTTTTTCAATAGCTTCCAGGTCTTTGGACCGATTGACTCGAAATTTCTCCCACATGTGGTCCTATACTGGCTGAACGAGACACAGCAGTCCGCATTCGATTCGGGTGGAATTTGTATTTTTGGCGAATATTTTAAAGAAAAAAATGGCCTTTTTCATGAAAACGTCGGCCAATTTTTTCAATAGCTTCCAGGTCTTTGGACCGATTGACTCGAAATTTCTCCCACATGTGGTCCTATACTGGCTGAACGAGACACAGCAGTCCGCATTCGATTCGGGTGGAATTTGTATTTTTGGCGAATATTTTAGTGAGAGGGACAATGTTTCATGAGGCCGGCTTAAGGCTGAGGCTAGGGTTAGGGTTAGGGTTAGGGTTGTGGGGCTAGGGTTAGGGTTATGAGGCTAGGGTTAGGGTTACGGTCGTCTTTTGACCGATTGACTCGAAATTGCACACACATGTTGTCCATACTGGCGGAAGAAAGGCCAGCAGTTTTTATGGGATTCCGGTGGAATTTGTGTTTTTGGCGAATATTTTAAAGAAAAAAATGGCCTTTTTCATGAAAACGTCGGCCGATTTTTTCAATAGCTTCCAGGTCTTTGGACCGATTGACTCGAAATTTCTCCCACATGTGGTCCTATACTGGCTGAACGAGACACAGCAGTCCGCATTCGATTCGGGTGGAATTTGTATTTTTGGCGAATATTTTAAAGAAAAAAATGGCCTTTTTCATGAAAACGTCGGCCGATTTTTTCAATAGCTTCCAGGTCTTTGGACCGATTGACTCGAAATTTCTCCCACATGTGGTCCTATACTGGCTGAACGAGACACAGCAGTCCGCATTCGATTCGGGTGGAATTTGTATTTTTGGCGAATATTTTAAAGAAAGAATGGCCTTTTTCATGAAAACGTCGGCCGATTTTTTCAATAGCTTCCAGGTCTTTGGACCGATTGACTCGAAATTTCTCCCAGATGTGGTCCTATACTGGCTGAACGAGACACAGCAGTCCGCATTCGATTCGGGTGGAATTTGTATTTTTGGCGAATATTTTAAAGAAAAAAATGGCCTTTTTCATGAAAACGTCGGCCGATTTTTTCAATAGCTTCCAGGTCTTTGGACCGATTGACTCGAAATTTCTCCCACATGTGGTCCTATACTGGCTGAATGAGACACAGCAGTCCGCATTCGATTCGGGTGGAATTTGTATTTTTGGCGAATATTTTAAAGAAAAAAATGGCCTTTTTCATGAAAACGTCGGCCGATTTTTTCAATAGCTTCCAGGTCTTTGGACCGATTGACTCGAAATTTCTCCCACATGTGGTCCTATACTGGCTGAACGAGACACAGCAGTCCGCATTCGATTCGGGTGGAATTTGTATTTTTGGCGAATATTTTAGTGAGAGGGACAATGTTTCATGAGGCCGGCTTAAGGCTGAGGCTAGGGTTAGGGTTAGGGTTAGGGTTGTGGGGCTAGGGTTAGGGTTATGAGGCTAGGGTTAGGGTTATGGTCGTCTTTTGACCGATTGACTCGAAATTGCACACACATGTTGTCCATACTGGCGGAAGAAAGGCCAGCAGTTTTTATGGGATTCGGGTGGAATTTGTATTTTTGGCGAATATTTTAAAGAAAAAAATGGCCTTTTTCATGAAAACGTCGGCCGATTTTTTCAATAGCTTCCAGGTCTTTGGACCGATTGACTCGAAATTTCTCCCACATGTGGTCCTATACTGGCTGAACGAGACACAGCAGTCCGCATTCGATTCGGGTGGAATTTGTATTTTTGGCGAATATTTTAAAGAAAAAAATGGCCTTTTTCATGAAAACGTCGGCCAATTTTTTCAATAGCTTCCAGGTCTTTGGACCGATTGACTCGAAATTTCTCCCACATGTGGTCCTATACTGGCTGAACGAGACACAGCAGTCCGCATTCGATTCGGGTGGAATTTGTATTTTTGGCGAATATTTTAGTGAGAGGGACAATGTTTCATGAGGCCGGCTTAAGGCTGAGGCTAGGGTTAGGGTTAGGGTTAGGGTTGTGGGGCTAGGGTTAGGGTTATGAGGCTAGGGTTAGGGTTATGGTCGTCTTTTGACCGATTGACTCGAAATTGCACACACATGTTGTCCATACTGGCGGAAGAAAGGCCAGCAGTTTTTATGGGATTCCGGTGGAATTTGTATTTTTGGCGAATATTTTAAAGAAAAAAATGGCCTTTTTCATGAAAAGGTCGGCCGATTTTTTCAATAGCTTCCAGGTCTTTGGACCGATTGACTCTAAATTTCTCCCAGATGTGGTCCTATACTGGCTGAACGAGACACAGCAGTCCGCATTCGATTCGGGTGGAATTTGTATTTTTGGCGAATATTTTAAAGAAAAAAATGGCCTTTTTCATGAAAACGTCGGCCAATTTTTTCAATAGCTTCCAGGTCTTTGGACCGATTGACTCGAAATTTCTCCCACATGTGGTCCTATACTGGCTGAACGAGACACAGCAGTCCGCATTCGATTCGGGTGGAATTTGTATTTTTGGCGAATATTTTAAAGAAAAAAATGGCCTTTTTCATGAAAACGTCGGCCAATTTTTTCAATAGCTTCCAGGTCTTTGGACCGATTGACTCGAAATTTCTCCCACATGTGGTCCTATACTGGCTGAACGAGACACAGCAGTCCGCATTCGATTCGGTTGGAATTTGTATTTTTGGCGAATATTTTAAAGAAAAAAATGGCCTTTTTCATGAAAACGTCGGCCAATTTTTTCAATAGCTTCCAGGTCTTTGGACCGATTGACTCGAAATTTCTCCCACATGTGGTCCTATACTGGCTGAACGAGACACAGCAGTCCGCATTCGATTCGGGTGGAATTTGTATTTTTGGCGAATATTTTAGTGAGAGGGACAATGTTTCATGAGGCCGGCTTAAGGCTGAGGCTAGGGTTAGGGTTAGGGTTAGGGTTGTGGGGCTAGGGTTAGGGTTATGAGGCTAGGGTTAGGGTTATGGTCGTCTTTTGACCGATTGACTCGAAATTGCACACACATGTTGTCCATACTGGCGGAAGAAAGGCCAGCAGTTTTTATGGGATTCCGGTGGAATTTGTATTTTTGGCGAATATTTTAAAGAAAAAAATGGCCTTTTTCATGAAAAGGTCGGCCGATTTTTTCAATAGCTTCCAGGTCTTTGGACCGATTGACTCGAAATTTCTCCCAGATGTGGTCCTATACTGGCTGAACGAGACACAGCAGTCCGCATTCGATTCGGGTGGAATTTATATTTTTGGCGAATATTTTAAAGAAAAAAATGGCCTTTTTCATGAAAACGTCGGCCGATTTTTTCAATAGCTTCCAGGTCTTTGGACCGATTGACTCGGAATTTTTCCCAGATGTGGTCCTATACTGGCTGAACGAGACACAGCAGTCCGCATTCGATTCGGGTGGAATTTGTATTTTTGGCGAATATTTTAAAGAAAAAAATGGCCTTTTTCATGAAAACGTCGGCCAATTTTTTCAATAGCTTCCAGGTCTTTGGACCGATTGACTCGAAATTTCTCCCACATGTGGTCCTATAATGGCTGAACGAGACACAGCAGTCCGCATTCGATTCGGTTGGAATTTGTATTTTTGGCGAATATTTTAAAGAAAAAAATGGCCTTTTTCATGAAAACGTCGGCCAATTTTTTCAATAGCTTCCAGGTCTTTGGACCGATTGACTCGAAATTTCTCCCACATGTGGTCCTATACTGGCTGAACGAGACACAGCAGTCCGCATTCGATTCGGGTGGAATTTGTATTTTTGGCGAATATTTTAGTGAGAGGGACAATGTTTCATGAGGCCGGCTTAAGGCTGAGGCTAGGGTTAGGGTCAGGGTTAGGGTTGTGGGGCTAGGGTTAGGGTTATGAGGCTAGGGTTAGGGTTACGGTCGTCTTTTGACCGATTGACTCGAAATTGCACACACATGTTGTCCATACTGGCGGAAGAAAGGCCAGCAGTTTTTATGGGATTCGGGTGGAATTTGTATTTTTGGCGAATATTTTAAAGAAAAAAATGGCCTTTTTCATGAAAACGTCGGCCGATTTTTTCAATAGCTTCCAGGTCTTTGGACCGATTGACTCGAAATTTCTCCCACATGTGGTCCTATACTGGCTGAACGAGACACAGCAGTCCGCATTCGATTCGGGTGGAATTTGTATTTTTGGCGAATATTTTAAAGAAAAAAATGGCCTTTTTCATGAAAACGTCGGCCAATTTTTTCAATAGCTTCCAGGTCTTTGGACCGATTGACTCGAAATTTCTCCCACATGTGGTCCTATACTGGCTGAACGAGACACAGCAGTCCGCATTCGATTCGGGTGGAATTTGTATTTTTGGCGAATATTTTAGTGAGAGGGACAATGTTTCATGAGGCCGGCTTAAGGCTGAGGCTAGGGTTAGGGTTAGGGTTAGGGTTGTGGGGCTAGGGTTAGGGTTATGAGGCTAGGGTTAGGGTTATGGTCGTCTTTTGACCGATTGACTCGAAATTGCACACACATGTTGTCCATACTGGCGGAAGAAAGGCCAGCAGTTTTTATGGGATTCCGGTGGAATTTGTATTTTTGGCGAATATTTTAAAGAAAAAAATGGCCTTTTTCATGAAAAGGTCGGCCGATTTTTTCAATAGCTTCCAGGTCTTTGGACCGATTGACTCGAAATTTCTCCCAGATGTGGTCCTATACTGGCTGAACGAGACACAGCAGTCCGCATTCGATTCGGGTGGAATTTGTATTTTTGGCGAATATTTTAAAGAAAAAAATGGCCTTTTTCATGAAAACGTCGGCCAATTTTTTCAATAGCTTCCAGGTCTTTGGACCGATTGACTCGAAATTTCTCCCACATGTGGTCCTATACTGGCTGAACGAGACACAGCAGTCCGCATTCGATTCGGGTGGAATTTGTATTTTTGGCGAATATTTTAAAGAAAAAAATGGCCTTTTTCATGAAAACGTCGGCCAATTTTTTCAATAGCTTCCAGGTCTTTGGACCGATTGACTCGAAATTTCTCCCACATGTGGTCCTATACTGGCTGAACGAGACACAGCAGTCCGCATTCGATTCGGTTGGAATTTGTATTTTTGGCGAATATTTTAAAGAAAAAAATGGCCTTTTTCATGAAAACGTCGGCCAATTTTTTCAATAGCTTCCAGGTCTTTGGACCGATTGACTCGAAATTTCTCCCACATGTGGTCCTATACTGGCTGAACGAGACACAGCAGTCCGCATTCGATTCGGGTGGAATTTGTATTTTTGGCGAATATTTTAGTGAGAGGGACAATGTTTCATGAGGCCGGCTTAAGGCTGAGGCTAGGGTTAGGGTTAGGGTTAGGGTTGTGGGGCTAGGGTTAGGGTTATGAGGCTAGGGTTAGGGTTATGGTCGTCTTTTGACCGATTGACTCGAAATTGCACACACATGTTGTCCATACTGGCGGAAGAAAGGCCAGCAGTTTTTATGGGATTCCGGTGGAATTTGTATTTTTGGCGAATATTTTAAAGAAAAAAATGGCCTTTTTCATGAAAAGGTCGGCCGATTTTTTCAATAGCTTCCAGGTCTTTGGACCGATTGACTCGAAATTTCTCCCAGATGTGGTCCTATACTGGCTGAACGAGACACAGCAGTCCGCATTCGATTCGGGTGGAATTTATATTTTTGGCGAATATTTTAAAGAAAAAAATGGCCTTTTTCATGAAAACGTCGGCCGATTTTTTCAATAGCTTCCAGGTCTTTGGACCGATTGACTCGGAATTTTTCCCAGATGTGGTCCTATACTGGCTGAACGAGACACAGCAGTCCGCATTCGATTCGGGTGGAATTTGTATTTTTGGCGAATATTTTAAAGAAAAAAATGGCCTTTTTCATGAAAACGTCGGCCAATTTTTTCAATAGCTTCCAGGTCTTTGGACCGATTGACTCGAAATTTCTCCCACATGTGGTCCTATAATGGCTGAACGAGACACAGCAGTCCGCATTCGATTCGGTTGGAATTTGTATTTTTGGCGAATATTTTAAAGAAAAAAATGGCCTTTTTCATGAAAACGTCGGCCAATTTTTTCAATAGCTTCCAGGTCTTTGGACCGATTGACTCGAAATTTCTCCCACATGTGGTCCTATACTGGCTGAACGAGACACAGCAGTCCGCATTCGATTCGGGTGGAATTTGTATTTTTGGCGAATATTTTAGTGAGAGGGACAATGTTTCATGAGGCCGGCTTAAGGCTGAGGCTAGGGTTAGGGTCAGGGTTAGGGTTGTGGGGCTAGGGTTAGGGTTATGAGGCTAGGGTTAGGGTTACGGTCGTCTTTTGACCGATTGACTCGAAATTGCACACACATGTTGTCCATACTGGCGGAAGAAAGGCCAGCAGTTTTTATGGGATTCCGGTGGAATTTGTATTTTTGGCAAATATTTTAAAGAAAAAAATGGCCTTTTTCATGAAAACGTCGGCCGATTTTTTCAATAGCTTCCAGGTCTTTGGACCGATTGACTCGAAATTTCTCCCACATGTGGTCCTATACTGGCTAAACGAGACACAGCAGTCCGCATTCGATTTGGGTGGAATTTGTATTTTTGGCGAATATTTTAAAGAAAAAAATGGCCTTTTTCATGAAAACGTCGGCCGATTTTTTCAATAGCTTCCAGGTCTTTTGACCGATTGACTCGAAATTTCTCCCAGATGTGGTCCTATACTGGTTGAACGAGACACAGCAGTCCGCATTCGATTCGGGTGGAATTTGTATGTTTGGCGAATATTTTAAAGAAAAAAATGGCCTTTTTCATGAAAACGTCGGCCGATTTTTTCAATAGCTTCCAGGTCTTTGGACCGATTGACTCGAAATTTCTCCCACATGTGGTCCTATACTGGCTGAACGAGACACAGCAGTCCGCATTCGATTCGGGTGGAATTTGTATTTTTGGCGAATATTTTAGTGAGAGGGACAATGTTTCATGAGGCCGGCTTAAGGCTGAGGCTAGGGTTAGGGTTAGGGTTAGGGTTGTGGGGCTAGGGTTAGGGTTATGAGGCTAGGGTTAGGGTTACGGTCGTCTTTTGACCGATTGACTCGAAATTGCACACACATGTTGTCCATACTGGCGGAAGAAAGGCCAGCAGTTTTTATGGGATTCCGGTGGAATTTGTATTTTTGGCAAATATTTTAAAGAAAAAAATGGCCTTTTTCATGAAAACGTCGGCCGATTTTTTCAATAGCTTCCAGGTCTTTGGACCGATTGACTCGAAATTTCTCCCACATGTGGTCCTATACTGGCTAAACGAGACACAGCAGTCCGCATTCGATTTGGGTGGAATTTGTATTCTTGGCGAATATTTTAAAGAAAAAAATGGCCTTTTTCATGAAAACGTCGGCCGATTTTTTCAATAGCTTCCAGGTCTTTTGACCGATTGACTCGAAATTTCTCCCAGATGTGGTCCTATACTGGCTGAACGAGACACAGCAGTCCGCATTCGATTCGGGTGGAATTTGTATGTTTGGCGAATATTTTAAAGAAAAAAATGGCCTTTTTCATGAAAACGTCGGCCGATTTTTTCAATAGCTTCCAGGTCTTTGGACCGATTGACTCGAAATTTCTCCCACATGTGGTCCTATACTGGCTGAACGAGACACAGCAGTCCGCATTCGATTCGGGTGGAATTTGTATTTTTGGCGAATATTTTAGTGAGAGGGACAATGTTTCATGAGGCCGGCTTAAGGCTGAGGCTAGGGTTAGGGTTAGGGTTAGGGTTGTGGGGCTAGGGTTAGGGTTATGAGGCTAGGGTTAGGGTTACGGTCGTCTTTTGACCGATTGACTCGAAATTGCACACACATGTTGTCCATACTGGCGGGAGGAAGGCCAGCAGTTTTTATGGGATTCCGGTGGAATTTGTATTTTTGGCGAATATTTTAAAGAAAAAAATGGCCTTTTTCATGAAAAGGTCGGCCGATTTTTTCAATAGCTTCCAGGTCTTTGGACCGATTGACTCGAAATTTCTCCCAGATGTGGTCCTATACTGGCTGAACGAGACACAGCAGTCCGCATTCGATTCGGGTGGAATTTGTATTTTTGGCGAATATTTTAAAGAAAAAAATGGCCTTTTTCATGAAAACGTCGGCCAATTTTTTCAATAGCTTCCAGGTCTTTGGACCGATTGACTCGAAATTTCTCCCACATGTGGTCCTATACTGGCTGAACGAGACACAGCAGTCCGCATTCGATTCGGGTGGAATTTGTATTTTTGGCGAATATTTTAAAGAAAAAAATGGCCTTTTTCATGAAAACGTCGGCCAATTTTTTCAATAGCTTCCAGGTCTTTGGACCGATTGACTCAAAATTTCTCCCACATGTGGTCCTATACTGGCTGAACGAGACACAGCAGTCCGCATTCGATTCGGGTGGAATTTGTATTTTTGGCGAATATTTTAGTGAGAGGGACAATGTTTCATGAGGCCGGCTTAAGGCTGAGGCTAGGGTTAGGGTCAGGGTTAGGGTTGTGGGGCTAGGGTTAGGGTTATGAGGCTAGGGTTAGGGTTACGGTCGTCTTTTGACCGATTGACTCGAAATTGCACACACATGTTGTCCATACTGGCGGAAGAAAGGCCAGCAGTTTTTATGGGATTCCGGTGGAATTTGTATTTTTGGCAAATATTTTAAAGAAAAAAATGGCCTTTTTCATGAAAACGTCGGCCGATTTTTTCAATAGCTTCCAGGTCTTTGGACCGATTGACTCGAAATTTCTCCCACATGTGGTCCTATACTGGCTGAACGAGACACAGCAGTCCGCATTCGATTCGGGTGGAATTTGTATTTTTGGCGAATATTTTAGTGAGAGGGACAATGTTTCATGAGGCCGGCTTAAGGCTGAGGCTAGGGTTAGGGTTAGGGTTAGGGTTGTGGGGCTAGGGTTAGGGTTATGAGGCTAGGGTTAGGGTTACGGTCGTCTTTTGACCGATTGACTCGAAATTGCACACACATGTTGTCCATACTGGCGGGAGGAAGGCCAGCAGTTTTTATGGGATTCCGGTGGAATTTGTATTTTTGGCGAATATTTTAAAGAAAAAAATGGCCTTTTTCATGAAAAGGTCGGCCGATTTTTTCAATAGCTTCCAGGTCTTTGGACCGATTGACTCGAAATTTCTCCCAGATGTGGTCCTATACTGGCTGAACGAGACACAGCAGTCCGCATTCGATTCGGGTGGAATTTGTATTTTTGGCGAATATTTTAAAGAAAAAAATGGCCTTTTTCATGAAAACGTCGGCCAATTTTTTCAATAGCTTCCAGGTCTTTGGACCGATTGACTCGAAATTTCTCCCACATGTGGTCCTATACTGGCTGAACGAGACACAGCAGTCCGCATTCGATTCGGGTGGAATTTGTATTTTTGGCGAATATTTTAAAGAAAAAAATGGCCTTTTTCATGAAAACGTCGGCCAATTTTTTCAATAGCTTCCAGGTCTTTGGACCGATTGACTCAAAATTTCTCCCACATGTGGTCCTATACTGGCTGAACGAGACACAGCAGTCCGCATTCGATTCGGGTGGAATTTGTATTTTTGGCGAATATTTTAGTGAGAGGGACAATGTTTCATGAGGCCGGCTTAAGGCTGAGGCTAGGGTTAGGGTCAGGGTTAGGGTTGTGGGGCTAGGGTTAGGGTTATGAGGCTAGGGTTAGGGTTACGGTCGTCTTTTGACCGATTGACTCGAAATTGCACACACATGTTGTCCATACTGGCGGAAGAAAGGCCAGCAGTTTTTATGGGATTCCGGTGGAATTTGTATTTTTGGCAAATATTTTAAAGAAAAAAATGGCCTTTTTCATGAAAACGTCGGCCGATTATTTCAATAGCTTCCAGGTCTTTGGACCGATTGACTCGAAATTTCTCCCACATGTGGTCCTATACTGGCTAAACGAGACACAGCAGTCCGCATTCGATTTGGGTGGAATTTGTATTTTTGGCGAATATTTTAAAGAAAAAAATGGCCTTTTTCATGAAAACGTCGGCCGATTTTTTCAATAGCTTCCAGGTCTTTTGACCGATTGACTCGAAATTTCTCCCAGATGTGGTCCTATACTGGCTGAACGAGACACAGCAGTCCGCATTCGATTCGGGTGGAATTTGTATGTTTGGCGAATATTTTAAAGAAAAAAATGGCCTTTTTCATGAAAACGTCGGCCGATTTTTTCAATAGCTTCCAGGTCTTTGGACCGATTGACTCGAAATTTCTCCCACATGTGGTCCTATACTGGCTGAACGAGACACAGCAGTCCGCATTCGATTCGGGTGGAATTTGTATTTTTGGCGAATATTTTAGTGAGAGGGACAATGTTTCATGAGGCCGGCTTAAGGCTGAGGCTAGGGTTAGGGTTAGGGTTGTGGGGCTAGGGTTAGGGTTATGAGGCTAGGGTTAGGGTTACGGTCGTCTTTTGACCGATTGACTCGAAATTGCACACACATGTTGTCCATACTGGCGGAAGAAAGGCCAGCAGTTTTTATGGGATTCCGGTGGAATTTGTATTTTTGGCGAATATTTTAAAGAAAAAAATGGCCTTTTTCATGAAAACGTCGGCCAATTTTTTCAATAGCTTCCAGGTCTTTGGACCGGTTGACTCGAAATTTCTCCCACATGTGGTCCTATACTGGCTGAACGAGACACAGCAGTCCGCATTCGATTCCGGTGGAATTTGTATTTTTGGCGAATATTTTATAGGAAAAAATGGCCTTTTTCATGAAAACGTCGGCCAATTTTTTCAATAGCTTCCAGGTCTTTGGACCGGTTGACTCGAAATTTCTCCCACATGTGGTCCTATACTGGCTGAACGAGACACAGCAGTCCGCATTCGATTCGGGTGGAATTTGTATTTTTGGCGAATATTTTAGTGAGAGGGACAATGTTTCATGAGGCCGGCTTAAGGCTGAGGCTAGGGTTAGGGTTAGGGTTAGGGTTGTGGGGCTAGGGTTAGGGTTATGAGGCTAGGGTTAGGGTTACGGTCGTCTTTTGACCGATTGACTCGAAATTGCACACACATGTTGTCCATACTGGCGGGAGGAAGGCCAGCAGTTTTTATGGGATTCCGGTGGAATTTGTATTTTTGGCGAATATTTTAAAGAAAAAAATGGCCTTTTTCATGAAAAGGTCGGCCGATTTTTTCAATAGCTTCCAGGTCTTTGGACCGATTGACTCGAAATTTCTCCCAGATGTGGTCCTATACTGGCTGAACGAGACACAGCAGTCCGCATTCGATTCGGGTGGAATTTGTATTTTTGGCGAATATTTTAAAGAAAAAAATGGCCTTTTTCATGAAAACGTCGGCCAATTTTTTCAATAGCTTCCAGGTCTTTGGACCGATTGACTCAAAATTTCTCCCACATGTGGTCCTATACTGGCTGAACGAGACACAGCAGTCCGCATTCGATTCGGGTGGAATTTGTATTTTTGGCGAATATTTTAGTGAGAGGGACAATGTTTCATGAGGCCGGCTTAAGGCTGAGGCTAGGGTTAGGGTCAGGGTTAGGGTTGTGGGGCTAGGGTTAGGGTTATGAGGCTAGGGTTAGGGTTACGGTCGTCTTTTGACCGATTGACTCGAAATTGCACACACATGTTGTCCATACTGGCGGAAGAAAGGCCAGCAGTTTTTATGGGATTCCGGTGGAATTTGTATTTTTGGCAAATATTTTAAAGAAAAAAATGGCCTTTTTCATGAAAACGTCGGCCGATTATTTCAATAGCTTCCAGGTCTTTGGACCGATTGACTCGAAATTTCTCCCACATGTGGTCCTATACTGGCTAAACGAGACACAGCAGTCCGCATTCGATTTGGGTGGAATTTGTATTTTTGGCGAATATTTTAAAGAAAAAAATGGCCTTTTTCATGAAAACGTCGGCCGATTTTTTCAATAGCTTCCAGGTCTTTTGACCGATTGACTCGAAATTTCTCCCAGATGTGGTCCTATACTGGCTGAACGAGACACAGCAGTCCGCATTCGATTCGGGTGGAATTTGTATGTTTGGCGAATATTTTAAAGAAAAAAATGGCCTTTTTCATGAAAACGTCGGCCGATTTTTTCAATAGCTTCCAGGTCTTTGGACCGATTGACTCGAAATTTCTCCCACATGTGGTCCTATACTGGCTGAACGAGACACAGCAGTCCGCATTCGATTCGGGTGGAATTTGTATTTTTGGCGAATATTTTAGTGAGAGGGACAATGTTTCATGAGGCCGGCTTAAGGCTGAGGCTAGGGTTAGGGTTAGGGTTGTGGGGCTAGGGTTAGGGTTATGAGGCTAGGGTTAGGGTTACGGTCGTCTTTTGACCGATTGACTCGAAATTGCACACACATGTTGTCCATACTGGCGGAAGAAAGGCCAGCAGTTTTTATGGGATTCCGGTGGAATTTGTATTTTTGGCAAATATTTTAAAGAAAAAAATGGCCTTTTTCATGAAAACGTCGGCCGATTTTTTCAATAGCTTCCAGGTCTTTGGACCGATTGACTCGAAATTTCTCCCACATGTGGTCCTATACTGGCTAAACGAGACACAGCAGTCCGCATTCGATTTGGGTGGAATTTGTATTCTTGGCGAATATTTTAAAGAAAAAAATGGCCTTTTTCATGAAAACGTCGGCCGATTTTTTCAATAGCTTCCAGGTCTTTTGACCGATTGACTCGAAATTTCTCCCAGATGTGGTCCTATACTGGCTGAACGAGACACAGCAGTCCGCATTCGATTCGGGTGGAATTTGTATGTTTGGCGAATATTTTAAAGAAAAAAATGGCCTTTTTCATGAAAACGTCGGCCGATTTTTTCAATAGCTTCCAGGTCTTTGGACCGATTGACTCGAAATTTCTCCCACATGTGGTCCTATACTGGCTGAACGAGACACAGCAGTCCGCATTCGATTCGGGTGGAATTTGTATTTTTGGCGAATATTTTAGTGAGAGGGACAATGTTTCATGAGGCCGGCTTAAGGCTGAGGCTAGGGTTAGGGTTAGGGTTAGGGTTGTGGGGCTAGGGTTAGGGTTATGAGGCTAGGGTTAGGGTTACGGTCGTCTTTTGACCGATTGACTCGAAATTGCACACACATGTTGTCCATACTGGCGGAAGAAAGGCCAGCAGTTTTTATGGGATTCCGGTGGAATTTGTATTTTTGGCGAATATTTTAAAGAAAAAAATGGCCTTTTTCATGAAAAGGTCGGCCGATTTTTTCAATAGCTTCCAGGTCTTTGGACCGATTGACTCGAAATTTCTCCCAGATGTGGTCCTATACTGGCTGAACGAGACACAGCAGTCCGCATTCGATTCGGGTGGAATTTGTATTTTTGGCGAATATTTTAAAGAAAAAAATGGCCTTTTTCATGAAAACGTCGGCCAATTTTTTCAATAGCTTCCAGGTCTTTGGACCGATTGACTCGAAATTTCTCCCACATGTGGTCCTATACTGGCTGAACGAGACACAGCAGTCCGCATTCGATTCGGGTGGAATTTGTATTTTTGGCGAATATTTTAAAGAAAAAAATGGCCTTTTTCATGAAAACGTCGGCCAATTTTTTCAATAGCTTCCAGGTCTTTGGACCGATTGACTCGAAATTTCTCCCACATGTGGTCCTATACTGGCTGAACGAGACACAGCAGTCCGCATTCGATTCGGTTGGAATTTGTATTTTTGGCGAATATTTTAAAGAAAAAAATGGCCTTTTTCATGAAAACGTCGGCCAATTTTTTCAATAGCTTCCAGGTCTTTGGACCGATTGACTCGAAATTTCTCCCACATGTGGTCCTATACTGGCTGAACGAGACACAGCAGTCCGCATTCGATTCGGGTGGAATTTGTATTTTTGGCGAATATTTTAGTGAGAGGGACAATGTTTCATGAGGCCGGCTTAAGGCTGAGGCTAGGGTTAGGGTCAGGGTTAGGGTTGTGGGGCTAGGGTTAGGGTTATGAGGCTAGGGTTAGGGTTACGGTCGTCTTTTGACCGATTGACTCGAAATTGCACACACATGTTGTCCATACTGGCGGAAGAAAGGCCAGCAGTTTTTATGGGATTCCGGTGGAATTTGTATTTTTGGCAAATATTTTAAAGAAAAAAATGGCCTTTTTCATGAAAACGTCGGCCGATTTTTTCAATAGCTTCCAGGTCTTTGGACCGATTGACTCGAAATTTCTCCCACATGTGGTCCTATACTGGCTAAACGAGACACAGCAGTCCGCATTCGATTTGGGTGGAATTTGTATTTTTGGCGAATATTTTAAAGAAAAAAATGGCCTTTTTCATGAAAACGTCGGCCGATTTTTTCAATAGCTTCCAGGTCTTTTGACCGATTGACTCGAAATTTCTCCCAGATGTGGTCCTATACTGGCTGAACGAGACACAGCAGTCCGCATTCGATTCGGGTGGAATTTGTATGTTTGGCGAATATTTTAAAGAAAAAAATGGCCTTTTTCATGAAAACGTCGGCCGATTTTTTCAATAGCTTCCAGGTCTTTGGACCGATTGACTCGAAATTTCTCCCACATGTGGTCCTATACTGGCTGAACGAGACACAGCAGTCCGCATTCGATTCGGTTGGAATTTGTATTTTTGGCGAATATTTTAAAGAAAAAAATGGCCTTTTTCATGAAAACGTCGGCCAATTTTTTCAATAGCTTCCAGGTCTTTGGACCGATTGACTCGAAATTTCTCCCACATGTGGTCCTATACTGGCTGAACGAGACACAGCAGTCCGCATTCGATTCGGGTGGAATTTGTATTTTTGGCGAATATTTTAGTGAGAGGGACAATGTTTCATGAGGCCGGCTTAAGGCTGAGGCTAGGGTTAGGGTTAGGGTTAGGGTTGTGGGGCTAGGGTTAGGGTTATGAGGCTAGGGTTAGGGTTACGGTCGTCTTTTGACCGATTGACTCGAAATTGCACACACATGTTGTCCATACTGGCGGAAGAAAGGCCAGCAGTTTTTATGGGATTCCGGTGGAATTTGTATTTTTGGCGAATATTTTAAAGAAAAAAATGGCCTTTTTCATGAAAACGTCGGCCAATTTTTTCAATAGCTTCCAGGTCTTTGGACCGATTGACTCGAAATTTCTCCCACATGTGGTCCTATACTGGCTAAACGAGACACAGCAGTCCGCATTCGATTCGGGTGGAATTTGTATTTTTGGCGAATATTTTAAAGAAAAAAATGGCCTTTTTCATGAAAACGTCGGCCGATTTTTTCAATAGCTTCCAGGTCTTTGGACCGATTGACTCGAAATTTCTCCCACATGTGGTCCTATACTGGCTGAACGAGACACAGCAGTCCGCATTCGATTCGGGTGGAATTTGTATTTTTGGCGAATATTTTAAAGAAAAAAATGGCCTTTTTCATGAAAACGTCGGCCAATTTTTTCAATAGCTTCCAGGTCTTTGGACCGATTGACTCGAAATTTCTCCCACATGTGGTCCTATACTGGCTGAACGAGACACAGCAGTCCGCATTCGATTCGGGTGGAATTTGTATTTTTGGCGAATATTTTAGTGAGAGGGACAATGTTTCATGAGGCCGGCTTAAGGCTGAGGCTAGGGTTAGGGTTAGGGTTAGGGTTAGGGTTGTGGGGCTAGGGTTAGGGTTATGAGGCTAGGGTTAGGGTTACGGTCGTCTTTTGACCGATTGACTCGAAATTGCACACACATGTTGTCCATACTGGCGGGAGGAAGGCCAGCAGTTTTTATGGGATTCCGGTGGAATTTGTATTTTTGGCGAATATTTTAAAGAAAAAAATGGCCTTTTTCATGAAAAGGTCGGCCGATTTTTTCAATAGCTTCCAGGTCTTTGGACCGATTGACTCGAAATTTCTCCCAGATGTGGTCCTATACTGGCTGAACGAGACACAGCAGTCCGCATTCGATTCGGGTGGAATTTGTATTTTTGGCGAATATTTTAAAGAAAAAAATGGCCTTTTTCATGAAAACGTCGGCCAATTTTTTCAATAGCTTCCAGGTCTTTGGACCGATTGACTCGAAATTTCTCCCACATGTGGTCCTATACTGGCTGAACGAGACACAGCAGTCCGCATTCGATTCGGGTGGAATTTGTATTTTTGGCGAATATTTTAAAGAAAAAAATGGCCTTTTTCATGAAAACGTCGGCCAATTTTTTCAATAGCTTCCAGGTCTTTGGACCGATTGACTCAAAATTTCTCCCACATGTGGTCCTATACTGGCTGAACGAGACACAGCAGTCCGCATTCGATTCGGGTGGAATTTGTATTTTTGGCGAATATTTTAGTGAGAGGGACAATGTTTCATGAGGCCGGCTTAAGGCTGAGGCTAGGGTTAGGGTCAGGGTTAGGGTTGTGGGGCTAGGGTTAGGGTTATGAGGCTAGGGTTAGGGTTACGGTCGTCTTTTGACCGATTGACTCGAAATTGCACACACATGTTGTCCATACTGGCGGAAGAAAGGCCAGCAGTTTTTATGGGATTCCGGTGGAATTTGTATTTTTGGCAAATATTTTAAAGAAAAAAATGGCCTTTTTCATGAAAACGTCGGCCGATTATTTCAATAGCTTCCAGGTCTTTGGACCGATTGACTCGAAATTTCTCCCACATGTGGTCCTATACTGGCTAAACGAGACACAGCAGTCCGCATTCGATTTGGGTGGAATTTGTATTTTTGGCGAATATTTTAAAGAAAAAAATGGCCTTTTTCATGAAAACGTCGGCCGATTTTTTCAATAGCTTCCAGGTCTTTTGACCGATTGACTCGAAATTTCTCCCAGATGTGGTCCTATACTGGCTGAACGAGACACAGCAGTCCGCATTCGATTCGGGTGGAATTTGTATGTTTGGCGAATATTTTAAAGAAAAAAATGGCCTTTTTCATGAAAACGTCGGCCGATTTTTTCAATAGCTTCCAGGTCTTTGGACCGATTGACTCGAAATTTCTCCCACATGTGGTCCTATACTGGCTGAACGAGACACAGCAGTCCGCATTCGATTCGGGTGGAATTTGTATTTTTGGCGAATATTTTAGTGAGAGGGACAATGTTTCATGAGGCCGGCTTAAGGCTGAGGCTAGGGTTAGGGTTAGGGTTGTGGGGCTAGGGTTAGGGTTATGAGGCTAGGGTTAGGGTTACGGTCGTCTTTTGACCGATTGACTCGAAATTGCACACACATGTTGTCCATACTGGCGGAAGAAAGGCCAGCAGTTTTTATGGGATTCCGGTGGAATTTGTATTTTTGGCGAATATTTTAAAGAAAAAAATGGCCTTTTTCATGAAAACGTCGGCCAATTTTTTCAATAGCTTCCAGGTCTTTGGACCGGTTGACTCGAAATTTCTCCCACATGTGGTCCTATACTGGCTGAACGAGACACAGCAGTCCGCATTCGATTCCGGTGGAATTTGTATTTTTGGCGAATATTTTATAGGAAAAAATGGCCTTTTTCATGAAAACGTCGGCCAATTTTTTCAATAGCTTCCAGGTCTTTGGACCGGTTGACTCGAAATTTCTCCCACATGTGGTCCTATACTGGCTGAACGAGACACAGCAGTCCGCATTCGATTCGGGTGGAATTTGTATTTTTGGCGAATATTTTAGTGAGAGGGACAATGTTTCATGAGGCCGGCTTAAGGCTGAGGCTAGGGTTAGGGTTAGGGTTAGGGTTGTGGGGCTAGGGTTAGGGTTATGAGGCTAGGGTTAGGGTTACGGTCGTCTTTTGACCGATTGACTCGAAATTGCACACACATGTTGTCCATACTGGCGGGAGGAAGGCCAGCAGTTTTTATGGGATTCCGGTGGAATTTGTATTTTTGGCGAATATTTTAAAGAAAAAAATGGCCTTTTTCATGAAAAGGTCGGCCGATTTTTTCAATAGCTTCCAGGTCTTTGGACCGATTGACTCGAAATTTCTCCCAGATGTGGTCCTATACTGGCTGAACGAGACACAGCAGTCCGCATTCGATTCGGGTGGAATTTGTATTTTTGGCGAATATTTTAAAGAAAAAAATGGCCTTTTTCATGAAAACGTCGGCCAATTTTTTCAATAGCTTCCAGGTCTTTGGACCGATTGACTCGAAATTTCTCCCACATGTGGTCCTATACTGGCTGAACGAGACACAGCAGTCCGCATTCGATTCGGGTGGAATTTGTATTTTTGGCGAATATTTTAAAGAAAAAAATGGCCTTTTTCATGAAAACGTCGGCCAATTTTTTCAATAGCTTCCAGGTCTTTGGACCGATTGACTCAAAATTTCTCCCACATGTGGTCCTATACTGGCTGAACGAGACACAGCAGTCCGCATTCGATTCGGGTGGAATTTGTATTTTTGGCGAATATTTTAGTGAGAGGGACAATGTTTCATGAGGCCGGCTTAAGGCTGAGGCTAGGGTTAGGGTCAGGGTTAGGGTTGTGGGGCTAGGGTTAGGGTTATGAGGCTAGGGTTAGGGTTACGGTCGTCTTTTGACCGATTGACTCGAAATTGCACACACATGTTGTCCATACTGGCGGAAGAAAGGCCAGCAGTTTTTATGGGATTCCGGTGGAATTTGTATTTTTGGCAAATATTTTAAAGAAAAAAATGGCCTTTTTCATGAAAACGTCGGCCGATTATTTCAATAGCTTCCAGGTCTTTGGACCGATTGACTCGAAATTTCTCCCACATGTGGTCCTATACTGGCTAAACGAGACACAGCAGTCCGCATTCGATTTGGGTGGAATTTGTATTTTTGGCGAATATTTTAAAGAAAAAAATGGCCTTTTTCATGAAAACGTCGGCCGATTTTTTCAATAGCTTCCAGGTCTTTTGACCGATTGACTCGAAATTTCTCCCAGATGTGGTCCTATACTGGCTGAACGAGACACAGCAGTCCGCATTCGATTCGGGTGGAATTTGTATGTTTGGCGAATATTTTAAAGAAAAAAATGGCCTTTTTCATGAAAACGTCGGCCGATTTTTTCAATAGCTTCCAGGTCTTTGGACCGATTGACTCGAAATTTCTCCCACATGTGGTCCTATACTGGCTGAACGAGACACAGCAGTCCGCATTCGATTCGGGTGGAATTTGTATTTTTGGCGAATATTTTAGTGAGAGGGACAATGTTTCATGAGGCCGGCTTAAGGCTGAGGCTAGGGTTAGGGTTAGGGTTGTGGGGCTAGGGTTAGGGTTATGAGGCTAGGGTTAGGGTTACGGTCGTCTTTTGACCGATTGACTCGAAATTGCACACACATGTTGTCCATACTGGCGGAAGAAAGGCCAGCAGTTTTTATGGGATTCCGGTGGAATTTGTATTTTTGGCAAATATTTTAAAGAAAAAAATGGCCTTTTTCATGAAAACGTCGGCCGATTTTTTCAATAGCTTCCAGGTCTTTGGACCGATTGACTCGAAATTTCTCCCACATGTGGTCCTATACTGGCTAAACGAGACACAGCAGTCCGCATTCGATTTGGGTGGAATTTGTATTCTTGGCGAATATTTTAAAGAAAAAAATGGCCTTTTTCATGAAAACGTCGGCCGATTTTTTCAATAGCTTCCAGGTCTTTTGACCGATTGACTCGAAATTTCTCCCAGATGTGGTCCTATACTGGCTGAACGAGACACAGCAGTCCGCATTCGATTCGGGTGGAATTTGTATGTTTGGCGAATATTTTAAAGAAAAAAATGGCCTTTTTCATGAAAACGTCGGCCGATTTTTTCAATAGCTTCCAGGTCTTTGGACCGATTGACTCGAAATTTCTCCCACATGTGGTCCTATACTGGCTGAACGAGACACAGCAGTCCGCATTCGATTCGGGTGGAATTTGTATTTTTGGCGAATATTTTAGTGAGAGGGACAATGTTTCATGAGGCCGGCTTAAGGCTGAGGCTAGGGTTAGGGTTAGGGTTAGGGTTGTGGGGCTAGGGTTAGGGTTATGAGGCTAGGGTTAGGGTTACGGTCGTCTTTTGACCGATTGACTCGAAATTGCACACACATGTTGTCCATACTGGCGGAAGAAAGGCCAGCAGTTTTTATGGGATTCCGGTGGAATTTGTATTTTTGGCGAATATTTTAAAGAAAAAAATGGCCTTTTTCATGAAAAGGTCGGCCGATTTTTTCAATAGCTTCCAGGTCTTTGGACCGATTGACTCGAAATTTCTCCCAGATGTGGTCCTATACTGGCTGAACGAGACACAGCAGTCCGCATTCGATTCGGGTGGAATTTGTATTTTTGGCGAATATTTTAAAGAAAAAAATGGCCTTTTTCATGAAAACGTCGGCCAATTTTTTCAATAGCTTCCAGGTCTTTGGACCGATTGACTCGAAATTTCTCCCACATGTGGTCCTATACTGGCTGAACGAGACACAGCAGTCCGCATTCGATTCGGGTGGAATTTGTATTTTTGGCGAATATTTTAAAGAAAAAAATGGCCTTTTTCATGAAAACGTCGGCCAATTTTTTCAATAGCTTCCAGGTCTTTGGACCGATTGACTCGAAATTTCTCCCACATGTGGTCCTATACTGGCTGAACGAGACACAGCAGTCCGCATTCGATTCGGTTGGAATTTGTATTTTTGGCGAATATTTTAAAGAAAAAAATGGCCTTTTTCATGAAAACGTCGGCCAATTTTTTCAATAGCTTCCAGGTCTTTGGACCGATTGACTCGAAATTTCTCCCACATGTGGTCCTATACTGGCTGAACGAGACACAGCAGTCCGCATTCGATTCGGGTGGAATTTGTATTTTTGGCGAATATTTTAGTGAGAGGGACAATGTTTCATGAGGCCGGCTTAAGGCTGAGGCTAGGGTTAGGGTCAGGGTTAGGGTTGTGGGGCTAGGGTTAGGGTTATGAGGCTAGGGTTAGGGTTACGGTCGTCTTTTGACCGATTGACTCGAAATTGCACACACATGTTGTCCATACTGGCGGAAGAAAGGCCAGCAGTTTTTATGGGATTCCGGTGGAATTTGTATTTTTGGCAAATATTTTAAAGAAAAAAATGGCCTTTTTCATGAAAACGTCGGCCGATTTTTTCAATAGCTTCCAGGTCTTTGGACCGATTGACTCGAAATTTCTCCCACATGTGGTCCTATACTGGCTAAACGAGACACAGCAGTCCGCATTCGATTTGGGTGGAATTTGTATTTTTGGCGAATATTTTAAAGAAAAAAATGGCCTTTTTCATGAAAACGTCGGCCGATTTTTTCAATAGCTTCCAGGTCTTTTGACCGATTGACTCGAAATTTCTCCCAGATGTGGTCCTATACTGGCTGAACGAGACACAGCAGTCCGCATTCGATTCGGGTGGAATTTGTATGTTTGGCGAATATTTTAAAGAAAAAAATGGCCTTTTTCATGAAAACGTCGGCCGATTTTTTCAATAGCTTCCAGGTCTTTGGACCGATTGACTCGAAATTTCTCCCACATGTGGTCCTATACTGGCTGAACGAGACACAGCAGTCCGCATTCGATTCGGTTGGAATTTGTATTTTTGGCGAATATTTTAAAGAAAAAAATGGCCTTTTTCATGAAAACGTCGGCCAATTTTTTCAATAGCTTCCAGGTCTTTGGACCGATTGACTCGAAATTTCTCCCACATGTGGTCCTATACTGGCTGAACGAGACACAGCAGTCCGCATTCGATTCGGGTGGAATTTGTATTTTTGGCGAATATTTTAGTGAGAGGGACAATGTTTCATGAGGCCGGCTTAAGGCTGAGGCTAGGGTTAGGGTTAGGGTTAGGGTTGTGGGGCTAGGGTTAGGGTTATGAGGCTAGGGTTAGGGTTACGGTCGTCTTTTGACCGATTGACTCGAAATTGCACACACATGTTGTCCATACTGGCGGAAGAAAGGCCAGCAGTTTTTATGGGATTCCGGTGGAATTTGTATTTTTGGCAAATATTTTAAAGAAAAAAATGGCCTTTTTCATGAAAACGTCGGCCAATTTTTTCAATAGCTTCCAGGTCTTTGGACCGATTGACTCGAAATTTCTCCCACATGTGGTCCTATACTGGCTAAACGAGACACAGCAGTCCGCATTCGATTCGGGTGGAATTTGTATTTTTGGCGAATATTTTAAAGAAAAAAATGGCCTTTTTCATGAAAACGTCGGCCGATTTTTTCAATAGCTTCCAGGTCTTTGGACCGATTGACTCGAAATTTCTCCCACATGTGGTCCTATACTGGCTGAACGAGACACAGCAGTCCGCATTCGATTCGGGTGGAATTTGTATTTTTGGCGAATATTTTAAAGAAAAAAATGGCCTTTTTCATGAAAACGTCGGCCAATTTTTTCAATAGCTTCCAGGTCTTTGGACCGATTGACTCGAAATTTCTCCCACATGTGGTCCTATACTGGCTGAACGAGACACAGCAGTCCGCATTCGATTCGGGTGGAATTTGTATTTTTGGCGAATATTTTAGTGAGAGGGACAATGTTTCATGAGGCCGGCTTAAGGCTGAGGCTAGGGTTAGGGTTAGGGTTAGGGTTGTGGGGCTAGGGTTAGGGTTATGAGGCTAGGGTTAGGGTTATGGTCGTCTTTTGACCGATTGACTCGAAATTGCACACACATGTTGTCCATACTGGCGGAAGAAAGGCCAGCAGTTTTTATGGGATTCCGGTGGAATTTGTATTTTTGGCGAATATTTTAAAGAAAAAAAATGGCCTTTTTCATGAAAAGGTCGGCCGATTTTTTCAATAGCTTCCAGGTCTTTGGACCGATTGACTCGAAATTTCTCCCAGATGTGGTCCTATACTGGCTGAACGAGACACAGCAGTCCGCATTCGATTCGGGTGGAATTTGTATTTTTGGCGAATATTTTAAAGAAAAAAATGGCCTTTTTCATGAAAACGTCGGCCGATTTTTTCAATAGCTTCCAGGTCTTTGGACCGATTGACTCGGAATTTTTCCCAGATGTGGTCCTATACTGGCTGAACGAGACACAGCAGTCCGCATTCGATTCGGGTGGAATTTGTATTTTTGGCGAATATTTTAGTGAGAGGGACAATGTTTCATGAGGCCGGCTTAAGGCTGAGGCTAGGGTTAGGGTTAGGGTTAGGGTTGTGGGGCTAGGGTTAGGGTTATGAGGCTAGGGTTAGGGTTACGGTCGTCTTTTGACCGATTGACTCGAAATTGCACACACATGTTGTCCATACTGGCGGAAGAAAGGCCAGCAGTTTTTATGGGATTCCGGTGGAATTTGTATTTTTGGCGAATATTTTAAAGAAAAAAATGGCCTTTTTCATGAAAACGTCGGCCGATTTTTTCAATAGCTTCCAGGTCTTTGGACCGATTGACTCGAAATTTCTCCCAGATGTGGTCCTATACTGGCTGAACGAGACACAGCAGTCCGCATTCGATTCGGGTGGAATTTGTATTTTTGGCGAATATTTTAAAGAAAAAAATGGCCTTTTTCATGAAAACGTCGGCCGATTTTTTCAATAGCTTCCAGGTCTTTGGACCGATTGACTCGAAATTTCTCCCAGATGTGGTCCTATACTGGCTGAACGAGACACAGCAGTCCGCATTCGATTCGGGTGGAATTTGTATGTTTGGCGAATATTTTAAAGAAAAAAATGGCCTTTTTCATGAAAACGTCGGCCGATTTTTTCAATAGCTTCCAGGTCTTTGGACCGATTGACTCGAAATTTCTCCCACATGTGGTCCTATACTGGCTGAACGAGACACAGCAGTCCGCATTCGATTCGGGTGGAATTTGTATTTTTGGCGAATATTTTAGTGAGAGGGACAATGTTTCATGAGGCCGGCTTAAGGCTGAGGCTAGGGTTAGGGTTAGGGTTAGGGTTGTGGGGCTAGGGTTAGGGTTATGAGGCTAGGGTTAGGGTTACGGTCGTCTTTTGACCGATTGACTCGAAATTGCACACACATGTTGTCCATACTGGCGGAAGAAAGGCCAGCAGTTTTTATGGGATTCCGGTGGAATTTGTATTTTTGGCGAATATTTTAAAGAAAAAAATGGCCTTTTTCATGAAAACGTCGGCCGATTTTTTCAATAGCTTCCAGGTCTTTGGACCGATTGACTCGAAATTTCTCCCAGATGTGGTCCTATACTGGCTGAACGAGACACAGCAGTCCGCATTCGATTCGGGTGGAATTTGTATGTTTGGCGAATATTTTAAAGAAAAAAATGGCCTTTTTCATGAAAACGTCGGCCGATTTTTTCAATAGCTTCCAGGTCTTTGGACCGATTGACTCGAAATTTCTCCCACATGTGGTCCTATACTGGCTGAACGAGACACAGCAGTCCGCATTCGATTCGGGTGGAATTTGTATTTTTGGCGAATATTTTAGTGAGAGGGACAATTTTTCATGATGCCGGCTTAAGGCTGAGGCTAGGGTTAGGGTTAGGGTTAGGGTTGTGGGGCTAGGGTTAGGGTTATGAGGCTAGGGTTAGGGTTACGGTCGTCTTTTGACCGATTGACTCGAAATTGCACACACATGTTGTCCATACTGGCGGAAGAAAGGCCAGCAGTTTTTATGGGATTCCGGTGGAATTTGTATTTTTGGCGAATATTTTAAAGAAAAAAATGGCCTTTTTCATGAAAACGTCGGCCGATTTTTTCAATAGCTTCCAGGTCTTTGGACCGATTGACTCGAAATTTCTCCCACATGTGGTCCTATATTAGCTAAACGAGACACAGCAGTCCGCATTCGATTCGGGTGGAATTTGTATTTTTGGCGAATATTTTAAAGAAAAAAATGGCCTTTTTCATGAAAACGTCGGCCAATTTTTTCAATAGCTTCCAGGTCTTTGGACCGATTGACTCGAAATTTCTCCCAGATGTGGTCCTATACTGGCTGAACGAGACACAGCAGTCCGCATTCGATTCGGGTGGAATTTGTATGTTTGGCGAATATTTTAAAGAAAAAAATGGCCTTTTTCATGAAAACGTCGGCCGATTTTTTCAATAGCTTCCAGGTCTTTGGACCGATTGACTCGAAATTTCTCCCACATGTGGTCCTATACTGGCTGAACGAGACACAGCAGTCCGCATTCGATTCGGGTGGAATTTGTATTTTTGGCGAATATTTTAGTGAGAGGGACAATGTTTCATGAGGCCGGCTTAAGGCTGAGGCTAGGGTTAGGGTTAGGGTTAGGGTTGTGGGGCTAGGGTTAGGGTTATGAGGCTAGGGTTAGGGTTACGGACGTCTTTTGACCGATTGACTCGAAATTGCACACACATGTTGTCCATACTGGCGGAAGAAAGGCCAGCAGTTTTTATGGGATTCCGGTGGAATTTGTATTTTTGGCGAATATTTTAAAGAAAAAAATGGCCTTTTTCATGAAAACGTCGGCCGATTTTTTCAATAGCTTCCAGGTCTTTGGACCGATTGACTCAAAATTTCTCCCAGATGTGGTCCTATACTGGCTGAACGAGACACAGCAGTCCGCATTCGATTCGGGTGGAATTTGTATTTTTGGCGAATATTTTAAAGAAAGAAATGGCCTTTTTCATGAAAACGTCGGCCGATTTTTTCAATAGCTTCCAGGTCTTTGGACCGATTGACTCGAAATTTCTCCCACATGTGGTCCTATATTAGCTAAACGAGACACAGCAGTCCGCATTCGATTCGGGTGGAATTTGTATTTTTGGCGAATATTTTAAAGAAAAAAATGGCCTTTTTCATGAAAACGTCGGCCAATTTTTTCAATAGCTTCCAGGTCTTTGGACCGATTGACTCGAAATTTCTCCCAGATGTGGTCCTATACTGGCTGAACGAGACACAGCAGTCCGCATTCGATTCGGGTGGAATTTGTATGTTTGGCGAATATTTTAAAGAAAAAAATGGCCTTTTTCATGAAAACGTCGGCCGATTTTTTCAATAGCTTCCAGGTCTTTGGACCGATTGACTCGAAATTTCTCCCACATGTGGTCCTATACTGGCTGAACGAGACACAGCAGTCCGCATTCGATTCGGGTGGAATTTGTATTTTTGGCGAATATTTTAGTGAGAGGGACAATGTTTCATGAGGCCGGCTTAAGGCTGAGGCTAGGGTTAGGGTTAGGGTTAGGGTTGTGGGGCTAGGGTTAGGGTTATGAGGCTAGGGTTAGGGTTACGGACGTCTTTTGACCGATTGACTCGAAATTGCACACACATGTTGTCCATACTGGCGGAAGAAAGGCCAGCAGTTTTTATGGGATTCCGGTGGAATTTGTATTTTTGGCGAATATTTTAAAGAAAAAAATGGCCTTTTTCATGAAAACGTCGGCCGATTTTTTCAATAGCTTCCAGGTCTTTGGACCGATTGACTCAAAATTTCTCCCAGATGTGGTCCTATACTGGCTGAACGAGACACAGCAGTCCGCATTCGATTCGGGTGGAATTTGTATTTTTGGCGAATATTTTAAAGAAAGAAATGGCCTTTTTCATGAAAACGTCGGCCGATTTTTTCAATAGCTTCCAGGTCTTTGGACCGATTGACTCGAAATTTCTCCCACATGTGGTCCTATACTGGCTGAACGAGACACAGCAGTCCGCATTCGATTCGGGTGGAATTTGTATTTTTGGCGAATATTTTAAAGAAAAAAATGGCCTTTTTCATGAAAACGTCGGCCAATTTTTTCAATAGCTTCCAGGTCTTTGGACCGATTGACTCAAAATTTCTCACAGATGTGGTCCTATACTGGCTGAACGAGACACAGCAGTCCGCATTCGATTCGGGTGGAATTTGTATTTTTGGCGAATATTTTAAAGAAAGAAATGGCCTTTTTCATGAAAACGTCGGCCGATTTTTTCAATAGCTTCCAGGTCTTTGAACCGATTGACTCGGAATTTTTCCCAGATGTGGTCCTATACTGGCTGAACGAGACACAGCAGTCCGCATTCGATTCGGGTGGAATTTGTATGTTTGGCGAATATTTTAAAGAAAAAAATGGCCTTTTTCATGAAAACGTCGGCCGATTTTTTCAATAGCTTCCAGGTCTTTGGACCGATTGACTCGGAATTTTTCCCAGATGTGGTCCTATACTGGCTGAACGAGACACAGCAGTCCGCATTCGATTCGGGTGGAATTTGTATTTTTGGCGAATATTTTAGTGAGAGGGACAATGTTTCATGAGGCCGGCTTAAGGCTGAGGCTAGGGTTAGGGTTAGGGTTAGGGTTGTGGGGCTAGGGTTAGGGTTATGAGGCTAGGGTTAGGGTTACGGTCGTCTTTTGACCGATTGACTCGAAATTGCACACACATGTTGTCCATACTGGCGGAAGAAAGGCCAGCAGTTTTTATGGGATTCCGGTGGAATTTGTATTTTTGGCGAATATTTTAAAGAAAAAAATGGCCTTTTTCATGAAAACGTCGGCCGATTTTTTCAATAGCTTTCAGGTCTTTGGACCGATTGACTCGAAATTTCTCCCAGATGTGGTCCTATACTGGCTGAACGAGACACAGCAGTCCGCATTCGATTCGGGTGGAATTTGTATTTTTGGCGAATATTTTAAAGAAAAAAATGGCCTTTTTCATGAAAACGTCGGCCGATTTTTTCAATAGCTTCCAGGTCTTTGGACCGATTGACTCGGAATTTTTCCCAGATGTGGTCCTATACTGGCTGAACGAGACACAGCAGTCCGCATTCGATTCGGGTGGAATTTGTATTTTTGGCGAATATTTTAAAGAAAAAAATGGCCTTTTTCATGAAAACGTCGGCCAATTTTTTCAATAGCTTCCAGGTCTTTGGACCGATTGACTCGAAATTTCTCCCACATGTGGTACTATACTGGCTGAACGAGACACAGCAGTCCGCATTCGATTCGGGTGGAATTTGTATTTTTGGCGAATATTTTAGTGAGAGGGACAATTTTTCATGATGCCGGCTTAAGGCTGAGGCTAGGGTTAGGGTTAGGGTTAGGGTTGTGGGGCTAGGGTTAGGGTTATGAGGCTAGGGTTAGGGTTACGGTCGTCTTTTGACCGATTGACTCGAAATTGCACACACATGTTGTCCATACTGGCGGAAGAAAGGCCAGCAGTTTTTATGGGATTCCGGTGGAATTTGTATTTTTGGCGAATATTTTAAAGAAAAAAATGGCCTTTTTCATGAAAACGTCGGCCGATTTTTTCAATAGCTTCCAGGTCTTTGGACCGATTGACTCGAAATTTCTCCCAGATGTGGTCCTATACTGGCTGAACGAGACACAGCAGTCCGCATTCGATTCGGGTGGAATTTGTATTTTTGGCGAATATTTTAAAGAAAAAAATGGCCTTTTTCATGAAAACGTCGGCCGATTTTTTCAATAGCTTCCAGGTCTTTGGACCGATTGACTCGGAATTTTTCCCAGATGTGGTCCTATACTGGCTGAACGAGACACAGCAGTCCGCATTCGATTCGGGTGGAATTTGTATTTTTGGCGAATATTTTAAAGAAAAAAATGGCCTTTTTCATGAAAACGTCGGCCAATTTTTTCAATAGCTTCCAGGTCTTTGGACCGATTGACTCGAAATTTCTCCCACATGTGGTCCTATACTGGCTGAACGAGACACAGCAGTCCGCATTCGATTCGGGTGGAATTTGTATTTTTGGCGAATATTTTAGTGAGAGGGACAATGATTCATGAGGCCGGCTTAAGGCTGAGGCTAGGGTTAGGGTTAGGGTTAGGGTTGTGGGGCTAGGGTTAGGGTTATGAGGCTAGGGTTAGGGTTACGGTCGTCTTTTGACCGATTGACTCGAAATTGCACACACATGTTGTCCATACTGGCGGAAGAAAGGCCAGCAGTTTTTATGGGATTCCGGTGGAATTTGTATTTTTGGCGAATATTTTAAAGAAAAAAATGGCCTTTTTCATGAAAACGTCGGCCGATTTTTTCAATAGCTTCCAGGTCTTTGGACCGATTGACTCGAAATTTCTCCCACATGTGGTCCTATACTGGCTAAACGAGACACAACAGTCCGCATTCGATTCGGGTGGAATTTGTATTTTTGGCGAATATTTTAAAGAAAAAAATGGCCTTTTTCATGAAAACGTCGGCCGATTTTTTCAATAGCTTCCAGGTCTTTGGACCGATTGACTCAAAATTTCTCCCAGATGTGGTCCTATACTGGCTGAACGAGACACAGCAGTCCGCATTCGATTCGGGTGGAATTTGTATTTTTGGCGAATATTTTAAAGAAAGAAATGGCCTTTTTCATGAAAACGTCGGCCGATTTTTTCAATAGCTTCCAGGTCTTTGGACCGATTGACTCGAAATTTCTCCCACATGTGGTCCTATACTGGCTAAACGAGACACAGCAGTCCGCATTCGATTCGGGTGGAATTTGTATTTTTGGCGAATATTTTAAAGAAAGAAATGGCCTTTTTCATGAAAACGTCGGCCGATTTTTTCAATAGCTTCCAGGTCTTTGGACCGATTGATTCGAAATTTCTCCCACATGTGGTCCTATACTGGCTGAACGAGACACAGCAGTCCGCATTCGATTCGGGTGGAATTTGTATGTTTGGCGAATATTTTAAAGAAAAAAATGGCCTTTTTCATGAAAACGTCGGCCAATTTTTTCAATAGCTTCCAGGTCTTTGGACCGATTGACTCAAAATTTCTCCCAGATGTGGTCCTATACTGGCTGAACGAGACACAGCAGTCCGCATTCGATTCGGGTGGAATTTGTATTTTTGGCGAATATTTTAAAGAAAGAAATGGCCTTTTTCATGAAAACGTCGGCCGATTTTTTCAATAGCTTCCAGGTCTTTGGACCGATTGACTCGAAATTTCTCCCACATGTGGTCCTATACTGGCTGAACGAGACACAGCAGTCCGCATTCGATTCGGGTGGAATTTGTATTTTTGGCGAATATTTTAAAGAAAAAAAATGGCCTTTTTCATGAAAACGTCGGCCAATTTTTTCAATAGCTTCCAGGTCTTTGGACCGATTGACTCGAAATTTCTCCCACATGTGGTCCTATACTGGCTGAACGAGACACAGCAGTCCGCATTCGATTCGGGTGGAATTTCTATTTTTGGCGAATATTTTAAAGAAAAAAATGGCCTTTTTCATGAAAACGTCGGCCGATTTTTTCAATAGCTTCCAGGTCTTTGGACCGATTGACTCGAAATTTCTCCCACATGTGGTCCTATACTGGCTGAACGAGACACAGCAGTCCGCATTCGATTCGGGTGAAATTTGTATTTTTGGCGAATATTTTAGTGAGAGGGACAATGTTTCATGAGGCCGGCTTAAGGCTGAGGCTAGGGTTAGGGTTAGGGTTGTGGGGCTAGGGTTAGGGTTATGAGGCTAGGGTTAGGGTTACGGTCGTCTTTTGACCGATTGACTCGAAATTGCACACACATGTTGTCCATACTGGCGGAAGAAAGGCCAGCAGTTTTTATGGGATTCCGGTGGAATTTGTATTTTTGGCGAATATTTTAAAGAAAAAAATGGCCTTTTTCATGAAAACGTCGGCCGATTTTTTCAATAGCTTCCAGGTCTTTGGACCGATTGACTCGAAATTTCTCCCAGATGTGGTCCTATACTGGCTGAACGAGACACAGCAGTCCGCATTCGATTCGGGTGGAATTTGTATTTTTGGCGAATATTTTAAAGAAAAAAATGGCCTTTTTCATGAAAACGTCGGCCAATTTTTTCAATAGCTTCCAGGTCTTTGGACCGATTGACTCGAAATTTCTCCCACATGTGGTCCTATACTGGCTAAACGAGACACAGCAGTCCGCATTCGATTCGGGTGGAATTTGTATTTTTGGCGAATATTTTAAAGAAAGAAATGGCCTTTTTCATGAAAACGTCGGCCGATTTTTTCAATAGCTTCCAGGTCTTTGGACCGATTGACTCGAAATTTCTCCCACATGTGGTCCTATACTGGCTGAACGAGACACAGCAGTCCGCATTCGATTCGGGTGGAATTTGTATGTTTGGCGAATATTTTAAAGAAAAAAATGGCCTTTTTCATGAAAACGTCGGCCAATTTTTTCAATAGCTTCCAGGTCTTTGGACCGATTGACTCAAAATTTCTCCCAGATGTGGTCCTATACTGGCTGAACGAGACACAGCAGTCCGCATTCGATTCGGGTGGAATTTGTATTTTTGGCGAATATTTTAAAGAAAGAAATGGCCTTTTTCATGAAAACGTCGGCCGATTTTTTCAATAGCTTCCAGGTCTTTGGACCGATTGACTCGAAATTTCTCCCACATGTGGTCCTATACTGGCTGAACGAGACACAGCAGTCCGCATTCGATTCGGGTGGAATTTGTATTTTTGGCGAATATTTTAAAGAAAAAAAATGGCCTTTTTCATGAAAACGTCGGCCAATTTTTTCAATAGCTTCCAGGTCTTTGGACTGATTGACTCGAAATTTCTCCCACATGTGGTCCTATACTGGCTGAACGAGACACAGCAGTCCGCATTCGATTCGGGTGGAATTTGTATTTTTGGCGAATATTTTAAAGAAAAAAATGGCCTTTTTCATGAAAACGTCGGCCGATTTTTTCAATAGCTTCCAGGTCTTTGGACCGATTGACTCGAAATTTCTCCCACATGTGGTCCTATACTGGCTGAACGAGACACAGCAGTCCGCATTCGATTCGGGTGGAATTTGTATTTTTGGCGAATATTTTAGTGAGAGGGACAATGTTTCATGAGGCCGGCTTAAGGCTGAGGCTAGGGTTAGGGTTAGGGTTGTGGGGCTAGGGTTAGGGTTATGAGGCTAGGGTTAGGGTTACGGTCGTCTTTTGACCGATTGACTCGAAATTGCACACACATGTTGTCCATACTGGCGGAAGAAAGGCCAGCAGTTTTTATGGGATTCCGGTGGAATTTGTATTTTTGGCGAATATTTTAAAGAAAAAAATGGCCTTTTTCATGAAAACGTCGGCCGATTTTTTCAATAGCTTCCAGGTCTTTGGACCGATTGACTCGAAATTTCTCCCAGATGTGGTCCTATACTGGCTGAACGAGACACAGCAGTCCGCATTCGATTCGGGTGGAATTTGTATTTTTGGCGAATATTTTAAAGAAAAAAATGGCCTTTTTCATGAAAACGTCGGGCGATTTTTTCAATAGCTTCCAGGTCTTTGGACCGATTGACTCGGAATTTTTCCCAGATGTGGTCCTATACTGGCTGAACGAGACACAGCAGTCCGCATTCGATTCGGGTGGAATTTGTATTTTTGGCGAATATTTTAAAGAAAAAAATGGCCTTTTTCATGAAAACGTCGGCCAATTTTTTCAATAGCTTCCAGGTCTTTGGACCGACTGACTCGAAATTTCTCCCACATGTGGTCCTATACTGGCTGAACGAGATACAGCAGTCCGCATTCGATTCGGGTGGAATTTGTATTTTTGGCGAATATTTTAAAGAAAAAAATGGCCTTTTTCATGAAAACGTCGGCCAATTTTTTCAATAGCTTCCAGGTCTTTGGACCGATTGACTCGAAATTTCTCCCACATGTGGTCCTATACTGGCTGAACGAGACACAGCAGTCCGCATTCGATTCGGGTGGAATTTGTATTTTTGGCGAATATTTTAGTGAGAGGGACAATGTTTCATGAGGCCGGCTTAAGGCTGAGGCTAGGGTTAGGGTTAGGGTTAGGGTTGTGGGGTTAGGGTTAGGGTTATGAGGCTAGGGTTATGGTTACGGTCGTCTTTTGACCGATTGACTCGAAATTGCACACACATGTTGTCCATACTGGCGGAAGAAAGGCCAGCAGTTTTTATGGGATTCCGGTGGAATTTGTATTTTTGGCGAATATTTTAAAGAAAAAAATGGCCTTTTTCATGAAAACGTCGGCCGATTTTTTCAATAGCTTCCAGGTCTTTGGACCGATTGACTCGAAATTTCTCCCACATGTGGTCCTATACTGGCTAAACGAGACACAGCAGTCCGCATTCGATTCGGGTGGAATTTGTATTTTTGGCGAATATTTTAAAGAAAAAAATGGCCTTTTTCATGAAAACGTCGGCCGATTTTTTCAATAGCTTCCAGGTCTTTGGACCGATTGACTCGAAATTTCTCCCAGATGTGGTCCTATACTGGCTGAACGAGACACAGCAGTCCGCATTCGATTCGGGTGGAATTTGTATGTTTGGCGAATATTTTAAAGAAAAAAATGGCCTTTTTCATGAAAACGTCGGCCGATTTTTTCAATAGCTTCCAGGTCTTTGGACCGATTGACTCGAAATTTCTCCCACATGTGGTCCTATACTGGCTGAACGAGACACAGCAGTCCGCATTCGATTCGGGTGGAATTTGTATTTTTGGCGAATATTTTAGTGAGAGGGACAATGTTTCATGAGGCCGGCTTAAGGCTGAGGCTAGGGTTAGGGTTAGGGTTAGGGTTGTGGGGCTAGGGTTAGGGTTATGAGGCTAGGGTTAGGGTTACGGTCGTCTTTTGACCGATTGACTCGAAATTGCACACACATGTTGTCCATACTGGCGGAAGAAAGGCCAGCAGTTTTTATGGGATTCCGGTGGAATTTGTATTTTTGGCGAATATTTTAAGGAAAAAAATGGCCTTTTTCATGAAAACGTCGGCCGATTTTTTCAATAGCTTCCAGGTCTTTGGACCGATTGACTCGAAATTTCTCCCACATGTGGTCCTATACTGGCTAAACGAGACACAGCAGTCCGCATTCGATTCGGGTGGAATTTGTATTTTTGGCGAATATTTTAAAGAAAAAAATGGCCTTTTTCATGAAAACGTCGGCCGATTTTTTCAATAGCTTCCAGGTCTTTGGACCGATTGACTCGAAATTTCTCCCACATGTGGTCCTATACTGGCTGAACGAGACACAGCAGTCCGCATTCGATTCGGGTGGAATTTGTATTTTTGGCGAATATTTTAAAGAAAGAAATGGCCTTTTTCATGAAAACGTCGGCCGATTTTTTCAATAGCTTCCAGGTCTTTGGACCGATTGACTAGAAATTTCTCCCACATGTGGTCCTATACTGGCTAAACGAGACACAGCAGTCCGCATTCGATTCGGGTGGAATTTGTATTTTTGGCGAATATTTTAAAGAAAGAAATGGCCTTTTTCATGAAAACGTCGGCCGATTTTTTCAATAGCTTCCAGGTCTTTGGACCGATTGACTCGAAATTTCTCCCACATGTGGTCCTATACTGGCTGAACGAGACACAGCAGTCCGCATTCGATTCGGGTGGAATTTGTATTTTTGGCGAATATTTTAGTGAGAGGGACAATGTTTCATGAGGCCGGCTTAAGGCTGAGGCTAGGGTTAGGGTTAGGGTTGTGGGGCTAGGGTTAGGGTTATGAGGCTAGGGTTAGGGTTACGGTCGTCTTTTGACCGATTGACTCGAAATTGCACACACATGTTGTCCATACTGGCGGAAGAAAGGCCAGCAGTTTTTATGGGATTCCGGTGGAATTTGTATTTTTGGCGAATATTTTAAAGAAAAAAATGGCCTTTTTCATGAAAACGTCGGCCGATTTTTTCAATAGCTTCCAGGTCTTTGGACCGATTGACTCGAAATTTCTCCCAGATGTGGTCCTATACTGGCTGAACGAGACACAGCAGTCCGCATTCGATTCGGGTGGAATTTGTATTTTTGGCGAATATTTTAAAGAAAAAAATGGCCTTTTTCATGAAAACGTCGGGCGATTTTTTCAATAGCTTCCAGGTCTTTGGACCGATTGACTCGGAATTTTTCCCAGATGTGGTCCTATACTGGCTGAACGAGACACAGCAGTCCGCATTCGATTCGGGTGGAATTTGTATTTTTGGCGAATATTTTAAAGAAAAAAATGGCCTTTTTCATGAAAACGTCGGCCAATTTTTTCAATAGCTTCCAGGTCTTTGGACCGACTGACTCGAAATTTCTCCCACATGTGGTCCTATACTGGCTGAACGAGATACAGCAGTCCGCATTCGATTCGGGTGGAATTTGTATTTTTGGCGAATATTTTAAAGAAAAAAATGGCCTTTTTCATGAAAACGTCGGCCAATTTTTTCAATAGCTTCCAGGTCTTTGGACCGATTGACTCGAAATTTCTCCCACATGTGGTCCTATACTGGCTGAACGAGACACAGCAGTCCGCATTCGATTCGGGTGGAATTTGTATTTTTGGCGAATATTTTAGTGAGAGGGACAATGTTTCATGAGGCCGGCTTAAGGCTGAGGCTAGGGTTAGGGTTAGGGTTAGGGTTGTGGGGTTAGGGTTAGGGTTATGAGGCTAGGGTTATGGTTACGGTCGTCTTTTGACCGATTGACTCGAAATTGCACACACATGTTGTCCATACTGGCGGAAGAAAGGCCAGCAGTTTTTATGGGATTCCGGTGGAATTTGTATTTTTGGCGAATATTTTAAAGAAAAAAATGGCCTTTTTCATGAAAACGTCGGCCGATTTTTTCAATAGCTTCCAGGTCTTTGGACCGATTGACTCGAAATTTCTCCCACATGTGGTCCTATACTGGCTAAACGAGACACAGCAGTCCGCATTCGATTCGGGTGGAATTTGTATTTTTGGCGAATATTTTAAAGAAAAAAATGGCCTTTTTCATGAAAACGTCGGCCGATTTTTTCAATAGCTTCCAGGTCTTTGGACCGATTGACTCGAAATTTCTCCCAGATGTGGTCCTATACTGGCTGAACGAGACACAGCAGTCCGCATTCGATTCGGGTGGAATTTGTATGTTTGGCGAATATTTTAAAGAAAAAAATGGCCTTTTTCATGAAAACGTCGGCCGATTTTTTCAATAGCTTCCAGGTCTTTGGACCGATTGACTCGAAATTTCTCCCACATGTGGTCCTATACTGGCTGAACGAGACACAGCAGTCCGCATTCGATTCGGGTGGAATTTGTATTTTTGGCGAATATTTTAGTGAGAGGGACAATGTTTCATGAGGCCGGCTTAAGGCTGAGGCTAGGGTTAGGGTTAGGGTTAGGGTTGTGGGGCTAGGGTTAGGGTTATGAGGCTAGGGTTAGGGTTACGGTCGTCTTTTGACCGATTGACTCGAAATTGCACACACATGTTGTCCATACTGGCGGAAGAAAGGCCAGCAGTTTTTATGGGATTCCGGTGGAATTTGTATTTTTGGCGAATATTTTAAGGAAAAAAATGGCCTTTTTCATGAAAACGTCGGCCGATTTTTTCAATAGCTTCCAGGTCTTTGGACCGATTGACTCGAAATTTCTCCCACATGTGGTCCTATACTGGCTAAACGAGACACAGCAGTCCGCATTCGATTCGGGTGGAATTTGTATTTTTGGCGAATATTTTAAAGAAAAAAATGGCCTTTTTCATGAAAACGTCGGCCGATTTTTTCAATAGCTTCCAGGTCTTTGGACCGATTGACTCGAAATTTCTCCCACATGTGGTCCTATACTGGCTGAACGAGACACAGCAGTCCGCATTCGATTCGGGTGGAATTTGTATTTTTGGCGAATATTTTAAAGAAAGAAATGGCCTTTTTCATGAAAACGTCGGCCGATTTTTTCAATAGCTTCCAGGTCTTTGGACCGATTGACTAGAAATTTCTCCCACATGTGGTCCTATACTGGCTAAACGAGACACAGCAGTCCGCATTCGATTCGGGTGGAATTTGTATTTTTGGCGAATATTTTAAAGAAAGAAATGGCCTTTTTCATGAAAACGTCGGCCGATTTTTTCAATAGCTTCCAGGTCTTTGGACCGATTGACTCGAAATTTCTCCCACATGTGGTCCTATACTGGCTGAACGAGACACAGCAGTCCGCATTCGATTCGGGTGGAATTTGTATGTTTGGCGAATATTTTAAAGAAAAAAATGGCCTTTTTCATGAAAACGTCGGCCAATTTTTTCAATAGCTTCCAGGTCTTTGGACCGATTGACTCAAAATTTCTCCCAGATGTGGTCCTATACTGGCTGAACGAGACACAGCAGTCCGCATTCGATTCGGGTGGAATTTGTATTTTTGGCGAATATTTTAAAGAAAGAAATGGCCTTTTTCATGAAAACGTCGGCCGATTTTTTCAATAGCTTCCAGGTCTTTGGACCGATTGACTCGAAATTTCTCCCACATGTGGTCCTATACTGGCTGAACGAGACACAGCAGTCCGCATTCGATTCGGGTGGAATTTGTATTTTTGGCGAATATTTTAAAGAAAAAAATGGCCTTTTTCATGAAAACGTCGGCCAATTTTTTCAATAGCTTCCAGGTCTTTGGACCGATTGACTCGAAATTTCTCCCACATGTGGTCCTATACTGGCTGAACGAGACACAGCAGTCCGCATTCGATTCGGGTGGAATTTGTATTTTTGGCGAATATTTTAGTGAGAGGGACAATGTTTCATGAGGCCGGCTTAAGGCTGAGGCTAGGGTTAGGGTTAGGGTTAGGGTTGTGGGGTTAGGGTTAGGGTTATGAGGCTAGGGTTATGGTTACGGTCGTCTTTTGACCGATTGACTCGAAATTGCACACACATGTTGTCCATACTGGCGGAAGAAAGGCCAGCAGTTTTTATGGGATTCCGGTGGAATTTGTATTTTTGGCGAATATTTTAAAGAAAAAAATGGCCTTTTTCATGAAAACGTCGGCCGATTTTTTCAATAGCTTCCAGGTCTTTGGACCGATTGACTCGAAATTTCTCCCACATGTGGTCCTATACTGGCTAAACGAGACACAGCAGTCCGCATTCGATTCGGGTGGAATTTGTATTTTTGGCGAATATTTTAAAGAAAAAAATGGCCTTTTTCATGAAAACGTCGGCCGATTTTTTCAATAGCTTCCAGGTCTTTGGACCGATTGACTCGAAATTTCTCCCAGATGTGGTCCTATACTGGCTGAACGAGACACAGCAGTCCGCATTCGATTCGGGTGGAATTTGTATGTTTGGCGAATATTTTAAAGAAAAAAATGGCCTTTTTCATGAAAACGTCGGCCGATTTTTTCAATAGCTTCCAGGTCTTTGGACCGATTGACTCGAAATTTCTCCCACATGTGGTCCTATACTGGCTGAACGAGACACAGCAGTCCGCATTCGATTCGGGTGGAATTTGTATTTTTGGCGAATATTTTAGTGAGAGGGACAATGTTTCATGAGGCCGGCTTAAGGCTGAGGCTAGGGTTAGGGTTAGGGTTAGGGTTGTGGGGCTAGGGTTAGGGTTATGAGGCTAGGGTTAGGGTTACGGTCGTCTTTTGACCGATTGACTCGAAATTGCACACACATGTTGTCCATACTGGCGGAAGAAAGGCCAGCAGTTTTTATGGGATTCCGGTGGAATTTGTATTTTTGGCGAATATTTTAAGGAAAAAAATGGCCTTTTTCATGAAAACGTCGGCCGATTTTTTCAATAGCTTCCAGGTCTTTGGACCGATTGACTCGAAATTTCTCCCACATGTGGTCCTATACTGGCTAAACGAGACACAGCAGTCCGCATTCGATTCGGGTGGAATTTGTATTTTTGGCGAATATTTTAAAGAAAAAAATGGCCTTTTTCATGAAAACGTCGGCCGATTTTTTCAATAGCTTCCAGGTCTTTGGACCGATTGACTCGAAATTTCTCCCACATGTGGTCCTATACTGGCTGAACGAGACACAGCAGTCCGCATTCGATTCGGGTGGAATTTGTATTTTTGGCGAATATTTTAAAGAAAGAAATGGCCTTTTTCATGAAAACGTCGGCCGATTTTTTCAATAGCTTCCAGGTCTTTGGACCGATTGACTAGAAATTTCTCCCACATGTGGTCCTATACTGGCTAAACGAGACACAGCAGTCCGCATTCGATTCGGGTGGAATTTGTATTTTTGGCGAATATTTTAAAGAAAGAAATGGCCTTTTTCATGAAAACGTCGGCCGATTTTTTCAATAGCTTCCAGGTCTTTGGACCGATTGACTCGAAATTTCTCCCACATGTGGTCCTATACTGGCTGAACGAGACACAGCAGTCCGCATTCGATTCGGGTGGAATTTGTATGTTTGGCGAATATTTTAAAGAAAAAAATGGCCTTTTTCATGAAAACGTCGGCCAATTTTTTCAATAGCTTCCAGGTCTTTGGACCGATTGACTCAAAATTTCTCCCAGATGTGGTCCTATACTGGCTGAACGAGACACAGCAGTCCGCATTCGATTCGGGTGGAATTTGTATTTTTGGCGAATATTTTAAAGAAAGAAATGGCCTTTTTCATGAAAACGTCGGCCGATTTTTTCAATAGCTTCCAGGTCTTTGGACCGATTGACTCGAAATTTCTCCCACATGTGGTCCTATACTGGCTGAACGAGACACAGCAGTCCGCATTCGATTCGGGTGGAATTTGTATTTTTGGCGAATATTTTAAAGAAAAAAATGGCCTTTTTCATGAAAACGTCGGCCGATTTTTTCAATAGCTTCCAGGTCTTTGGACTGATTGACTCGAAATTTCTCCCACATGTGGTCCTATACTGGCTGAACGAGACACAGCAGTCCGCATTCGATTCGGGTGGAATTTGTATTTTTGGCGAATATTTTAAAGAAAAAAATGGCCTTTTTCATGAAAACGTCGGCCGATTTTTTCAATAGCTTCCAGGTCTTTGGACCGATTGACTCGAAATTTCTCCCACATGTGGTCCTATACTGGCTGAACGAGACACAGCAGTCCGCATTCGATTCGGGTGGAATTTGTATTTTTGGCGAATATTTTAGTGAGAGGGACAATGTTTCATGAGGCCGGCTTAAGGCTGAGGCTAGGGTTAGGGTTAGGGTTGTGGGGCTAGGGTTAGGGTTATGAGGCTAGGGTTAGGGTTACGGTCGTCTTTTGACCGATTGACTCGAAATTGCACACACATGTTGTCCATACTGGCGGAAGAAAGGCCAGCAGTTTTTATGGGATTCCGGTGGAATTTGTATTTTTGGCGAATATTTTAAAGAAAAAAATGGCCTTTTTCATGAAAACGTCGGCCGATTTTTTCAATAGCTTCCAGGTCTTTGGACCGATTGACTCGAAATTTCTCCCACATGTGGTCCTATACTGGCTAAACGAGACACAGCAGTCCGCATTCGATTCGGGTGGAATTTGTATTTTTGGCGAATATTTTAAAGAAAAAAATGGCCTTTTTCATGAAAACGTCGGCCGATTTTTTCAATAGCTTCCAGGTCTTTGGACCGATTGACTCGAAATTTCTCCCACATGTGGTCCTATACTGGCTGAACGAGACACAGCAGTCCGCATTCGATTCGGGTGGAATTTGTATTTTTGGCGAATATTTTAAAGAAAAAAATGGCCTTTTTCATGAAAACGTCGGCCAATTTTTTCAATAGCTTCCAGGTCTTTGGACCGATTGACTCGAAATTTCTCCCACATGTGGTCCTATACTGGCTGAACGAGACACAGCAGTCCGCATTCGATTCGGGTGGAATTTGTATTTTTGGCGAATATTTTAGTGAGAGGGACAATGTTTCATGAGGCCGGCTTAAGGCTGAGGCTAGGGTTAGGGTTAGGGTTGTGGGGCTAGGGTTAGGGTTATGAGGCTAGGGTTAGGGTTACGGTCGTCTTTTGACCGATTGACTCGAAATTGCACACACATGTTGTCCATACTGGCGGAAGAAAGGCCAGCAGTTTTTATGGGATTCCGGTGGAATTTGTATTTTTGGCGAATATTTTAAAGAAAAAAATGGCCTTTTTCATGAAAACGTCGGCCGATTTTTTCAATAGCTTCCAGGTCTTTGGACCGATTGACTCGAAATTTCTCCCACATGTGGTCCTATACTGGCTAAACGAGACACAGCAGTCCGCATTCGATTCGGGTGGAATTTGTATTTTTGGCGAATATTTTAAAGAAAAAAATGGCCTTTTTCATGAAAACGTCGGCCGATTTTTTCAATAGCTTCCAGGTCTTTGGACCGATTGACTCGAAATTTCTCCCACATGTGGTCCTATACTGGCTGAACGAGACACAGCAGTCCGCATTCGATTCGGGTGGAATTTGTATGTTTGGCGAATATTTTAAATAAAAAAATGGCCTTTTTCATGAAAACGTCGGCCAATTTTTTCAATAGCTTCCAGGTCTTTGGACCGATTGACTCGAAATTTCTCCCACATGTGGTCCTATACTGGCTGAACGAGACACAGCAGTCCGCATTCGATTCGGGTGGAATTTGTATTTTTGGCGAATATTTTAGTGAGAGGGACAATGTTTCATGAGGCCGGCTTAAGGCTGAGGCTAGGGTTAGGGTTAGGGTTAGGGTTGTGGGGCTAGGGTTAGGGTTATGAGGCTAGGGTTAGGGTTACGGTCGTCTTTTGACCGATTGACTCGAAATTGCACACACATGTTGTCCATACTGGCGGAAGAAAGGCCAGCAGTTTTTATGGGATTCCGGTGGAATTTGTATTTTTGGCGAATATTTTAAAGAAAAAAATGGCCTTTTTCATGAAAACGTCGGCCGATTTTTTCAATAGCTTCCAGGTCTTTGGACCGATTGACTCGAAATTTCTCCCAGATGTGGTCCTATACTGGCTGAACGAGACACAGCAGTCCGCATTCGATTCGGGTGGAATTTGTATGTTTGGCGAATATTTTAAAGAAAAAAATGGCCTTTTTCATGAAAACGTCGGCCGATTTTTTCAATAGCTTCCAGGTCTTTGGACCGATTGACTCGAAATTTCTCCCACATGTGGTCCTATACTGGCTGAACGAGACACAGCAGTCCGCATTCGATTCGGGTGGAATTTGTATTTTTGGCGAATATTTTAGTGAGAGGGACAATGTTTCATGAGGCCGGCTTAAGGCTGAGGCTAGGGTTAGGGTTAGGGTTAGGGTTGTGGGGCTAGGGTTAGGGTTATGAGGCTAGGGTTAGGGTTACGGTCGTCTTTTGACCGATTGACTCGAAATTGCACACACATGTTGTCCATACTGGCGGAAGAAAGGCCAGCAGTTTTTATGGGATTCCGGTGGAATTTGTATTTTTGGCGAATATTTTAAAGAAAAAAATGGCCTTTTTCATGAAAACGTCGGCCGATTTTTTCAATAGCTTCCAGGTCTTTGGACCGATTGACTCGAAATTTCTCCCAGATGTGGTCCTATACTGGCTGAACGAGACACAGCAGTCCGCATTCGATTCGGGTGGAATTTGTATGTTTGGCGAATATTTTAAAGAAAAAAATGGCCTTTTTCATGAAAACGTCGGCCGATTTTTTCAATAGCTTCCAGGTCTTTGGACCGATTGACTCGAAATTTCTCCCACATGTGGTCCTATACTGGCTGAACGAGACACAGCAGTCCGCATTCGATTCGGGTGGAATTTGTATTTTTGGCGAATATTTTAGTGAGAGGGACAATGTTTCATGAGGCCGGCTTAAGGCTGAGGCTAGGGTTAGGGTTAGGGTTAGGGTTGTGGGGCTAGGGTTAGGGTTATGAGGCTAGGGTTAGGGTTACGGTCGTCTTTTGACCGATTGACTCGAAATTGCACACACATGTTGTCCATACTGGCGGAAGAAAGGCCAGCAGTTTTTATGGGATTCCGGTGGAATTTGTATTTTTGGCGAATATTTTAAAGAAAAAAATGGCCTTTTTCATGAAAACGTCGGCCGATTTTTTCAATAGCTTCCAGGTCTTTGGACCGATTGACTCGAAATTTCTCCCACATGTGGTCCTATACTGGCTAAACGAGACACAGCAGTCCGCATTCGATTCGGGTGGAATTTGTATTTTTGGCGAATATTTTAAAGAAAAAAATGGCCTTTTTCATGAAAACGTCGGCCGATTTTTTCAATAGCTTCCAGGTCTTTGGACCGATTGACTCGAAATTTCTCCCAGATGTGGTCCTATACTGGCTGAACGAGACACAGCAGTCCGCATTCGATTCGGGTGGAATTTGTATGTTTGGCGAATATTTTAAAGAAAAAAATGGCCTTTTTCATGAAAACGTCGGCCGATTTTTTCAATAGCTTCCAGGTCTTTGGACCGATTGACTCGAAATTTCTCCCACATGTGGTCCTATACTGGCTGAACGAGACACAGCAGTCCGCATTCGATTCGGGTGGAATTTGTATTTTTGGCGAATATTTTAGTGAGAGGGACAATTTTTCATGATGCCGGCTTAAGGCTGAGGCTAGGGTTAGGGTTAGGGTTAGGGTTGTGGGGCTAGGGTTAGGGTTATGAGGCTAGGGTTAGGGTTACGGTCGTCTTTTGACCGATTGACTCGAAATTGCACACACATGTTGTCCATACTGGCGGAAGAAAGGCCAGCAGTTTTTATGGGATTCCGGTGGAATTTGTATTTTTGGCGAATATTTTAAAGAAAAAAATGGCCTTTTTCATGAAAACGTCGGCCGATTTTTTCAATAGCTTCCAGGTCTTTGGACCGATTGACTCGAAATTTCTCCCAGATGTGGTCCTATACTGGCTGAACGAGACACAGCAGTCCGCATTCGATTCGGGTGGAATTTGTATTTTTGGCGAATATTTTAAAGAAAAAAATGGCCTTTTTCATGAAAACGTCGGCCAATTTTTTCAATAGCTTCCAGGTCTTTGGACCGATTGACTCGAAATTTCTCCCACATGTGGTCCTATACTGGCTGAACGAGACACAGCAGTCCGCATTCGATTCGGGTGGAATTTGTATTTTTGGCGAATATTTTAGTGAGAGGGACAATGTTTCATGAGGCCGGCTTAAGCCTGAGGCTAGGGTTAGGGTTAGGGTTAGGGTTGTGGGGCTAGGGTTAGGGTTATGAGGCTAGGGTTAGGGTTACGGTCGTCTTTTGACCGATTGACTCGAAATTGCACACACATGTTGTCCATACTGGCGGAAGAAAGGCCAGCAGTTTTTATGGGATTCCGGTGGAATTTGTATTTTTGGCGAATATTTTAAAGAAAAAAATGGCCTTTTTCATGAAAACGTCGGCCGATTTTTTCAATAGCTTCCAGGTCTTTGGACCGATTGACTCGAAATTTCTCCCACATGTGGTCCTATACTGGCTAAACGAGACACAGCAGTCCGCATTCGATTCGGGTGGAATTTGTATTTTTGGCGAATATTTTAAAGAAAAAAATGGCCTTTTTCATGAAAACGTCGGCCGATTTTTTCAATAGCTTCCAGGTCTTTGGACCGATTGACTCGAAATTTCTCCCAGATGTGGTCCTATACTGGCTGAACGAGACACAGCAGTCCGCATTCGATTCGGGTGGAATTTGTATGTTTGGCGAATATTTTAAAGAAAAAAATGGCCTTTTTCATGAAAACGTTGGCCGATTTTTTCAATAGCTTCCAGGTCTTTGGACCGATTGACTCGAAATTTCTCCCACATGTGGTCCTATACTGGCTGAACGAGACACAGCAGTCCGCATTCGATTCGGGTGGAATTTGTATTTTTGGCGAATATTTTAGTGAGAGGGACAATTTTTCATGATGCCGGCTTAAGGCTGAGGCTAGGGTTAGGGTTAGGGTTAGGGTTGTGGGGCTAGGGTTAGGGTTATGAGGCTAGGGTTAGGGTTACGGTCGTCTTTTGACCGATTGACTCGAAATTGCACACACATGTTGTCCATACTGGCGGAAGAAAGGCCAGCAGTTTTTATGGGATTCCGGTGGAATTTGTATTTTTGGCGAATATTTTAAAGAAAAAAATTGCCTTTTTCATGAAAACGTCGGCCGATTTTTTCAATAGCTTCCAGGTCTTTGGACCGATTGACTCGAAATTTCTCCCACATGTGGTCCTATATTAGCTAAACGAGACACAGCAGTCCGCATTCGATTCGGGTGGAATTTGTATTTTTGGCGAATATTTTAAAGAAAAAAATGGCCTTTTTCATGAAAACGTCGGCCAATTTTTTCAATAGCTTCCAGGTCTTTGGACCGATTGACTCGAAATTTCTCCCAGATGTGGTCCTATACTGGCTGAACGAGACACAGCAGTCCGCATTCGATTCGGGTGGAATTTGTATGTTTGGCGAATATTTTAAAGAAAAAAATGGCCTTTTTCATGAAAACGTCGGCCGATTTTTTCAATAGCTTCCAGGTCTTTGGACCGATTGACTCGAAATTTCTCCCACATGTGGTCCTATACTGGCTGAACGAGACACAGCAGTCCGCATTCGATTCGGGTGGAATTTGTATTTTTGGCGAATATTTTAGTGAGAGGGACAATGTTTCATGAGGCCGGCTTAAGGCTGAGGCTAGGGTTAGGGTTAGGGTTAGGGTTGTGGGGCTAGGGTTAGGGTTATGAGGCTAGGGTTAGGGTTACGGACGTCTTTTGACCGATTGACTCGAAATTGCACACACATGTTGTCCATACTGGCGGAAGAAAGGCCAGCAGTTTTTATGGGATTCCGGTGGAATTTGTATTTTGGCGAATATTTTAAAGAAAAAAATGGCCTTTTTCATGAAAACGTCGGCCGATTTTTTCAATAGCTTCCAGGTCTTTGGACCGATTGACTCAAAATTTCTCCCAGATGTGGTCCTATACTGGCTGAACGAGACACAGCAGTCCGCATTCGATTCGGGTGGAATTTGTATTTTTGGCGAATATTTTAAAGAAAAAAATGGCCTTTTTCATGAAAACGTCAGCCAATTTTTTCAATAGCTTCCAGGTCTTTGGACCGATTGACTCAAAATTTCTCCCAGATGTGGTCCTATACTGGCTGAACGAGACACAGCAGTCCGCATTCGATTCGGGTGGAATTTGTATGTTTGGCGAATATTTTAAAGAAAAAAATGGCCTTTTTCATGAAAACGTCGGCCGATTTTTTCAATAGCTTCCAGGTCTTTGGACCGATTGACTCGAAATTTCTCCCACATGTGGTCCTATACTGGCTGAACGAGACACAGCAGTCCGCATTCGATTCGGGTGGAATTTGTATTTTTGGCGAATATTTTAGTGAGAGGGACAATTTTTCATGATGCCGGCTTAAGGCTGAGGCTAGGGTTAGGGTTAGGGTTAGGGTTGTGGGGCTAGGGTTAGGGTTATGAGGCTAGGGTTAGGGTTACGGTCGTCTTTTGACCGATTGACTCGAAATTGCACACACATGTTGTCCATACTGGCGGAAGAAAGGCCAGCAGTTTTTATGGGATTCCGGTGGAATTTGTATTTTTGGCGAATATTTTAAAGAAAAAAATGGCCTTTTTCATGAAAACGTCGGCCGATTTTTTCAATAGCTTCCAGGTCTTTGGACCGATTGACTCGAAATTTCTCCCAGATGTGGTCCTATACTGGCTGAACGAGACACAGCAGTCCGCATTCGATTCGGGTGGAATTTGTATTTTTGGCGAATATTTTAAAGAAAAAAATGGCCTTTTTCATGAAAACGTCGGCCAATTTTTTCAATAGCTTCCAGGTCTTTGGACCGATTGACTCGGAATTTTTCCCAGACGTGGTCCTATACTGGCTGAACGAGACACAGCAGTCCGCATTCGATTCGGGTGGAATTTGTATTTTTGGCGAATATTTTAAAGAAAAAAATGGCCTTTTTCATGAAAACGTCGGCCAATTTTTTCAATAGCTTCCAGGTCTTTGGACCGATTGACTCGAAATTTCTCCCACATGTGGTCCTATACTGGCTGAACGAGACACAGCAGTCCGCATTCGATTCGGGTGGAATTTGTATTTTTGGCGAATATTTTAGTGAGAGGGACAATGTTTCATGAGGCCGGCTTAAGCCTGAGGCTAGGGTTAGGGTTAGGGTTAGGGTTGTGGGGCTAGGGTTAGGGTTATGAGGCTAGGGTTAGGGTTACGGTCGTCTTTTGACCGATTGACTCGAAATTGCACACACATGTTGTCCATACTGGCGGAAGAAAGGCCAGCAGTTTTTATGGGATTCCGGTGGAATTTGTATTTTTGGCGAATATTTTAAAGAAAAAAATGGCCTTTTTCATGAAAACGTCGGCCGATTTTTTCAATAGCTTCCAGGTCTTTGGACCGATTGACTCGAAATTTCTCCCACATGTGGTCCTATACTGGCTAAACGAGACACAGCAGTCCGCATTCGATTCGGGTGGAATTTGTATTTTTGGCGAATATTTTAAAGAAAAAAATGGCCTTTTTCATGAAAACGTCGGCCGATTTTTTCAATAGCTTCCAGGTCTTTGGACCGATTGACTCGAAATTTCTCCCAGATGTGGTCCTATACTGGCTGAACGAGACACAGCAGTCCGCATTCGATTCGGGTGGAATTTGTATGTTTGGCGAATATTTTAAAGAAAAAAATGGCCTTTTTCATGAAAACGTCGGCCGATTTTTTCAATAGCTTCCAGGTCTTTGGACCGATTGACTCGAAATTTCTCCCACATGTGGTCCTATACTGGCTGAACGAGACACAGCAGTCCGCATTCGATTCGGGTGGAATTTGTATTTTTGGCGAATATTTTAAAGAAAAAAATGGCCTTTTTCATGAAAACGTCGGCCGATTTTTTCAATAGCTTCCAGGTCTTTGGACCGATTGACTCGAAATTTCTCCCACATGTGGTCCTATACTGGCTGAACGAGACACAGCAGTCCGCATTCGATTCGGGTGGAATTTGTATTTTTGGCGAATATTTTAGTGAGAGGGACAATGTTTCATGAGGCCGGCTTAAGGCTGAGGCTAGGGTTAGGGTTAGGGTTGTGGGGCTAGGGTTAGGGTTATGAGGCTAGGGTTAGGGTTACGGTCGTCTTTTGACCGATTGACTCGAAATTGCACACACATGTTGTCCATACTGGCGGAAGAAAGGCCAGCAGTTTTTATGGGATTCCGGTGGAATTTGTATTTTTGGCGAATATTTTAAAGAAAAAAATGGCCTTTTTCATGAAAACGTCGGCCGATTTTTTCAATAGCTTCCAGGTCTTTGGACCGATTGACTCGAAATTTCTCCCAGATGTGGTCCTATACTGGCTGAACGAGACACAGCAGTCCGCATTCGATTCGGGTGGAATTTGTATTTTTGGCGAATATTTTAAAGAAAAAAATGGCCTTTTTCATGAAAACGTCGGCCGATTTTTTCAATAGCTTCCAGGTCTTTGGACGGATTGACTCGGAATTTTTCCCAGATGTGGTCCTATACTGGCTGAACGAGACACAGCAGTCCGCATTCGATTCGGGTGGAATTTGTATTTTTGGCGAATATTTTAAAGAAAAAAATGGCCTTTTTCATGAAAACGTCGGCCAATTTTTTCAATAGCTTCCAGGTCTTTGGACCGATTGACTCGAAATTTCTCCCACATGTGGTCCTATACTGGCTGAACGAGACACAGCAGTCCGCATTCGATTCGGGTGGAATTTGTATTTTTGGCGAATATTTTAGTGAGAGGGACAATGTTTCATGAGGCCGGCTTAAGGCTGAGGCTAGGGTTAGGGTTAGGGTTGTGGGGCTAGGGTTAGGGTTATGAGGCTAGGGTTAGGGTTACGGTCGTCTTTTGACCGATTGACTCGAAATTGCACACACATGTTGTCCATACTGGCGGAAGAAAGGCCAGCAGTTTTTATGGGATTCCGGTGGAATTTGTATTTTTGGCGAATATTTTAAAGAAAAAAATGGCCTTTTTCATGAAAACGTCGGCCGATTTTTTCAATAGCTTCCAGGTCTTTGGACCGATTGACTCGAAATTTCTCCCACATGTGGTCCTATACTGGCTAAACGAGACACAGCAGTCCGCATTCGATTCGGGTGGAATTTGTATTTTTGGCGAATATTTTAAAGAAAAAAATGGCCTTTTTCATGAAAACGTCGGCCGATTTTTTCAATAGCTTCCAGGTCTTTGGACCGATTGACTCAAAATTTCTCCCAGATGTGGTCCTATACTGGCTGAACGAGACACAGCAGTCCGCATTCGATTCGGGTGGAATTTGTATTTTTGGCGAATATTTTAAAGAAAGAAATGGCCTTTTTCATGAAAACGTCGGCCGATTTTTTCAATAGCTTCCAGGTCTTTGGACCGATTGACTCGAAATTTCTCCCACATGTGGTCCTATACTGGCTGAACGAGACACAGCAGTCCGCATTCGATTCGGGTGGAATTTGTATTTTTGGCGAATATTTTAAAGAAAAAAATGGCCTTTTTCATGAAAACGTCGGCCAATTTTTTCAATAGCTTCCAGGTCTTTGGACTGATTGACTCGAAATTTCTCCCACATGTGGTCCTATACTGGCTGAACGAGACACAGCAGTCCGCATTCGATTCGGGTGGAATTTGTATTTTTGGCGAATATTTTAAAGAAAAAAATGGCCTTTTTCATGAAAACGTCGGCCGATTTTTTCAATAGCTTCCAGGTCTTTGGACCGATTGACTCGAAATTTCTCCCACATGTGGTCCTATACTGGCTGAACGAGACACAGCAGTCCGCATTCGATTCGGGTGGAATTTGTATTTTTGGCGAATATTTTAGTGAGAGGGACAATGTTTCATGAGGCCGGCTTAAGGCTGAGGCTAGGGTTAGGGTTAGGGTTGTGGGGCTAGGGTTAGGGTTATGAGGCTAGGGTTAGGGTTACGGTCGTCTTTTGACCGATTGACTCGAAATTGCACACACATGTTGTCCATACTGGCGGAAGAAAGGCCAGCAGTTTTTATGGGATTCCGGTGGAATTTGTATTTTTGGCGAATATTTTAAAGAAAAAAATGGCCTTTTTCATGAAAACGTCGGGCGATTTTTTCAATAGCTTCCAGGTCTTTGGACCGATTGACTCGAAATTTCTCCCAGATGTGGTCCTATACTGGCTGAACGAGACACAGCAGTCCGCATTCGATTCGGGTGGAATTTGTATTTTTGGCGAATATTTTAAAGAAAAAAATGGCCTTTTTCATGAAAACGTCGGGCGATTTTTTCAATAGCTTCCAGGTCTTTGGACCGATTGACTCGGAATTTTTCCCAGATGTGGTCCTATACTGGCTGAACGAGACACAGCAGTCCGCATTCGATTCGGGTGGAATTTGTATTTTTGGCGAATATTTTAAAGAAAAAAATGGCCTTTTTCATGAAAACGTCGGCCAATTTTTTCAATAGCTTCCAGGTCTTTGGACCGATTGACTCGAAATTTCTCCCACATGTGGTCCTATACTGGCTAAACGAGACACAGCAGTCCGCATTCGATTCGGGTGGAATTTGTATTTTTGGCGAATATTTTAAAGAAAGAAATGGCCTTTTTCATGAAAACGTCGGCCGATTTTTTCAATAGCTTCCAGGTCTTTGGACCGATTGACTCGAAATTTCTCCCACATGTGGTCCTATACTGGCTGAACGAGACACAGCAGTCCGCATTCGATTCGGGTGGAATTTGTATGTTTGGCGAATATTTTAAAGAAAAAAATGGCCTTTTTCATGAAAACGTCGGCCAATTTTTTCAATAGCTTCCAGGTCTTTGGACCGATTGACTCGAAATTTCTCCCACATGTGGTCCTATACTGGCTGAACGAGACACAGCAGTCCGCATTCGATTCGGGTGGAATTTGTATTTTTGGCGAATATTTTAAAGAAAAAAATGGCCTTTTTCATGAAAACGTCGGCCGATTTTTTCAATAGCTTCCAGGTCTTTGGACCGATTGACTCGAAATTTCTCCCAGATGTGGTCCTATACTGGCTGAACGAGACACAGCAGTCCGCATTCGATTCGGGTGGAATTTGTATTTTTGGCGAATATTTTAAAGAAAAAAATGGCCTTTTTCATGAAAACGTCGGCCGATTTTTTCAATAGCTTCCAGGTCTTTGGACCGATTGACTCGAAATTTCTCCCACATGTGGTCCTATACTGGCTGAACGAGACACAGCAGTCCGCATTCGATTCGGGTGGAATTTGTATTTTTGGCGAATATTTTAGTGAGAGGGACAATGTTTCATGAGGCCGGCTTAAGGCTGAGGCTAGGGTTAGGGTTAGGGTTGTGGGGCTAGGGTTAGGGTTATGAGGCTAGGGTTAGGGTTACGGTCGTCTTTTGACCGATTGACTCGAAATTGCACACACATGTTGTCCATACTGGCGGAAGAAAGGCCAGCAGTTTTTATGGGATTCCGGTGGAATTTGTATTTTTGGCCAATATTTTAAAGAAAAAAATGGCCTTTTTCATGAAAACGTCGGCCGATTTTTTCAATAGCTTCCAGGTCTTTGGACCGATTGACTCGAAATTTCTCCCAGATGTGGTCCTATACTGGCTGAACGAGACACAGCAGTCCGCATTCGATTCGGGTGGAATTTGTATTTTTGGCGAATATTTTAAAGAAAAAAATGGCCTTTTTCATGAAAACGTCGGCCGATTTTTTCAATAGCTTCCAGGTCTTTGGACGGATTGACTCGGAATTTTTCCCAGATGTGGTCCTATACTGGCTGAACGAGACACAGCAGTCCGCATTCGATTCGGGTGGAATTTGTATTTTTGGCGAATATTTTAAAGAAAAAAATGGCCTTTTTCATGAAAACGTCGGCCAATTTTTTCAATAGCTTCCAGGTCTTTGGACCGATTGACTCGAAATTTCTCCCACATGTGGTCCTATACTGGCTGAACGAGACACAGCAGTCCGCATTCGATTCGGGTGGAATTTGTATTTTTGGCGAATATTTTAGTGAGAGGGACAATGTTTCATGAGGCCGGCTTAAGGCTGAGGCTAGGGTTAGGGTTAGGGTTGTGGGGCTAGGGTTAGGGTTATGAGGCTAGGGTTAGGGTTACGGTCGTCTTTTGACCGATTGACTCGAAATTGCACACACATGTTGTCCATACTGGCGGAAGAAAGGCCAGCAGTTTTTATGGGATTCCGGTGGAATTTGTATTTTTGGCGAATATTTTAAAGAAAAAAATGGCCTTTTTCATGAAAACGTCGGCCGATTTTTTCAATAGCTTCCAGGTCTTTGGACCGATTGACTCGAAATTTCTCCCACATGTGGTCCTATACTGGCTAAACGAGACACAGCAGTCCGCATTCGATTTGGGTGGAATTTGTATTTTTGGCGAATATTTTAAAGAAAAAAATGGCCTTTTTCATGAAAACGTCGGCCGATTTTTTCAATAGCTTCCAGGTCTTTGGACCGATTGACTCAAAATTTCTCCCAGATGTGGTCCTATACTGGCTGAACGAGACACAGCAGTCCGCATTCGATTCGGGTGGAATTTGTATTTTTGGCGAATATTTTAAAGAAAGAAATGGCCTTTTTCATGAAAACGTCGGCCGATTTTTTCAATAGCTTCCAGGTCTTTGGACCGATTGACTCGAAATTTCTCCCACATGTGGTCCTATACTGGCTAAACGAGACACAGCAGTCCGCATTCGATTCTGGTGGAATTTGTATTTTTGGCGAATATTTTAAAGAAAGAAATGGCCTTTTTCATGAAAACGTCGGCCGATTTTTTCAATAGCTTCCAGGTCTTTGGACCGATTGACTCGAAATTTCTCCCACATGTGGTCCTATACTGGCTGAACGAGACACAGCAGTCCGCATTCGATTCGGGTGGAATTTGTATGTTTGGCGAATATTTTAAAGAAAAAAATGGCCTTTTTCATGAAAAAGTCGGCCAATTTTTTCAATAGCTTCCAGGTCTTTGGACCGATTGACTCAAAATTTCTCCCAGATGTGGTCCTATACTGGCTGAACGAGACACAGCAGTCCGCATTCGATTCGGGTGGAATTTGTATTTTTGGCGAATATTTTAAAGAAAGAAATGGCCTTTTTCATGAAAACGTCGGCCGATTTTTTCAATAGCTTCCAGGTCTTTGGACCGATTGACTCGAAATTTCTCCCACATGTGGTCCTATACTGGCTGAACGAGACACAGCAGTCCGCATTCGATTCGGGTGGAATTTGTATTTTTGGCGAATATTTTAAAGAAAAAAATGGCCTTTTTCATGAAAACGTCGGCCAATTTTTTCAATAGCTTCCAGGTCTTTGGACTGATTGACTCGAAATTTCTCCCACATGTGGTCCTATACTGGCTGAACGAGACACAGCAGTCCGCATTCGATTCGGGTGGAATTTGTATTTTTGGCGAATATTTTAAAGAAAAAAATGGCCTTTTTCATGAAAACGTCGGCCGATTTTTTCAATAGCTTCCAGGTCTTTGGACCGATTGACTCGAAATTTCTCCCACATGTGGTCCTATACTGGCTAAACGAGACACAGCAGTCCGCATTCGATTCGGGTGGAATTTGTATTTTTGGCGAATATTTTAAAGAAAAAAATGGCCTTTTTCATGAAAACGTCGGCCAATTTTTTCAATAGCTTCCAGGTCTTTGGACTGATTGACTCGAAATTTCTCCCACATGTGGTCCTATACTGGCTGAACGAGACACAGCAGTCCGCATTCGATTCGGGTGGAATTTGTATTTTTGGCGAATATTTTAAAGAAAAAAATGGCCTTTTTCATGAAAACGTCGGCCGATTTTTTCAATAGCTTCCAGGTCTTTGGACCGATTGACTCGAAATTTCTCCCACATGTGGTCCTATACTGGCTGAACGAGACACAGCAGTCCGCATTCGATTCGGGTGGAATTTGTATTTTTGGCGAATATTTTAGTGAGAGGGACAATGTTTCATGAGGCCGGCTTAAGGCTGAGGCTAGGGTTAGGGTTAGGGTTGTGGGGCTAGGGTTAGGGTTATGAGGCTAGGGTTAGGGTTACGGTCGTCTTTTGACCGATTGACTCGAAATTGCACACACATGTTGTCCATACTGGCGGAAGAAAGGCCAGCAGTTTTTATGGGATTCCGGTGGAATTTGTATTTTTGGCGAATATTTTAAAGAAAAAAATGGCCTTTTTCATGAAAACGTCGGGCGATTTTTTCAATAGCTTCCAGGTCTTTGGACCGATTGACTCGAAATTTCTCCCAGATGTGGTCCTATACTGGCTGAACGAGACACAGCAGTCCGCATTCGATTCGGGTGGAATTTGTATTTTTGGCGAATATTTTAAAGAAAAAAATGGCCTTTTTCATGAAAACGTCGGCCGATTTTTTCAATAGCTTCCAGGTCTTTGGACGGATTGACTCGGAATTTTTCCCAGATGTGGTCCTATACTGGCTGAACGAGACACAGCAGTCCGCATTCGATTCGGGTGGAATTTGTATTTTTGGCGAATATTTTAAAGAAAAAAATGGCCTTTTTCATGAAAACGTCGGCCAATTTTTTCAATAGCTTCCAGGTCTTTGGACCGATTGACTCGAAATTTCTCCCACATGTGGTCCTATACTGGCTGAACGAGACACAGCAGTCCGCATTCGATTCGGGTGGAATTTGTATTTTTGGCGAATATTTTAGTGAGAGGGACAATGTTTCATGAGGCCGGCTTAAGGCTGAGGCTAGGGTTAGGGTTAGGGTTGTGGGGCTAGGGTTAGGGTTATGAGGCTAGGGTTAGGGTTACGGTCGTCTTTTGACCGATTGACTCGAAATTGCACACACATGTTGTCCATACTGGCGGAAGAAAGGCCAGCAGTTTTTATGGGATTCCGGTGGAATTTGTATTTTTGGCGAATATTTTAAAGAAAAAAATGGCCTTTTTCATGAAAACGTCGGCCGATTTTTTCAATAGCTTCCAGGTCTTTGGACCGATTGACTCGAAATTTCTCCCACATGTGGTCCTATACTGGCTAAACGAGACACAGCAGTCCGCATTCGATTTGGGTGGAATTTGTATTTTTGGCGAATATTTTAAAGAAAAAAATGGCCTTTTTCATGAAAACGTCGGCCGATTTTTTCAATAGCTTCCAGGTCTTTGGACCGATTGACTCAAAATTTCTCCCAGATGTGGTCCTATACTGGCTGAACGAGACACAGCAGTCCGCATTCGATTCGGGTGGAATTTGTATTTTTGGCGAATATTTTAAAGAAAGAAATGGCCTTTTTCATGAAAACGTCGGCCGATTTTTTCAATAGCTTCCAGGTCTTTGGACCGATTGACTCGAAATTTCTCCCACATGTGGTCCTATACTGGCTAAACGAGACACAGCAGTCCGCATTCGATTCTGGTGGAATTTGTATTTTTGGCGAATATTTTAAAGAAAGAAATGGCCTTTTTCATGAAAACGTCGGCCGATTTTTTCAATAGCTTCCAGGTCTTTGGACCGATTGACTCGAAATTTCTCCCACATGTGGTCCTATACTGGCTGAACGAGACACAGCAGTCCGCATTCGATTCGGGTGGAATTTGTATGTTTGGCGAATATTTTAAAGAAAAAAATGGCCTTTTTCATGAAAACGTCGGCCAATTTTTTCAATAGCTTCCAGGTCTTTGGACCGATTGACTCAAAATTTCTCCCAGATGTGGTCCTATACTGGCTGAACGAGACACAGCAGTCCGCATTCGATTCGGGTGGAATTTGTATTTTTGGCGAATATTTTAAAGAAAGAAATGGCCTTTTTCATGAAAACGTCGGCCGATTTTTTCAATAGCTTCCAGGTCTTTGGACCGATTGACTCGAAATTTCTCCCACATGTGGTCCTATACTGGCTGAACGAGACACAGCAGTCCGCATTCGATTCGGGTGGAATTTGTATTTTTGGCGAATATTTTAAAGAAAAAAATGGCCTTTTTCATGAAAACGTCGGCCAATTTTTTCAATAGCTTCCAGGTCTTTGGACTGATTGACTCGAAATTTCTCCCACATGTGGTCCTATACTGGCTGAACGAGACACAGCAGTCCGCATTCGATTCGGGTGGAATTTGTATTTTTGGCGAATATTTTAAAGAAAAAAATGGCCTTTTTCATGAAAACGTCGGCCGATTTTTTCAATAGCTTCCAGGTCTTTGGACCGATTGACTCGAAATTTCTCCCACATGTGGTCCTATACTGGCTAAACGAGACACAGCAGTCCGCATTCGATTCGGGTGGAATTTGTATTTTTGGCGAATATTTTAAAGAAAAAAATGGCCTTTTTCATGAAAACGTCGGCCAATTTTTTCAATAGCTTCCAGGTCTTTGGACTGATTGACTCGAAATTTCTCCCACATGTGGTCCTATACTGGCTGAACGAGACACAGCAGTCCGCATTCGATTCGGGTGGAATTTGTATTTTTGGCGAATATTTTAAAGAAAAAAATGGCCTTTTTCATGAAAACGTCGGCCGATTTTTTCAATAGCTTCCAGGTCTTTGGACCGATTGACTCGAAATTTCTCCCACATGTGGTCCTATACTGGCTGAACGAGACACAGCAGTCCGCATTCGATTCGGGTGGAATTTGTATTTTTGGCGAATATTTTAGTGAGAGGGACAATGTTTCATGAGGCCGGCTTAAGGCTGAGGCTAGGGTTAGGGTTAGGGTTGTGGGGCTAGGGTTAGGGTTATGAGGCTAGGGTTAGGGTTACGGTCGTCTTTTGACCGATTGACTCGAAATTGCACACACATGTTGTCCATACTGGCGGAAGAAAGGCCAGCAGTTTTTATGGGATTCCGGTGGAATTTGTATTTTTGGCGAATATTTTAAAGAAAAAAATGGCCTTTTTCATGAAAACGTCGGGCGATTTTTTCAATAGCTTCCAGGTCTTTGGACCGATTGACTCGAAATTTCTCCCAGATGTGGTCCTATACTGGCTGAACGAGACACAGCAGTCCGCATTCGATTCGGGTGGAATTTGTATTTTTGGCGAATATTTTAAAGAAAAAAATGGCCTTTTTCATGAAAACGTCGGGCGATTTTTTCAATAGCTTCCAGGTCTTTGGACCGATTGACTCGGAATTTTTCCCAGATGTGGTCCTATACTGGCTGAACGAGACACAGCAGTCCGCATTCGATTCGGGTGGAATTTGTATTTTTGGCGAATATTTTAAAGAAAAAAATGGCCTTTTTCATGAAAACGTCGGCCAATTTTTTCAATAGCTTCCAGGTCTTTGGACCGATTGACTCGAAATTTCTCCCACATGTGGTCCTATACTGGCTGAACGAGACACAGCAGTCCGCATTCGATTCGGGTGGAATTTGTATTTTTGGCGAATATTTTAAAGAAAAAAATGGCCTTTTTCATGAAAACGTCGGCCGATTTTTTCAATAGCTTCCAGGTCTTTGGACCGATTGACTCAAAATTTCTCCCAGATGTGGTCCTATACTGGCTGAACGAGACACAGCAGTCCGCATTCGATTCGGGTGGAATTTGTATTTTTGGCGAATATTTTAAAGAAAGAAATGGCCTTTTTCATGAAAACGTCGGCCGATTTTTTCAATAGCTTCCAGGTCTTTGGACCGATTGACTCGAAATTTCTCCCACATGTGGTCCTATACTGGCTAAACGAGACACAGCAGTCCGCATTCGATTCGGGTGGAATTTGTATTTTTGGCGAATATTTTAAAGAAAGAAATGGCCTTTTTCATGAAAACGTCGGCCGATTTTTTCAATAGCTTCCAGGTCTTTGGACCGATTGACTCGAAATTTCTCCCACATGTGGTCCTATACTGGCTGAACGAGACACAGCAGTCCGCATTCGATTCGGGTGGAATTTGTATGTTTGGCGAATATTTTAAAGAAAAAAATGGCCTTTTTCATGAAAACGTCGGCCAATTTTTTCAATAGCTTCCAGGTCTTTGGACCGATTGACTCGAAATTTCTCCCACATGTGGTCCTATACTGGCTGAACGAGACACAGCAGTCCGCATTCGATTCGGGTGGAATTTGTATTTTTGGCGAATATTTTAAAGAAAAAAATGGCCTTTTTCATGAAAACGTCGGCCAATTTTTTCAATAGCTTCCAGGTCTTTGGACCGATTGACTCGAAATTTCTCCCAGATGTGGTCCTATACTGGCTGAACGAGACACAGCAGTCCGCATTCGATTCGGGTGGAATTTGTATTTTTGGCGAATATTTTAAAGAAAAAAATGGCCTTTTTCATGAAAACGTCGGCCGATTTTTTCAATAGCTTCCAGGTCTTTGGACCGATTGACTCGAAATTTCTCCCACATGTGGTCCTATACTGGCTGAACGAGACACAGCAGTCCGCATTCGATTCGGGTGGAATTTGTATTTTTGGCGAATATTTTAGTGAGAGGGACAATGTTTCATGAGGCCGGCTTAAGGCTGAGGCTAGGGTTAGGGTTAGGGTTGTGGGGCTAGGGTTAGGGTTATGAGGCTAGGGTTAGGGTTACGGTCGTCTTTTGACCGATTGACTCGAAATTGCACACACATGTTGTCCATACTGGCGGAAGAAAGGCCAGCAGTTTTTATGGGATTCCGGTGGAATTTGTATTTTTGGCGAATATTTTAAAGAAAAAAATGGCCTTTTTCATGAAAACGTCGGCCGATTTTTTCAATAGCTTCCAGGTCTTTGGACCGATTGACTCGAAATTTCTCCCACATGTGGTCCTATACTGGCTGAACGAGACACAGCAGTCCGCATTCGATTCGGGTGGAATTTGTATGTTTGGCGAATATTTTAAAGAAAAAAATGGCCTTTTTCATGAAAACGTCGGCCGATTTTTTCAATAGCTTCCAGGTCTTTGGACTGATTGACTCGAAATTTCTCCCACATGTGGTCCTATACTGGCTGAACGAGACACAGCAGTCCGCATTCGATTCGGGTGGAATTTGTATTTTTGGCGAATATTTTAGTGAGAGGGACAATTTTTCATGATGCCGGCTTAAGGCTGAGGCTAGGGTTAGGGTTAGGGTTAGGGTTGTGGGGCTAGGGTTAGGGTTATGAGGCTAGGGTTAGGGTTACGGTCGTCTTTTGACCGATTGACTCGAAATTGCACACACATGTTGTCCATACTGGCGGAAGAAAGGCCAGCAGTTTTTATGGGATTCCGGTGGAATTTGTATTTTTGGCGAATATTTTAAAGAAAAAAATGGCCTTTTTCATGAAAACGTCGGCCGATTTTTTCAATAGCTTCCAGGTCTTTGGACCGATTGACTCGAAATTTCTCCCAGATGTGGTCCTATACTGGCTGAACGAGACACAGCAGTCCGCATTCGATTCGGGTGGAATTTGTATTTTTGGCGAATATTTTAAAGAAAAAAATGGCCTTTTTCATGAAAACGTCGGCCGATTTTTTCAATAGCTTCCAGGTCTTTGGACGGATTGACTCGGAATTTTTCCCAGATGTGGTCCTATACTGGCTGAACGAGACACAGCAGTCCGCATTCGATTCGGGTGGAATTTGTATTTTTGGCGAATATTTTAAAGAAAAAAATGGCCTTTTTCATGAAAACGTCGGCCAATTTTTTCAATAGCTTCCAGGTCTTTGGACCGATTGACTCGAAATTTCTCCCACATGTGGTCCTATACTGGCTGAACGAGACACAGCAGTCCGCATTCGATTCGGGTGGAATTTGTATTTTTGGCGAATATTTTAGTGAGAGGGACAATGTTTCATGAGGCCGGCTTAAGGCTGAGGCTAGGGTTAGGGTTAGGGTTGTGGGGCTAGGGTTAGGGTTATGAGGCTAGGGTTAGGGTTACGGTCGTCTTTTGACCGATTGACTCGAAATTGCACACACATGTTGTCCATACTGGCGGAAGAAAGGCCAGCAGTTTTTATGGGATTCCGGTGGAATTTGTATTTTTGGCGAATATTTTAAAGAAAAAAATGGCCTTTTTCATGAAAACGTCGGCCGATTTTTTCAATAGCTTCCAGGTCTTTGGACCGATTGACTCGAAATTTCTCCCACATGTGGTCCTATACTGGCTGAACGAGACACAGCAGTCCGCATTCGATTCGGGTGGAATTTGTATTTTTGGCGAATATTTTAGTGAGAGGGACAATGTTTCATGAGGCCGGCTTAAGGCTGAGGCTAGGGTTAGGGTTAGGGTTGTGGGGCTAGGGTTAGGGTTATGAGGCTAGGGTTAGGGTTACGGTCGTCTTTTGACCGATTGACTCGAAATTGCACACACATGTTGTCCATACTGGCGGAAGAAAGGCCAGCAGTTTTTATGGGATTCCGGTGGAATTTGTATTTTTGGCGAATATTTTAAAGAAAAAAATGGCCTTTTTCATGAAAACGTCGGGCGATTTTTTCAATAGCTTCCAGGTCTTTGGACCGATTGACTCGAAATTTCTCCCAGATGTGGTCCTATACTGGCTGAACGAGACACAGCAGTCCGCATTCGATTCGGGTGGAATTTGTATTTTTGGCGAATATTTTAAAGAAAAAAATGGCCTTTTTCATGAAAACGTCGGGCGATTTTTTCAATAGCTTCCAGGTCTTTGGACCGATTGACTCGGAATTTTTCCCAGATGTGGTCCTATACTGGCTGAACGAGACACAGCAGTCCGCATTCGATTCGGGTGGAATTTGTATTTTTGGCGAATATTTTAAAGAAAAAAATGGCCTTTTTCATGAAAACGTCGGCCAATTTTTTCAATAGCTTCCAGGTCTTTGGACCGATTGACTCGAAATTTCTCCCACATGTGGTCCTATACTGGCTGAACGAGACACAGCAGTCCGCATTCGATTCGGGTGGAATTTGTATTTTTGGCGAATATTTTAAAGAAAAAAATGGCCTTTTTCATGAAAACGTCGGCCGATTTTTTCAATAGCTTCCAGGTCTTTGGACCGATTGACTCAAAATTTCTCCCAGATGTGGTCCTATACTGGCTGAACGAGACACAGCAGTCCGCATTCGATTCGGGTGGAATTTGTATTTTTGGCGAATATTTTAAAGAAAGAAATGGCCTTTTTCATGAAAACGTCGGCCGATTTTTTCAATAGCTTCCAGGTCTTTGGACCGATTGACTCGAAATTTCTCCCACATGTGGTCCTATACTGGCTAAACGAGACACAGCAGTCCGCATTCGATTCGGGTGGAATTTGTATTTTTGGCGAATATTTTAAAGAAAGAAATGGCCTTTTTCATGAAAACGTCGGCCGATTTTTTCAATAGCTTCCAGGTCTTTGGACCGATTGACTCGAAATTTCTCCCACATGTGGTCCTATACTGGCTGAACGAGACACAGCAGTCCGCATTCGATTCGGGTGGAATTTGTATGTTTGGCGAATATTTTAAAGAAAAAAATGGCCTTTTTCATGAAAACGTCGGCCAATTTTTTCAATAGCTTCCAGGTCTTTGGACCGATTGACTCGAAATTTCTCCCACATGTGGTCCTATACTGGCTGAACGAGACACAGCAGTCCACATTCGATTCGGGTGGAATTTGTATTTTTGGCGAATATTTTAAAGAAAAAAATGGCCTTTTTCATGAAAACGTCGGCCAATTTTTTCAATAGCTTCCAGGTCTTTGGACCGATTGACTCGAAATTTCTCCCAGATGTGGTCCTATACTGGCTGAACGAGACACAGCAGTCCGCATTCGATTCGGGTGGAATTTGTATTTTTGGCGAATATTTTAAAGAAAAAAATGGCCTTTTTCATGAAAACGTCGGCCGATTTTTTCAATAGCTTCCAGGTCTTTGGACCGATTGACTCGAAATTTCTCCCACATGTGGTCCTATACTGGCTGAACGAGACACAGCAGTCCGCATTCGATTCGGGTGGAATTTGTATTTTTGGCGAATATTTTAGTGAGAGGGACAATGTTTCATGAGGCCGGCTTAAGGCTGAGGCTAGGGTTAGGGTTAGGGTTGTGGGGCTAGGGTTAGGGTTATGAGGCTAGGGTTAGGGTTACGGTCGTCTTTTGACCGATTGACTCGAAATTGCACACACATGTTGTCCATACTGGCGGAAGAAAGGCCAGCAGTTTTTATGGGATTCCGGTGGAATTTGTATTTTTGGCGAATATTTTAAAGAAAAAAATGGCCTTTTTCATGAAAACGTCGGCCGATTTTTTCAATAGCTTCCAGGTCTTTGGACCGATTGACTCGAAATTTCTCCCACATGTGGTCCTATACTGGCTGAACGAGACACAGCAGTCCGCATTCGATTCGGGTGGAATTTGTATGTTTGGCGAATATTTTAAAGAAAAAAATGGCCTTTTTCATGAAAACGTCGGCCGATTTTTTCAATAGCTTCCAGGTCTTTGGACTGATTGACTCGAAATTTCTCCCACATGTGGTCCTATACTGGCTGAACGAGACACAGCAGTCCGCATTCGATTCGGGTGGAATTTGTATTTTTGGCGAATATTTTAGTGAGAGGGACAATTTTTCATGATGCCGGCTTAAGGCTGAGGCTAGGGTTAGGGTTAGGGTTAGGGTTGTGGGGCTAGGGTTAGGGTTATGAGGCTAGGGTTAGGGTTACGGTCGTCTTTTGACCGATTGACTCGAAATTGCACACACATGTTGTCCATACTGGCGGAAGAAAGGCCAGCAGTTTTTATGGGATTCCGGTGGAATTTGTATTTTTGGCGAATATTTTAAAGAAAAAAATGGCCTTTTTCATGAAAACGTCGGCCGATTTTTTCAATAGCTTCCAGGTCTTTGGACCGATTGACTCGAAATTTCTCCCAGATGTGGTCCTATACTGGCTGAACGAGACACAGCAGTCCGCATTCGATTCGGGTGGAATTTGTATTTTTGGCGAATATTTTAAAGAAAAAAATGGCCTTTTTCATGAAAACGTCGGCCGATTTTTTCAATAGCTTCCAGGTCTTTGGACGGATTGACTCGGAATTTTTCCCAGATGTGGTCCTATACTGGCTGAACGAGACACAGCAGTCCGCATTCGATTCGGGTGGAATTTGTATTTTTGGCGAATATTTTAAAGAAAAAAATGGCCTTTTTCATGAAAACGTCGGCCAATTTTTTCAATAGCTTCCAGGTCTTTGGACCGATTGACTCGAAATTTCTCCCACATGTGGTCCTATACTGGCTGAACGAGACACAGCAGTCCGCATTCGATTCGGGTGGAATTTGTATTTTTGGCGAATATTTTAGTGAGAGGGACAATGTTTCATGAGGCCGGCTTAAGGCTGAGGCTAGGGTTAGGGTTAGGGTTGTGGGGCTAGGGTTAGGGTTATGAGGCTAGGGTTAGGGTTACGGTCGTCTTTTGACCGATTGACTCGAAATTGCACACACATGTTGTCCATACTGGCGGAAGAAAGGCCAGCAGTTTTTATGGGATTCCGGTGGAATTTGTATTTTTGGCGAATATTTTAAAGAAAAAAATGGCCTTTTTCATGAAAACGTCGGCCGATTTTTTCAATAGCTTCCAGGTCTTTGGACCGATTGACTCGAAATTTCTCCCACATGTGGTCCTATACTGGCTAAACGAGACACAGCAGTCCGCATTCGATTCGGGTGGAATTTGTATTTTTGGCGAATATTTTAAAGAAAAAAATGGCCTTTTTCATGAAAACGTCGGCCGATTTTTTCAATAGCTTCCAGGTCTTTGGACCGATTGACTCAAAATTTCTCCCAGATGTGGTCCTATACTGGCTGAACGAGACACAGCAGTCCGCATTCGATTCGGGTGGAATTTGTATTTTTGGCGAATATTTTAAAGAAAGAAATGGCCTTTTTCATGAAAACGTCGGCCGATTTTTTCAATAGCTTCCAGGTCTTTGGACCGATTGACTCGAAATTTCTCCCACATGTGGTCCTATACTGGCTAAACGAGACACAGCAGTCCGCATTCGATTCGGGTGGAATTTGTATTTTTGGCGAATATTTTAAAGAAAGAAATGGCCTTTTTCATGAAAACGTCGGCCGATTTTTTCAATAGCTTCCAGGTCTTTGGACCGATTGACTCGAAATTTCTCCCACATGTGGTCCTATACTGGCTGAACGAGACACAGCAGTCCGCACTCGATTCGGGTGGAATTTGTATGTTTGGCGAATATTTTAAAGAAAAAAATGGCCTTTTTCATGAAAACGTCGGCCAATTTTTTCAATAGCTTCCAGGTCTTTGGACCGATTGACTCAAAATTTCTCCCAGATGTGGTCCTATACTGGCTGAACGAGACACAGCAGTCCGCATTCGATTCGGGTGGAATTTGTATTTTTGGCGAATATTTTAAAGAAAGAAATGGCCTTTTTCATGAAAACGTCGGCCGATTTTTTCAATAGCTTCCAGGTCTTTGGACCGATTGACTCGAAATTTCTCCCACATGTGGTCCTATACTGGCTGAACGAGACACAGCAGTCCGCATTCGATTCGGGTGGAATTTGTATTTTTGGCGAATATTTTAAAGAAAAAAATGGCCTTTTTCATGAAAACGTCGGCCAATTTTTTCAATAGCTTCCAGGTCTTTGGACTGATTGACTCGAAATTTCTCCCACATGTGGTCCTATACTGGCTGAACGAGACACAGCAGTCCGCATTCGATTCGGGTGGAATTTGTATTTTTGGCGAATATTTTAAAGAAAAAAATGGCCTTTTTCATGAAAACGTCGGCCGATTTTTTCAATAGCTTCCAGGTCTTTGGACCGATTGACTCGAAATTTCTCCCACATGTGGTCCTATACTGGCTGAACGAGACACAGCAGTCCGCATTCGATTCGGGTGGAATTTGTATTTTTGGCGAATATTTTAGTGAGAGGGACAATGTTTCATGAGGCCGGCTTAAGGCTGAGGCTAGGGTTAGGGTTAGGGTTGTGGGGCTAGGGTTAGGGTTATGAGGCTAGGGTTAGGGTTACGGTCGTCTTTTGACCGATTGACTCGAAATTGCACACACATGTTGTCCATACTGGCGGAAGAAAGGCCAGCAGTTTTTATGGGATTCCGGTGGAATTTGTATTTTTGGCGAATATTTTAAAGAAAAAAATGGCCTTTTTCATGAAAACGTCGGGCGATTTTTTCAATAGCTTCCAGGTCTTTGGACCGATTGACTCGAAATTTCTCCCAGATGTGGTCCTATACTGGCTGAACGAGACACAGCAGTCCGCATTCAATTCGGGTGGAATTTGTATTTTTGGCGAATATTTTAAAGAAAAAAATGGCCTTTTTCATGAAAACGTCGGGCGATTTTTTCAATAGCTTCCAGGTCTTTGGACCGATTGACTCAGAATTTTTCCCAGATGTGGTCCTATACTGGCTGAACGAGACACAGCAGTCCGCATTCGATTCGGGTGGAATTTGTATTTTTGGCGAATATTTTAAAGAAAAAAATGGCCTTTTTCATGAAAACGTCGGCCAATTTTTTCAATAGCTTCCAGGTCTTTGGACCGATTGACTCGAAATTTCTCCCACATGTGGTCCTATACTGGCTGAACGAGACACAGCAGTCCGCATTCGATTCGGGTGGAATTTGTATTTTTGGCGAATATTTTAAAGAAAAAAATGGCCTTTTTCATGAAAACGTCGGCCGATTTTTTCAATAGCTTCCAGGTCTTTGGACCGATTGACTCAAAATTTCTCCCAGATGTGGTCCTATACTGGCTGAACGAGACACAGCAGTCCGCATTCGATTCGGGTGGAATTTGTATTTTTGGCGAATATTTTAAAGAAAGAAATGGCCTTTTTCATGAAAACGTCGGCCGATTTTTTCAATAGCTTCCAGGTCTTTGGACCGATTGACTCGAAATTTCTCCCACATGTGGTCCTATACTGGCTAAACGAGACACAGCAGTCCGCATTCGATTCGGGTGGAATTTGTATTTTTGGCGAATATTTTAAAGAAAGAAATGGCCTTTTTCATGAAAACGTCGGCCGATTTTTTCAATAGCTTCCAGGTCTTTGGACCGATTGACTCGAAATTTCTCCCACATGTGGTCCTATACTGGCTGAACGAGACACAGCAGTCCGCATTCGATTCGGGTGGAATTTGTATGTTTGGCGAATATTTTAAAGAAAAAAATGGCCTTTTTCATGAAAACGTCGGCCAATTTTTTCAATAGCTTCCAGGTCTTTGGACCGATTGACTCGAAATTTCTCCCACATGTGGTCCTATACTGGCTGAACGAGACACAGCAGTCCGCATTCGATTCGGGTGGAATTTGTATTTTTGGCGAATATTTTAAAGAAAAAAATGGCCTTTTTCATGAAAACGTCGGCCAATTTTTTCAATAGCTTCCAGGTCTTTGGACCGATTGACTCGAAATTTCTCCCAGATGTGGTCCTATACTGGCTGAACGAGACACAGCAGTCCGCATTCGATTCGGGTGGAATTTGTATTTTTGGCGAATATTTTAAAGAAAAAAATGGCCTTTTTCATGAAAACGTCGGCCGATTTTTTCAATAGCTTCCAGGTCTTTGGACCGATTGACTCGAAATTTCTCCCACATGTGGTCCTATACTGGCTGAACGAGACACAGCAGTCCGCATTCGATTCGGGTGGAATTTGTATTTTTGGCGAATATTTTAGTGAGAGGGACAATGTTTCATGAGGCCGGCTTAAGGCTGAGGCTAGGGTTAGGGTTAGGGTTGTGGGGCTAGGGTTAGGGTTATGAGGCTAGGGTTAGGGTTACGGTCGTCTTTTGACCGATTGACTCGAAATTGCACACACATGTTGTCCATACTGGCGGAAGAAAGGCCAGCAGTTTTTATGGGATTCCGGTGGAATTTGTATTTTTGGCGAATATTTTAAAGAAAAAAATGGCCTTTTTCATGAAAACGTCGGCCGATTTTTTCAATAGCTTCCAGGTCTTTGGACCGATTGACTCGAAATTTCTCCCACATGTGGTCCTATACTGGCTGAACGAGACACAGCAGTCCGCATTCGATTCGGGTGGAATTTGTATGTTTGGCGAATATTTTAAAGAAAAAAATGGCCTTTTTCATGAAAACGTCGGCCGATTTTTTCAATAGCTTCCAGGTCTTTGGACTGATTGACTCGAAATTTCTCCCACATGTGGTCCTATACTGGCTGAACGAGACACAGCAGTCCGCATTCGATTCGGGTGGAATTTGTATTTTTGGCGAATATTTTAGTGAGAGGGACAATTTTTCATGATGCCGGCTTAAGGCTGAGGCTAGGGTTAGGGTTAGGGTTAGGGTTGTGGGGCTAGGGTTAGGGTTATGAGGCTAGGGTTAGGGTTACGGTCGTCTTTTGACCGATTGACTCGAAATTGCACACACATGTTGTCCATACTGGCGGAAGAAAGGCCAGCAGTTTTTATGGGATTCCGGTGGAATTTGTATTTTTGGCGAATATTTTAAAGAAAAAAATGGCCTTTTTCATGAAAACGTCGGCCGATTTTTTCAATAGCTTCCAGGTCTTTGGACCGATTGACTCGAAATTTCTCCCACATGTGGTCCTATACTGGCTAAACGAGACACAGCAGTCCGCATTCGATTCGGGTGGAATTTGTATTTTTGGCGAATATTTTAAAGAAAAAAATGGCCTTTTTCATGAAAACGTCGGCCGATTTTTTCAATAGCTTCCAGGTCTTTGGACCGATTGACTCGAAATTTCTCCCAGATGTGGTCCTATACTGGCTGAACGAGACACAGCAGTCCGCATTCGATTCGGGTGGAATTTGTATGTTTGGCGAATATTTTAAAGAAAAAAATGGCCTTTTTCATGAAAACGTCGGCCGATTTTTTCAATAGCTTCCAGGTCTTTGGACCGATTGACTCGAAATTTCTCCCATATGTGGTCCTATACTGGCTGAACGAGACACAGCAGTCCGCATTCGATTCGGGTGGAATTTGTATTTTTGGCGAATATTTTAGTGAGAGGGACAATGTTTCATGAGGCCGGCTTAAGGCTGAGGCTAGGGTTAGGGTTAGGGTTGTGGGGCTAGGGTTAGGGTTATGAGGCTAGGGTTAGGGTTACGGTCGTCTTTTGACCGATTGACTCGAAATTGCACACACATGTTGTCCATACTGGCGGAAGAAAGGCCAGCAGTTTTTATGGGATTCCGGTGGAATTTGTATTTTTGGCGAATATTTTAAAGAAAAAAATGGCCTTTTTCATGAAAACGTCGGCCGATTTTTTCAATAGCTTCCAGGTCTTTGGACCGATTGACTCGAAATTTCTCCCACATGTGGTCCTATACTGGCTAAACGAGACACAGCAGTCCGCATTCGATTCGGGTGGAATTTGTATTTTTGGCGAATATTTTAAAGAAAAAAATGGCCTTTTTCATGAAAACGTCGGCCAATTTTTTCAATAGCTTCCAGGTCTTTGGACCGATTGACTCGAAATTTCTCCCAGATGTGGTCCTATACTGGCTGAACGAGACACAGCAGTCCGCATTCGATTCGGGTGGAATTTGTATGTTTGGCGAATATTTTAAAGAAAAAAATGGCCTTTTTCATGAAAACGTCGGCCGATTTTTTCAATAGCTTCCAGGTCTTTGGACCGATTGACTCGAAATTTCTCCCACATGTGGTCCTATACTGGCTGAACGAGACACAGCAGTCCGCATTCGATTCGGGTGGAATTTGTATTTTTGGCGAATATTTTAGTGAGAGGGACAATGTTTCATGAGGCCGGCTTAAGGCTGAGGCTAGGGTTAGGGTTAGGGTTAGGGTTGTGGGGCTAGGGTTAGGGTTATGAGGCTAGGGTTAGGGTTACGGTCGTCTTTTGACCGATTGACTCGAAATTGCACACACATGTTGTCCATACTGGCGGAAGAAAGGCCAGCAGTTTTTATGGGATTCCGGTGGAATTTGTATTTTTGGCGAATATTTTAAAGAAAAAAATGGCCTTTTTCATGAAAACGTCGGCCGATTTTTTCAATAGCTTCCAGGTCTTTGGACCGATTGACTCAAAATTTCTCCCAGATGTGGTCCTATACTGGCTGAACGAGACACAGCAGTCCGCATTCGATTCGGGTGGAATTTGTATTTTTGGCGAATATTTTAAAGAAAGAAATGGCCTTTTTCATGAAAACGTCGGCCGATTTTTTCAATAGCTTCCAGGTCTTTGGACCGATTGACTCGAAATTTCTCCCACATGTGGTCCTATACTGGCTAAACGAGACACAGCAGTCCGCATTCGATTCGGGTGGAATTTGTATTTTTGGCGAATATTTTAAAGAAAGAAATGGCCTTTTTCATGAAAACGTCGGCCGATTTTTTCAATAGCTTCCAGGTCTTTGGACCGATTGACTCGAAATTTCTCCCACATGTGGTCCTATACTGGCTGAACGAGACACAGCAGTCCGCATTCGATTCGGGTGGAATTTGTATGTTTGGCGAATATTTTAAAGAAAAAAATGGCCTTTTTCATGAAAACGTCGGCCAATTTTTTCAATAGCTTCCAGGTCTTTGGACCGATTGACTCAAAATTTCTCCCAGATGTGGTCCTATACTGGCTGAACGAGACACAGCAGTCCGCATTCGATTCGGGTGGAATTTGTATTTTTGGCGAATATTTTAAAGAAAGAAATGGCCTTTTTCATGAAAACGTCGGCCGATTTTTTCAATAGCTTCCAGGTCTTTGGACCGATTGACTCGAAATTTCTCCCACATGTGGTCCTATACTGGCTGAACGAGACACAGCAGTCCGCATTCGATTCGGGTGGAATTTGTATTTTTGGCGAATATTTTAAAGAAAAAAATGGCCTTTTTCATGAAAACGTCGGCCAATTTTTTCAATAGCTTCCAGGTCTTTGGACTGATTGACTCGAAATTTCTCCCACATGTGGTCCTATACTGGCTGAACGAGACACAGCAGTCCGCATTCGATTCGGGTGGAATTTGTATTTTTGGCGAATATTTTAAAGAAAAAAATGGCCTTTTTCATGAAAACGTCGGCCGATTTTTTCAATAGCTTCCAGGTCTTTGGACCGATTGACTCGAAATTTCTCCCACATGTGGTCCTATACTGGCTGAACGAGACACAGCAGTCCGCATTCGATTCGGGTGGAATTTGTATTTTTGGCGAATATTTTAGTGAGAGGGACAATGTTTCATGAGGCCGGCTTAAGGCTGAGGCTAGGGTTAGGGTTAGGGTTGTGGGGCTAGGGTTAGGGTTATGAGGCTAGGGTTAGGGTTACGGTCGTCTTTTGACCGATTGACTCGAAATTGCACACACATGTTGTCCATACTGGCGGAAGAAAGGCCAGCAGTTTTTATGGGATTCCGGTGGAATTTGTATTTTTGGCGAATATTTTAAAGAAAAAAATGGCCTTTTTCATGAAAACGTCGGGCGATTTTTTCAATAGCTTCCAGGTCTTTGGACCGATTGACTCGAAATTTCTCCCAGATGTGGTCCTATACTGGCTGAACGAGACACAGCAGTCCGCATTCAATTCGGGTGGAATTTGTATTTTTGGCGAATATTTTAAAGAAAAAAATGGCCTTTTTCATGAAAACGTCGGGCGATTTTTTCAATAGCTTCCAGGTCTTTGGACCGATTGACTCAGAATTTTTCCCAGATGTGGTCCTATACTGGCTGAACGAGACACAGCAGTCCGCATTCGATTCGGGTGGAATTTGTATTTTTGGCGAATATTTTAAAGAAAAAAATGGCCTTTTTCATGAAAACGTCGGCCAATTTTTTCAATAGCTTCCAGGTCTTTGGACCGATTGACTCGAAATTTCTCCCACATGTGGTCCTATACTGGCTGAACGAGACACAGCAGTCCGCATTCGATTCGGGTGGAATTTGTATTTTTGGCGAATATTTTAAAGAAAAAAATGGCCTTTTTCATGAAAACGTCGGCCGATTTTTTCAATAGCTTCCAGGTCTTTGGACCGATTGACTAAAAATTTCTCCCAGATGTGGTCCTATACTGGCTGAACGAGACACAGCAGTCCGCATTCGATTCGGGTGGAATTTGTATTTTTGGCGAATATTTTAAAGAAAGAAATGGCCTTTTTCATGAAAACGTCGGCCGATTTTTTCAATAGCTTCCAGGTCTTTGGACCGATTGACTCGAAATTTCTCCCACATGTGGTCCTATACTGGCTAAACGAGACACAGCAGTCCGCATTCGATTCGGGTGGAATTTGTATTTTTGGCGAATATTTTAAAGAAAGAAATGGCCTTTTTCATGAAAACGTCGGCCGATTTTTTCAATAGCTTCCAGGTCTTTGGACCGATTGACTCGAAATTTCTCCCACATGTGGTCCTATACTGGCTGAACGAGACACAGCAGTCCGCATTCGATTCGGGTGGAATTTGTATGTTTGGCGAATATTTTAAAGAAAAAAATGGCCTTTTTCATGAAAACGTCGGCCAATTTTTTCAATAGCTTCCAGGTCTTTGGACCGATTGACTCGAAATTTCTCCCACATGTGGTCCTATACTGGCTGAACGAGACACAGCAGTCCGCATTCGATTCGGGTGGAATTTGTATTTTTGGCGAATATTTTAAAGAAAAAAATGGCCTTTTTCATGAAAACGTCGGCCAATTTTTTCAATAGCTTCCAGGTCTTTGGACCGATTGACTCGAAATTTCTCCCAGATGTGGTCCTATACTGGCTGAACGAGACACAGCAGTCCGCATTCGATTCGGGTGGAATTTGTATTTTTGGCGAATATTTTAAAGAAAAAAATGGCCTTTTTCATGAAAACGTCGGCCGATTTTTTCAATAGCTTCCAGGTCTTTGGACCGATTGACTCGAAATTTCTCCCACATGTGGTCCTATACTGGCTGAACGAGACACAGCAGTCCGCATTCGATTCGGGTGGAATTTGTATTTTTGGCGAATATTTTAGTGAGAGGGACAATGTTTCATGAGGCCGGCTTAAGGCTGAGGCTAGGGTTAGGGTTAGGGTTGTGGGGCTAGGGTTAGGGTTATGAGGCTAGGGTTAGGGTTACGGTCGTCTTTTGACCGATTGACTCGAAATTGCACACACATGTTGTCCATACTGGCGGAAGAAAGGCCAGCAGTTTTTATGGGATTCCGGTGGAATTTGTATTTTTGGCGAATATTTTAAAGAAAAAAATGGCCTTTTTCATGAAAACGTCGGCCGATTTTTTCAATAGCTTCCAGGTCTTTGGACCGATTGACTCGAAATTTCTCCCACATGTGGTCCTATACTGGCTGAACGAGACACAGCAGTCCGCATTCGATTCGGGTGGAATTTGTATGTTTGGCGAATATTTTAAAGAAAAAAATGGCCTTTTTCATGAAAACGTCGGCCGATTTTTTCAATAGCTTCCAGGTCTTTGGACTGATTGACTCGAAATTTCTCCCACATGTGGTCCTATACTGGCTGAACGAGACACAGCAGTCCGCATTCGATTCGGGTGGAATTTGTATTTTTGGCGAATATTTTAGTGAGAGGGACAATTTTTCATGATGCCGGCTTAAGGCTGAGGCTAGGGTTAGGGTTAGGGTTAGGGTTGTGGGGCTAGGGTTAGGGTTATGAGGCTAGGGTTAGGGTTACGGTCGTCTTTTGACCGATTGACTCGAAATTGCACACACATGTTGTCCATACTGGCGGAAGAAAGGCCAGCAGTTTTTATGGGATTCCGGTGGAATTTGTATTTTTGGCGAATATTTTAAAGAAAAAAATGGCCTTTTTCATGAAAACGTCGGCCGATTTTTTCAATAGCTTCCAGGTCTTTGGACCGATTGACTCGAAATTTCTCCCACATGTGGTCCTATACTGGCTAAACGAGACACAGCAGTCCGCATTCGATTCGGGTGGAATTTGTATTTTTGGCGAATATTTTAAAGAAAAAAATGGCCTTTTTCATGAAAACGTCGGCCGATTTTTTCAATAGCTTCCAGGTCTTTGGACCGATTGACTCGAAATTTCTCCCAGATGTGGTCCTATACTGGCTGAACGAGACACAGCAGTCCGCATTCGATTCGGGTGGAATTTGTATGTTTGGCGAATATTTTAAAGAAAAAAATGGCCTTTTTCATGAAAACGTCGGCCGATTTTTTCAATAGCTTCCAGGTCTTTGGACCGATTGACTCGAAATTTCTCCCATATGTGGTCCTATACTGGCTGAACGAGACACAGCAGTCCGCATTCGATTCGGGTGGAATTTGTATTTTTGGCGAATATTTTAGTGAGAGGGACAATGTTTCATGAGGCCGGCTTAAGGCTGAGGCTAGGGTTAGGGTTAGGGTTAGGGTTGTGGGGCTAGGGTTAGGGTTATGAGGCTAGGGTTAGGGTTACGGTCGTCTTTTGACCGATTGACTCGAAATTGCACACACATGTTGTCCATACTGGCGGAAGAAAGGCCAGCAGTTTTTATGGGATTCCGGTGGAATTTGTATTTTTGGCGAATATTTTAAAGAAAAAAATGGCCTTTTTCATGAAAACGTCGGCCGATTTTTTCAATAGCTTCCAGGTCTTTGGACCGATTGACTCGAAATTTCTCCCACATGTGGTCCTATACTGGCTAAACGAGACACAGCAGTCCGCATTCGATTCGGGTGGAATTTGTATTTTTGGCGAATATTTTAAAGAAAAAAATGGCCTTTTTCATGAAAACGTCGGCCAATTTTTTCAATAGCTTCCAGGTCTTTGGACCGATTGACTCGAAATTTCTCCCAGATGTGGTCCTATACTGGCTGAACGAGACACAGCAGTCCGCATTCGTTTCGGGTGGAATTTGTATGTTTGGCGAATATTTTAAAGAAAAAAATGGCCTTTTTCATGAAAACGTCGGCCGATTTTTTCAATAGCTTCCAGGTCTTTGGACCGATTGACTCGAAATTTCTCCCACATGTGGTCCTATACTGGCTGAACGAGACACAGCAGTCCGCATTCGATTCGGGTGGAATTTGTATTTTTGGCGAATATTTTAGTGAGAGGGACAATGTTTCATGAGGCCGGCTTAAGGCTGAGGCTAGGGTTAGGGTTAGGGTTAGGGTTGTGGGGCTAGGGTTAGGGTTATGAGGCTAGGGTTAGGGTTACGGTCGTCTTTTGACCGATTGACTCGAAATTGCACACACATGTTGTCCATACTGGCGGAAGAAAGGCCAGCAGTTTTTATGGGATTCCGGTGGAATTTGTATTTTTGGCGAATATTTTAAAGAAAAAAATGGCCTTTTTCATGAAAACGTCGGCCGATTTTTTCAATAGCTTCCAGGTCTTTGGACCGATTGACTCAAAATTTCTCCCAGATGTGGTCCTATACTGGCTGAACGAGACACAGCAGTCCGCATTCGATTCGGGTGGAATTTGTATTTTTGGCGAATATTTTAAAGAAAGAAATGGCCTTTTTCATGAAAACGTCGGCCGATTTTTTCAATAGCTTCCAGGTCTTTGGACCGATTGACTCGAAATTTCTCCCACATGTGGTCCTATACTGGCTGAACGAGACACAGCAGTCCGCATTCGATTCGGGTGGAATTTGTATTTTTGGCGAATATTTTAAAGAAAAAAATGGCCTTTTTCATGAAAACGTCGGCCAATTTTTTCAATAGCTTCCAGGTCTTTGGACCGATTGACTCGAAATTTCTCCCACATGTGGTCCTATACTGGCTGAACGAGACACAGCAGTCCGCATTCGATTCGGGTGGAATTTGTATTTTTGGCGAATATTTTAAAGAAAAAAATGGCCTTTTTCATGAAAACGTCGGCCAATTTTTTCAATAGCTTCCAGGTCTTTGGACCGATTGACTCGAAATTTCTCCCACATGTGGTCCTATACTGGCTGAACGAGACACAGCAGTCCGCATTCGATTCGGGTGGAATTTGTATTTTTGGCGAATATTTTAGTGAGAGGGACAATGTTTCATGAGGCCGGCTTAAGGCTGAGGCTAGGGTTAGGGTTAGGGTTGTGGGGCTAGGGTTAGGGTTATGAGGCTAGGGTTAGGGTTACGGTCGTCTTTTGACCGATTGACTCGAAATTGCACACACATGTTGTCCATACTGGCGGAAGAAAGGCCAGCAGTTTTTATGGGATTCCGGTGGAATTTGTATTTTTGGCGAATATTTTAAAGAAAAAAATGGCCTTTTTCATGAAAACGTCGGCCGATTTTTTCAATAGCTTCCAGGTCTTTGGACCGATTGACTCGAAATTTCTCCCAGATGTGGTCCTATACTGGCTGAACGAGACACAGCAGTCCACATTCGATTCGGGTGGAATTTGTATGTTTGGCGAATATTTTAAAGAAAAAAATGGCCTTTTTCATGAAAACGTCGGCCGATTTTTTCAATAGCTTCCAGGTCTTTGGACCGATTGACTCGAAATTTCTCCCACATGTGGTCCTATACTGGCTGAACGAGACACAGCAGTCCGCATTCGATTCGGGTGGAATTTGTATTTTTGGCGAATATTTTAAAGAAAAAAATGGCCTTTTTCATGAAAACGTCGGCCGATTTTTTCAATAGCTTCCAGGTCTTTGGACCGATTGACTCGGAATTTTTCCCAGATGTGGTCCTATACTGGCTGAACGAGACACAGCAGTCCGCATTCGATTCGGGTGGAATTTGTATTTTTGGCGAATATTTTAAAGAAAAAAATGACCTTTTTCATGAAAACGTCGGCCAATTTTTTCAATAGCTTCCAGGTCTTTGGACCGATTGACTCGAAATTTCTCCCACATGTGGTCCTATACTGGCTGAACGAGACACAGCAGTCCGCATTCGATTCGGGTGGAATTTGTATTTTTGGCGAATATTTTAAAGAAAAAAATGGCCTTTTTCATGAAAACGTCGGCCAATTTTTTCAATAGCTTCCAGGTCTTTGGACCGATTGACTCGAAATTTCTCCCACATGTGGTCCTATACTGGCTGAACGAGACACAGCAGTCCGCATTCGATTCGGGTGGAATTTGTATTTTTGGCGAATATTTTAGTGAGAGGGACAATGTTTCATGAGGCCGGCTTAAGGCTGAGGCTAGGGTTAGGGTTAGGGTTGTGGGGCTAGGGTTAGGGTTATGAGGCTAGGGTTAGGGTTACGGTCGTCTTTTGACCGATTGACTCGAAATTGCACACACATGTTGTCCATACTGGCGGAAGAAAGGCCAGCAGTTTTTATGGGATTCCGGTGGAATTTGTATTTTTGGCGAATATTTTAAAGAAAAAAATGGCCTTTTTCATGAAAACGTCGGCCGATTTTTTCAATAGCTTCCAGGTCTTTGGACCGATTGACTCGAAATTTCTCCCAGATGTGGTCCTATACTGGCTGAACGAGACACAGCAGTCCGCATTCGATTCGGGTGGAATTTGTATGTTTGGCGAATATTTTAAAGAAAAAAATGGCCTTTTTCATGAAAACGTCGGCCGATTTTTTCAATAGCTTCCAGGTCTTTGGACCGATTGACTCGAAATTTCTCCCACATGTGGTCCTATACTGGCTGAACGAGACACAGCAGTCCGCATTCGATTCGGGTGGAATTTGTATTTTTGGCGAATATTTTAAAGAAAAAAATGGCCTTTTTCATGAAAACGTCGGCCGATTTTTTCAATAGCTTCCAGGTCTTTGGACCGATTGACTCGGAATTTTTCCCAGATGTGGTCCTATACTGGCTGAACGAGACACAGCAGTCCGCATTCGATTCGGGTGGAATTTGTATTTTTGGCGAATATTTTAAAGAAAAAAATGACCTTTTTCATGAAAACGTCGGCCAATTTTTTCAATAGCTTCCAGGTCTTTGGACCGATTGACTCGAAATTTCTCCCACATGTGGTCCTATACTGGCTGAACGAGACACAGCAGTCCGCATTCGATTCGGGTGGAATTTGTATTTTTGGCGAATATTTTAAAGAAAAAAATGGCCTTTTTCATGAAAACGTCGGCCAATTTTTTCAATAGCTTCCAGGTCTTTGGACCGATTGACTCGAAATTTCTCCCACATGTGGTCCTATACTGGCTGAACGAGACACAGCAGTCCGCATTCGATTCGGGTGGAATTTGTATTTTTGGCGAATATTTTAGTGAGAGGGACAATGTTTCATGAGGCCGGCTTAAGGCTGAGGCTAGGGTTAGGGTTAGGGTTAGGGTTGTGGGGCTAGGGTTAGGGTTATGAGGCTAGGGTTAGGGTTACGGTCGTCTTTTGACCAATTGACTCGAAATTGCACACACATGTTGTCCATACTGGCGGAAGAAAGGCCAGCAGTTTTTATGGGATTCCGGTGGAATTTGTATTTTTGGCGAATATTTTAAAGAAAAAAATGGCCTTTTTCATGAAAACGACGGCCGATTTTTTCAATAGCTTCCAGGTCTTTGGACCGATTGACTCGAAATTTCTCCCACATGTGGTCCTATACTGGCTAAACGAGACACAGCAGTCCGCATTCGATTCGGGTGGAATTTGTATTTTTGGCGAATATTTTAAAGAAAAAAATGGCCTTTTTCATGAAAACGTCGGCCGATTTTTTCAATAGCTTCCAGGTCTTTGGACCGATTGACTCGAAATTTCTCCCAGATGTGGTCCTATACTGGCTGAACGAGACACAGCAGTCCGCATTCGATTCGGGTGGAATTTGTATGTTTGGCGAATATTTTAAAGAAAAAAATGGCCTTTTTCATGAAAACGTCGGCCGATTTTTTCAATAGCTTCCAGGTCTTTGGACCGATTGACTCGAAATTTCTCCCACATGTGGTCCTATACTGGCTGAACGAGACACAGCAGTCCGCATTCGATTCGGGTGGAATTTGTATTTTTGGCGAATATTTTAAAGAAAAAAATGGCCTTTTTCATGAAAACGTCGGCCGATTTTTTCAATAGCTTCCAGGTCTTTGGACCGATTGACTCGAAATTTCTCCCAGATGTGGTCCTATACTGGCTGAACGAGACACAGCAGTCCGCATTCGATTCGGGTGGAATTTGTATGTTTGGCGAATATTTTAAAGAAAAAAATGGCCTTTTTCATGAAAACGTCGGCCGATTTTTTCAATAGCTTCCAGGTCTTTGGACCGATTGACTCGAAATTTCTCCCACATGTGGTCCTATACTGGCTGAACGAGACACAGCAGTCCGCATTCGATTCGGGTGGAATTTGTATTTTTGGCGAATATTTTAAAGAAAAAAATGGCCTTTTTCATGAAAACGTCGGCCGATTTTTTCAATAGCTTCCAGGTCTTTGGACCGATTGACTCGGAATTTTTCCCAGATGTGGTCCTATACTGGCTGAACGAGACACAGCAGTCCGCATTCGATTCGGGTGGAATTTGTATTTTTGGCGAATATTTTAAAGAAAAAAATGACCTTTTTCATGAAAACGTCGGCCAATTTTTTCAATAGCTTCCAGGTCTTTGGACCGATTGACTCGAAATTTCTCCCACATGTGGTCCTATACTGGCTGAACGAGACACAGCAGTCCGCATTCGATTCGGGTGGAATTTGTATTTTTGGCGAATATTTTAAAGAAAAAAATGGCCTTTTTCATGAAAACGTCGGCCAATTTTTTCAATAGCTTCCAGGTCTTTGGACCGATTGACTCGAAATTTCTCCCACATGTGGTCCTATACTGGCTGAACGAGACACAGCAGTCCGCATTCGATTCGGGTGGAATTTGTATTTTTGGCGAATATTTTAGTGAGAGGGACAATGTTTCATGAGGCCGGCTTAAGGCTGAGGCTAGGGTTAGGGTTAGGGTTAGGGTTGTGGGGCTAGGGTTAGGGTTATGAGGCTAGGGTTAGGGTTACGGTCGTCTTTTGACCAATTGACTCGAAATTGCACACACATGTTGTCCATACTGGCGGAAGAAAGGCCAGCAGTTTTTATGGGATTCCGGTGGAATTTGTATTTTTGGCGAATATTTTAAAGAAAAAAATGGCCTTTTTCATGAAAACGACGGCCGATTTTTTCAATAGCTTCCAGGTCTTTGGACCGATTGACTCGAAATTTCTCCCACATGTGGTCCTATACTGGCTAAACGAGACACAGCAGTCCGCATTCGATTCGGGTGGAATTTGTATTTTTGGCGAATATTTTAAAGAAAAAAATGGCCTTTTTCATGAAAACGTCGGCCGATTTTTTCAATAGCTTCCAGGTCTTTGGACCGATTGACTCGAAATTTCTCCCAGATGTGGTCCTATACTGGCTGAACGAGACACAGCAGTCCGCATTCGATTCGGGTGGAATTTGTATGTTTGGCGAATATTTTAAAGAAAAAAATGGCCTTTTTCATGAAAACGTCGGCCGATTTTTTCAATAGCTTCCAGGTCTTTGGACCGATTGACTCGAAATTTCTCCCACATGTGGTCCTATACTGGCTGAACGAGACACAGCAGTCCGCATTCGATTCGGGTGGAATTTGTATTTTTGGCGAATATTTTAAAGAAAAAAATGGCCTTTTTCATGAAAACGTCGGCCGATTTTTTCAATAGCTTCCAGGTCTTTGGACCGATTGACTCGAAATTTCTCCCAGATGTGGTCCTATACTGGCTGAACGAGACACAGCAGTCCGCATTCGATTCGGGTGGAATTTGTATGTTTGGCGAATATTTTAAAGAAAAAAATGGCCTTTTTCATGAAAACGTCGGCCGATTTTTTCAATAGCTTCCAGGTCTTTGGACCGATTGACTCGAAATTTCTCCCACATGTGGTCCTATACTGGCTGAACGAGACACAGCAGTCCGCATTCGATTCGGGTGGAATTTGTATTTTTGGCGAATATTTTAGTGAGAGGGACAATGTTTCATGAGGCCGGCTTAAGGCTGAGGCTAGGGTTAGGGTTAGGGTTAGGGTTGTGTGGCTAGGGTTAGGGTTATGAGGCTAGGGTTAGGGTTACGGTCGTCTTTTGACCGATTGACTCGAAATTGCACACACATGTTGTCCATACTGGCGGAAGAAAGGCCAGCAGTTTTTATGGGATTCCGGTGGAATTTGTATTTTTGGCGAATATTTTAAAGAAAAAAATGGCCTTTTTCATGAAAACGTCGGCCGATTTTTTCAATAGCTTCCAGGTCTTTGGACCGATTGACTCGAAATTTCTCCCACATGTGGTCCTATACTGGCTAAACGAGACACAGCAGTCCGCATTCGATTCGGGTGGAATTTGTATTTTTGGCGAATATTTTAAAGAAAAAAATGGCCTTTTTCATGAAAACGTCGGCCGATTTTTTCAATAGCTTCCAGGTCTTTGGACCGATTGACTCGAAATTTCTCCCAGATGTGGTCCTATACTGGCTGAACGAGACACAGCAGTCCGCATTCGATTCGGGTGGAATTTGTATGTTTGGCGAATATTTTAAAGAAAAAAATGGCCTTTTTCATGAAAACGTCGGCCGATTTTTTCAATAGCTTCCAGGTCTTTGGACCGATTGACTCGAAATTTCTCCCACATGTGGTCCTATACTGGCTGAACGAGACACAGCAGTCCGCATTCGATTCGGGTGGAATTTGTATTTTTGGCGAATATTTTAAAGAAAAAAATGGCCTTTTTCATGAAAACGTCGGCCGATTTTTTCAATAGCTTCCAGGTCTTTGGACCGATTGACTCGAAATTTCTCCCAGATGTGGTCCTATACTGGCTGAACGAGACACAGCAGTCCGCATTCGATTCGGGTGGAATTTGTATGTTTGGCGAATATTTTAAAGAAAAAAATGGCCTTTTTCATGAAAACGTCGGCCGATTTTTTCAATAGCTTCCAGGTCTTTGGACCGATTGACTCGAAATTTCTCCCACATGTGGTCCTATACTGGCTAAACGAGACACAGCAGTCCGCATTCGATTCGGGTGGAATTTGTATTTTTGGCGAATATTTTAAAGAAAAAAATGGCCTTTTTCATGAAAACGTCGGCCTAATTTTTCCATTGGCTTCCAGGTCTTTGGACCGATTGACTCGAAATTTCTCCCAGATGTGGTCCTATACTGGCTGAACGAGACACAGCAGTCCGCATTCGATTCGGGTGGAATTTGTATGTTTGGCGAATATTTTAAAGAAAAAAATGGCCTTTTTCATGAAAACGTCGGCCGATTTTTTCAATAGCTTCCAGGTCTTTGGACCGATTGACTCGAAATTTCTCCCACATGTGGTCCTATACTGGCTGAACGAGACACAGCAGTCCGCATTCGATTCGGGTGGAATTTGTATTTTTGGCGAATATTTTAGTGAGAGGGACAATGTTTCATGAGGCCGGCTTAAGGCTGAGGCTAGGGTTAGGGTTAGGGTTAGGGTTGTGGGGCTAGGGTTAGGGTTATGAGGCTAGGGTTAGGGTTACGGTCGTCTTTGGACCGATTGACTCGAAATTTCTCCCACATGTGGTCCTATACTGGCTAAACGAGACACAGCAGTCCGCATTCGATTCGGGTGGAATTTGTATTTTTGGCGAATATTTTAAAGAAAAAAATGGCCTTTTTCATGAAAACGTCGGCCGATTTTTTCAATAGCTTCCAGGTCTTTGGACCGATTGACTCGAAATTTCTCCCAGATGTGGTCCTATACTGGCTGAATGAGACACAGCAGTCCGCATTCGATTCGGGTGGAATTTGTATGTTTGGCGAATATTTTAAAGAAAAAAATGGCCTTTTTCATGAAAACGTCGGCCAATTTTTTCAATAGCTTCCAGGTCTTTGGACCGGTTGACTCGAAATTTCTCCCACATGTGGTCCTATACTGGCTGAACGAGACACAGCAGTCCGCATTCGATTCCGGTGGAATTTGTATTTTTGGCGAATATTTTATAGGAAAAAATGGCCTTTTTCATGAAAACGTCGGCCGATTTTTTCAATAGCTTCCAGGTCTTTGGACCGATGGACTCGAAATTTCTCCCACATGTGGTCCTATACTGGCTAAACGAGACACAGCAGTCCGCATTCGATTCGGGTGGAATTTGTATTTTTGGCGAATATTTTAAAGAAAAAAATGGCCTTTTTCATGAAAACGTCGGCCGATTTTTTCAATAGCTTCCAGGTCTTTGGACCGATTGACTCGAAATTTCTCCCAGATGTGGTCCTATACTGGCTGAATGAGACACAGCAGTCCGCATTCGATTCGGGTGGAATTTGTATGTTTGGCGAATATTTTAAAGAAAAAAATGGCCTTTTTCATGAAAACGTCGGCCAATTTTTTCAATAGCTTCCAGGTCTTTGGACCGGTTGACTCGAAATTTCTCCCACATGTGGTCCTATACTGGCTGAACGAGACACAGCAGTCCGCATTCGATTCCGGTGGAATTTGTATTTTTGGCGAATATTTTATAGGAAAAAATGGCCTTTTTCATGAAAACGTCGGCCAATTTTTTCAATAGCTTCCAGGTCTTTGGACCGATTGACTCGAAATTTCTCCCACATGTGGTCCTATACTGGCTGAACGAGACACAGCAGTCCGCATTCGATTCGGGTGGAATTTGTATTTTTGGCGAATATTTTAGTGAGAGGGACAATGTTTCATGAGGCCGGCTTAAGGCTGAGGCTAGGGTTAGGGTTAGGGTTAGGGTTGTGGGGCTAGGGTTAGGGTTATGAGGCTAGGGTTAGGGTTACGGTCGTCTTTTGACCGATTGACTCGAAATTGCACACACATGTTGTCCATACTGGCGGAAGAAAGGCCAGCAGTTTTTATGGGATTCCGGTGGAATTTGTATTTTTGGCGAATATTTTAAAGAAAAAAATGGCCTTTTATCATGAAAACGTTGGCCGATTTTTTCAATAGCTTCCAGGTCTTTGGACCGATTGACTCTAAATTTCTCCCACATGTGGTCCTATACTGGCTGAACGAGACACAGCAGTCCGCATTCGATTTGGGTGGAATTTGTATTTTTGGCGAATATTTTAAAGAAAAAAATGGCCTTTTTCATGAAAACGTCGGCCAATTTTTTCAATAGCTTCCAGGTCTTTGGACCGATTGACTCGAAATTTCTCCCACATGTGGTCCTATACTGGCTGAACGAGACACAGCAGTCCGCATTCGATTCGGGTGGAATTTGTATTTTTGGCGAATATTTTAGTGAGAGGGACAATGTTTCATGAGGCCGGCTTAAGGCTGAGGCTAGGGTTAGGGTTAGGGTTAGGGTTGTGGGGCTAGGGTTAGGGTTATGAGGCTAGGGTTAGGGTTACGGTCGTCTTTTGACCGATTGACTCGAAATTGCACACACATGTTGTCCATACTGGCGGAAGAAAGGCCAGCAGTTTTTATGGGATTCCGGTGGAATTTGTATTTTTGGCGAATATTTTAAAGAAAAAAATGGCCTTTTTCATGAAAACGTCGGCCGATTTTTTCAATAGCTTCCAGGTCTTTGGACCGATTGACTCGAAATTTCTCCCAGATGTGGTCCTATACTGGCTGAACGAGACACAGCAGTCCGCATTCGATTTGGGTGGAATTTGTGTTTTTGGCGAATATTTTAAAGAAAAAAATTGCCTTTTTCATGAAAACGTCGGCCAATTTTTTCAATAGCTTCCAGGTCTTTGGACCGATTGACTCGAAATTTCTCCCACATGTGGTCCTATACTGGCTGAACGAGACACAGCAGTCCGCATTCGATTCGGGTGGAATTTGTATTTTTGGCGAATATTTTAGTGAGAGGGACAATGTTTCATGAGGCCGGCTTAAGGCTGAGGCTAGGGTTAGGGTTAGGGTTAGGGTTGTGGGGCTAGGGTTAGGGTTATGAGGCTAGGGTTAGGGTTACGGTCGTCTTTTGACCGATTGACTCGAAATTGCACACACATGTTGTCCATACTGGCGGAAGAAAGGCCAGCAGTTTTTATGGGATTCCGGTGGAATTTGTATTTTTGGCGAATATTTTAAAGAAAAAAATGGCCTTTTTCATGAAAACGTCGGCCGATTTTTTCAATAGCTTCCAGGTCTTTGGACCGATTGACTCGAAATTTCTCCCACATGTGGTCCTATACTGGCTGAACGAGACACAGCAGTCCGCATTCGATTCGGGTGGAATTTGTATTTTTGGCGAATATTTTAAAGAAAAAAATGGCCTTTTTCATGAAAACGTCGGCCGATTTTTTTCAATAGCTTCCAGGTCTTTGGACCGATTGACTCGAAATTTCTCCCAGATGTGGTCCTATACTGGCTGAACGAGACACAGCAGTCCGCATTCGATTCGGGTGGAATTTGTATTTTTGGCGAATATTTTAAAGAAAAAAATGGCCTTTTTCATGAAAACGTCGGCCGATTTTTTCAATAGCTTCCAGGTCTTTGGACCGATTGACTCGAAATTTCTCCCACATGTGGTCCTATACTGGCTGAACGAGACACAGCAGTCCGCATTCGATTCGGGTGGAATTTGTATTTTTGGCGAATATTTTAAAGAAAAAAATGGCCTTTTTCATGAAAACGTCGGCCAATTTTTTCAATAGCTTCCAGGTCTTTGGACCGATTGACTCGAAATTTCTCCCACATGTGGTCCTATACTGGCTGAACGAGACACAGCAGTCCGCATTCGATTCGGGTGGAATTTGTATTTTTGGCGAATATTTTAGTGAGAGGGACAATGTTTCATGAGGCCGGCTTAAGGCTGAGGCTAGGGTTAGGGTTAGGGTTAGGGTTGTGGGGCTAGGGTTAGGGTTATGAGGCTAGGGTTAGGGTTACGGTCGTCTTTTGACCGATTGACTCGAAATTGCACACACATGTTGTCCATACTGGCGGAAGAAAGGCCAGCAGTTTTTATGGGATTCCGGTGGAATTTGTATTTTTGGCGAATATTTTAAAGAAAAAAATGGCCTTTTTCATGAAAACGTCGGCCGATTTTTTCAATAGCTTCCAGGTCTTTGGACCGATTGACTCGAAATTTCTCCCAGATGTGGTCCTATACTGGCTGAACGAGACACAGCAGTCCGCATTCGATTCGGGTGGAATTTGTATTTTTGGCGAATATTTTAAAGAAAAAAATGGCCTTTTTCATGAAAACGTCGGCCAATTTTTTCAATAGCTTCCAGGTCTTTGGACCGATTGACTCGAAATTTCTCCCACATGTGGTCCTATACTGGCTGAACGAGACACAGCAGTCCGCATTCGATTCGGGTGGAATTTGTATTTTTGGCGAATATTTTAGTGAGAGGGACAATGTTTCATGAGGCCGGCTTAAGGCTGAGGCTAGGGTTAGGGTTAGGGTTAGGGTTGTGGGGCTAGGGTTAGGGTTATGAGGCTAGGGTTAGGGTTACGGTCGTCTTTTGACCGATTGACTCGAAATTGCACACACATGTTGTCCATACTGGCGGAAGAAAGGCCAGCAGTTTTTATGGGATTCCGGTGGAATTTGTATTTTTGGCGAATATTTTAAAGAAAAAAATGGCCTTTTTCATGAAAACGTCGGCCGATTTTTTCAATAGCTTCCAGGTCTTTGGACCGATTGACTCGAAATTTCTCCCAGATGTGGTCCTATACTGGCTGAACGAGACACAGCAGTCCGCATTCGATTCGGGTGGAATTTGTATTTTTGGCGAATATTTTAAAGAAAAAAATGGCCTTTTTCATGAAAACGTCGGCCGATTTTTTCAATAGCTTCCAGGTCTTTGGACCGATTGACTCGAAATTTCTCCCACATGTGGTCCTATACTGGCTAAACGAGACACAGCAGTCCGCATTCGATTCGGGTGGAATTTGTATTTTTGGCGAATATTTTAAAGAAAAAAATGGCCTTTTTCATGAAAACGTCGGCCTAATTTTTCCATTGGCTTCCAGGTCTTTGGACCGATTGACTCGAAATTTCTCCCAGATGTGGTCCTATACTGGCTGAACGAGACACAGCAGTCCGCATTCGATTCGGGTGGAATTTGTATGTTTGGCGAATATTTTAAAGAAAAAAATGGCCTTTTTCATGAAAACGTCGGCCGATTTTTTCAATAGCTTCCAGGTCTTTGGACCGATTGACTCGAAATTTCTCCCACATGTGGTCCTATACTGGCTGAACGAGACACAGCAGTCCGCATTCGATTCGGGTGGAATTTGTATTTTTGGCGAATATTTTAGTGAGAGGGACAATGTTTCATGAGGCCGGCTTAAGGCTGAGGCTAGGGTTAGGGTTAGGGTTGTGGGGCTAGGGTTAGGGTTATGAGGCTAGGGTTAGGGTTACGGTCGTCTTTGGACCGATTGACTCGAAATTTCTCCCACATGTGGTCCTATACTGGCTAAACGAGACACAGCAGTCCGCATTCGATTCGGGTGGAATTTGTATTTTTGGCGAATATTTTAAAGAAAAAAATGGCCTTTTTCATGAAAACGTCGGCCGATTTTTTCAATAGCTTCCAGGTCTTTGGACCGATTGACTCGAAATTTCTCCCAGATGTGGTCCTATACTGGCTGAATGAGACACAGCAGTCCGCATTCGATTCGGGTGGAATTTGTATGTTTGGCGAATATTTTAAAGAAAAAAATGGCCTTTTTCATGAAAACGTCGGCCAATTTTTTCAATAGCTTCCAGGTCTTTGGACCGGTTGACTCGAAATTTCTCCCACATGTGGTCCTATACTGGCTGAACGAGACACAGCAGTCCGCATTCGATTCCGGTGGAATTTGTATTTTTGGCGAATATTTTATAGGAAAAAATGGCCTTTTTCATGAAAACGTCGGCCGATTTTTTCAATAGCTTCCAGGTCTTTGGACCGATGGACTCGAAATTTCTCCCACATGTGGTCCTATACTGGCTAAACGAGACACAGCAGTCCGCATTCGATTCGGGTGGAATTTGTATTTTTGGCGAATATTTTAAAGAAAAAAATGGCCTTTTTCATGAAAACGTCGGCCGATTTTTTCAATAGCTTCCAGGTCTTTGGACCGATTGACTCGAAATTTCTCCCAGATGTGGTCCTATACTGGCTGAATGAGACACAGCAGTCCGCATTCGATTCGGGTGGAATTTGTATGTTTGGCGAATATTTTAAAGAAAAAAATGGCCTTTTTCATGAAAACGTCGGCCGATTTTTTCAATAGCTTCCAGGTCTTTGGACCGATTGACTCGAAATTTCTCCCACATGTGGTCCTATACTGGCTGAACGAGACACAGCAGTCCGCATTCGATTCGGGTGGAATTTGTATTTTTGGCGAATATTTTAAAGAAAAAAATGGCCTTTTTCATGAAAACGTCGGCCAATTTTTTCAATAGCTTCCAGGTCTTTGGACCGATTGACTCGAAATTTCTCCCACATGTGGTCCTATACTGGCTGAACGAGACACAGCAGTCCGCATTCGATTCGGGTGGAATTTGTATTTTTGGCGAATATTTTAGTGAGAGGGACAATGTTTCATGAGGCCGGCTTAAGGCTGAGGCTAGGGTTAGGGTTAGGGTTAGGGTTGTGGGGCTAGGGTTAGGGTTATGAGGCTAGGGTTAGGGTTACGGTCGTCTTTTGACCGATTGACTCGAAATTGCACACACATGTTGTCCATACTGGCGGAAGAAAGGCCAGCAGTTTTTATGGGATTCCGGTGGAATTTGTATTTTTGGCGAATATTTTAAAGAAAAAAATGGCCTTTTTCATGAAAACGTCGGCCGATTTTTTCAATAGCTTCCAGGTCTTTGGACCGATTGACTCGAAATTTCTCCCAGATGTGGTCCTATACTGGCTGAACGAGACACAGCAGTCCGCATTCGATTCGGGTGGAATTTGTATTTTTGGCGAATATTTTAAAGAAAAAAATGGCCTTTTTCATGAAAACGTCGGCCAATTTTTTCAATAGCTTCCAGGTCTTTGGACCGATTGACTCGAAATTTCTCCCACATGTGGTCCTATACTGGCTGAACGAGACACAGCAGTCCGCATTCGATTCGGGTGGAATTTGTATTTTTGGCGAATATTTTAGTGAGAGGGACAATGTTTCATGAGGCCGGCTTAAGGCTGAGGCTAGGGTTAGGGTTAGGGTTAGGGTTGTGGGGCTAGGGTTAGGGTTATGAGGCTAGGGTTAGGGTTACGGTCGTCTTTTGACCGATTGACTCGAAATTGCACACACATGTTGTCCATACTGGCGGAAGAAAGGCCAGCAGTTTTTATGGGATTCCGGTGGAATTTGTATTTTTGGCGAATATTTTAAAGAAAAAAATGGCCTTTTTCATGAAAACGTCGGCCGATTTTTTCAATAGCTTCCAGGTCTTTGGACCGATTGACTCGAAATTTCTCCCAGATGTGGTCCTATACTGGCTGAACGAGACACAGCAGTCCGCATTCGATTCGGGTGGAATTTGTATTTTTGGCGAATATTTTAAAGAAAAAAATGGCCTTTTTCATGAAAACGTCGGCCGATTTTTTCAATAGCTTCCAGGTCTTTGGACCGATTGACTCGAAATTTCTCCCACATGTGGTCCTATACTGGCTAAACGAGACACAGCAGTCCGCATTCGATTCGGGTGGAATTTGTATTTTTGGCGAATATTTTAAAGAAAAAAATGGCCTTTTTCATGAAAACGTCGGCCTAATTTTTCCATTGGCTTCCAGGTCTTTGGACCGATTGACTCGAAATTTCTCCCAGATGTGGTCCTATACTGGCTGAACGAGACACAGCAGTCCGCATTCGATTCGGGTGGAATTTGTATGTTTGGCGAATATTTTAAAGAAAAAAATGGCCTTTTTCATGAAAACGTCGGCCGATTTTTTCAATAGCTTCCAGGTCTTTGGACCGATTGACTCGAAATTTCTCCCACATGTGGTCCTATACTGGCTGAACGAGACACAGCAGTCCGCATTCGATTCGGGTGGAATTTGTATTTTTGGCGAATATTTTAGTGAGAGGGACAATGTTTCATGAGGCCGGCTTAAGGCTGAGGCTAGGGTTAGGGTTAGGGTTGTGGGGCTAGGGTTAGGGTTATGAGGCTAGGGTTAGGGTTACGGTCGTCTTTGGACCGATTGACTCGAAATTTCTCCCACATGTGGTCCTATACTGGCTAAACGAGACACAGCAGTCCGCATTCGATTCGGGTGGAATTTGTATTTTTGGCGAATATTTTAAAGAAAAAAATGGCCTTTTTCATGAAAACGTCGGCCGATTTTTTCAATAGCTTCCAGGTCTTTGGACCGATTGACTCGAAATTTCTCCCAGATGTGGTCCTATACTGGCTGAATGAGACACAGCAGTCCGCATTCGATTCGGGTGGAATTTGTATGTTTGGCGAATATTTTAAAGAAAAAAATGGCCTTTTTCATGAAAACGTCGGCCAATTTTTTCAATAGCTTCCAGGTCTTTGGACCGGTTGACTCGAAATTTCTCCCACATGTGGTCCTATACTGGCTGAACGAGACACAGCAGTCCGCATTCGATTCCGGTGGAATTTGTATTTTTGGCGAATATTTTATAGGAAAAAATGGCCTTTTTCATGAAAACGTCGGCCGATTTTTTCAATAGCTTCCAGGTCTTTGGACCGATGGACTCGAAATTTCTCCCACATGTGGTCCTATACTGGCTAAACGAGACACAGCAGTCCGCATTCGATTCGGGTGGAATTTGTATTTTTGGCGAATATTTTAAAGAAAAAAATGGCCTTTTTCATGAAAACGTCGGCCGATTTTTTCAATAGCTTCCAGGTCTTTGGACCGATTGACTCGAAATTTCTCCCAGATGTGGTCCTATACTGGCTGAATGAGACACAGCAGTCCGCATTCGATTCGGGTGGAATTTGTATGTTTGGCGAATATTTTAAAGAAAAAAATGGCCTTTTTCATGAAAACGTCGGCCAATTTTTTCAATAGCTTCCAGGTCTTTGGACCGGTTGACTCGAAATTTCTCCCACATGTGGTCCTATACTGGCTGAACGAGACACAGCAGTCCGCATTCGATTCCGGTGGAATTTGTATTTTTGGCGAATATTTTATAGGAAAAAATGGCCTTTTTCATGAAAACGTCGGCCGATTTTTTCAATAGCTTCCAGGTCTTTGGACCGATGGACTCGAAATTTCTCCCACATGTGGTCCTATACTGGCTAAACGAGACACAGCAGTCCGCATTCGATTCGGGTGGAATTTGTATTTTTGGCGAATATTTTAGTGAGAGGGACAATGTTTCATGAGGCTGGCTTAAGGCTGAGGCTAGGGTTAGGGTTAGGGTTAGGGTTGTGGGGCTAGGGTTAGGGTTATGAGGCTAGGGTTAGGGTTACGGTCGTCTTTTGACCGATTGACTCGAAATTGCACACACATGTTGTCCATACTGGCGGAAGAAAGGCCAGCAGTTTTTATGGGATTCCGGTGGAATTTGTATTTTTGGCGAATATTTTAAAGAAAAAAATGGCCTTTTATCATGAAAACGTTGGCCGATTTTTTCAATAGCTTCCAGGTCTTTGGACCGATTGACTCTAAATTTCTCCCACATGTGGTCCTATACTGGCTGAACGAGACACAGCAGTCCGCATTCGATTTGGGTGGAATTTGTATTTTTGGCGAATATTTTAAAGAAAAAAATGGCCTTTTTCATGAAAACGTCGGCCAATTTTTTCAATAGCTTCCAGGTCTTTGGACCGATTGACTCGAAATTTCTCCCACATGTGGTCCTATACTGGCTGAACGAGACACAGCAGTCCGCATTCGATTCGGGTGGAATTTGTATTTTTGGCGAATATTTTAGTGAGAGGGACAATGTTTCATGAGGCCGGCTTAAGGCTGAGGCTAGGGTTAGGGTTAGGGTTAGGGTTGTGGGGCTAGGGTTAGGGTTATGAGGCTAGGGTTAGGGTTACGGTCGTCTTTTGACCGATTGACTCGAAATTGCACACACATGTTGTCCATACTGGCGGAAGAAAGGCCAGCAGTTTTTATGGGATTCCGGTGGAATTTGTATGTTTGGCGAATATTTTAAAGAAAAAAATGGCCTTTTTCATGAAAACGTCGGCCGATTTTTTCAATAGCTTCCAGGTCTTTGGACCGATTGACTCGAAATTTCTCCCACATGTGGTCCTATACTGGCTGAACGAGACACAGCAGTCCGCATTCGATTCGGGTGGAATTTGTATTTTTGGCGAATATTTTAGTGAGAGGGACAATGTTTCATGAGGCCGGCTTAAGGCTGAGGCTAGGGTTAGGGTTAGGGTTAGGGTTGTGGGGCTAGGGTTAGGGTTATGAGGCTGGGGTTAGGGTTACGGTCGTCTTTTGACCGATTGACTCGAAATTGCACACACATGTTGTCCATACTGGCGGAAGAAAGGCCAGCAGTTTTTATGGGATTCCGGTGGAATTTGTATTTTTGGCGAATATTTTAAAGAAAAAAATGGCCTTTTTCATGAAAACGTCGGCCGATTTTTTCAATAGCTTCCAGGTCTTTGGACCGATTGACTCGAAATTTCTCCCACATGTGGTCCTATACTGGCTAAACGAGACACAGCAGTCCGCATTCGATTCGGGTGGAATTTGTATTTTTGGCGAATATTTTAAAGAAAAAAATGGCCTTTTTCATGAAAACGTCGGCCTAATTTTTCCATTGGCTTCCAGGTCTTTGGACCGATTGACTCGAAATTTCTCCCAGATGTGGTCCTATACTGGCTGAACGAGACACAGCAGTCCGCATTCGATTCGGGTGGAATTTGTATGTTTGGCGAATATTTTAAAGAAAAAAATGGCCTTTTTCATGAAAACGTCGGCCGATTTTTTCAATAGCTTCCAGGTCTTTGGACCGATTGACTCGAAATTTCTCCCACATGTGGTCCTATACTGGCTGAACGAGACACAGCAGTCCGCATTCGATTCGGGTGGAATTTGTATTTTTGGCGAATATTTTAGTGAGAGGGACAATGTTTCATGAGGCCGGCTTAAGGCTGAGGCTAGGGTTAGGGTTAGGGTTAGGGTTGTGGGGCTAGGGTTAGGGTTATGAGGCTAGGGTTAGGGTTACGGTCGTCTTTGGACCGATTGACTCGAAATTTCTCCCACATGTGGTCCTATACTGGCTAAACGAGACACAGCAGTCCGCATTCGATTCGGGTGGAATTTGTATTTTTGGCGAATATTTTAAAGAAAAAAATGGCCTTTTTCATGAAAACGTCGGCCGATTTTTTCAATAGCTTCCAGGTCTTTGGACCGATTGACTCGAAATTTCTCCCAGATGTGGTCCTATACTGGCTGAATGAGACACAGCAGTCCGCATTCGATTCGGGTGGAATTTGTATGTTTGGCGAATATTTTAAAGAAAAAAATGGCCTTTTTCATGAAAACGTCGGCCAATTTTTTCAATAGCTTCCAGGTCTTTGGACCGGTTGACTCGAAATTTCTCCCACATGTGGTCCTATACTGGCTGAACGAGACACAGCAGTCCGCATTCGATTCCGGTGGAATTTGTATTTTTGGCGAATATTTTATAGGAAAAAATGGCCTTTTTCATGAAAACGTCGGCCGATTTTTTCAATAGCTTCCAGGTCTTTGGACCGATGGACTCGAAATTTCTCCCACATGTGGTCCTATACTGGCTAAACGAGACACAGCAGTCCGCATTCGATTCGGGTGGAATTTGTATTTTTGGCGAATATTTTAAAGAAAAAAATGGCCTTTTTCATGAAAACGTCGGCCGATTTTTTCAATAGCTTCCAGGTCTTTGGACCGATTGACTCGAAATTTCTCCCAGATGTGGTCCTATACTGGCTGAATGAGACACAGCAGTCCGCATTCGATTCGGGTGGAATTTGTATGTTTGGCGAATATTTTAAAGAAAAAAATGGCCTTTTTCATGAAAACGTCGGCCAATTTTTTCAATAGCTTCCAGGTCTTTGGACCGGTTGACTCGAAATTTCTCCCACATGTGGTCCTATACTGGCTGAACGAGACACAGCAGTCCGCATTCGATTCCGGTGGAATTTGTATTTTTGGCGAATATTTTATAGGAAAAAATGGCCTTTTTCATGAAAACGTCGGCCAATTTTTTCAATAGCTTCCAGGTCTTTGGACCGATTGACTCGAAATTTCTCCCACATGTGGTCCTATACTGGCTGAACGAGACACAGCAGTCCGCATTCGATTCGGGTGGAATTTGTATTTTTGGCGAATATTTTAGTGAGAGGGACAATGTTTCATGAGGCCGGCTTAAGGCTGAGGCTAGGGTTAGGGTTAGGGTTAGGGTTGTGGGGCTAGGGTTAGGGTTATGAGGCTAGGGTTAGGGTTACGGTCGTCTTTTGACCGATTGACTCGAAATTGCACACACATGTTGTCCATACTGGCGGAAGAAAGGCCAGCAGTTTTTATGGGATTCCGGTGGAATTTGTATTTTTGGCGAATATTTTAAAGAAAAAAATGGCCTTTTATCATGAAAACGTTGGCCGATTTTTTCAATAGCTTCCAGGTCTTTGGACCGATTGACTCTAAATTTCTCCCACATGTGGTCCTATACTGGCTGAACGAGACACAGCAGTCCGCATTCGATTTGGGTGGAATTTGTATTTTTGGCGAATATTTTAAAGAAAAAAATGGCCTTTTTCATGAAAACGTCGGCCAATTTTTTCAATAGCTTCCAGGTCTTTGGACCGATTGACTCGAAATTTCTCCCACATGTGGTCCTATACTGGCTGAACGAGACACAGCAGTCCGCATTCGATTCGGGTGGAATTTGTATTTTTGGCGAATATTTTAGTGAGAGGGACAATGTTTCATGAGGCCGGCTTAAGGCTGAGGCTAGGGTTAGGGTTAGGGTTAGGGTTGTGGGGCTAGGGTTAGGGTTATGAGGCTAGGGTTAGGGTTACGGTCGTCTTTTGACCGATTGACTCGAAATTGCACACACATGTTGTCCATACTGGCGGAAGAAAGGCCAGCAGTTTTTATGGGATTCCGGTGGAATTTGTATTTTTGGCGAATATTTTAAAGAAAAAAATGGCCTTTTTCATGAAAACGTCGGCCGATTTTTTCAATAGCTTCCAGGTCTTTGGACCGATTGACTCGAAATTTCTCCCAGATGTGGTCCTATACTGGCTGAACGAGACACAGCAGTCCGCATTCGATTTGGGTGGAATTTGTGTTTTTGGCGAATATTTTAAAGAAAAAAATTGCCTTTTTCATGAAAACGTCGGCCAATTTTTTCAATAGCTTCCAGGTCTTTGGACCGATTGACTCGAAATTTCTCCCACATGTGGTCCTATACTGGCTGAACGAGACACAGCAGTCCGCATTCGATTCGGGTGGAATTTGTATTTTTGGCGAATATTTTAGTGAGAGGGACAATGTTTCATGAGGCCGGCTTAAGGCTGAGGCTAGGGTTAGGGTTAGGGTTAGGGTTGTGGGGCTAGGGTTAGGGTTATGAGGCTAGGGTTAGGGTTACGGTCGTCTTTTGACCGATTGACTCGAAATTGCACACACATGTTGTCCATACTGGCGGAAGAAAGGCCAGCAGTTTTTATGGGATTCCGGTGGAATTTGTATTTTTGGCGAATATTTTAAAGAAAAAAATGGCCTTTTTCATGAAAACGTCGGCCGATTTTTTCAATAGCTTCCAGGTCTTTGGACCGATTGACTCGAAATTTCTCCCACATGTGGTCCTATACTGGCTGAACGAGACACAGCAGTCCGCATTCGATTCGGGTGGAATTTGTATTTTTGGCGAATATTTTAAAGAAAAAAATGGCCTTTTTCATGAAAACGTCGGCCGATTTTTTTCAATAGCTTCCAGGTCTTTGGACCGATTGACTCGAAATTTCTCCCAGATGTGGTCCTATACTGGCTGAACGAGACACAGCAGTCCGCATTCGATTCGGGTGGAATTTGTATTTTTGGCGAATATTTTAAAGAAAAAAATGGCCTTTTTCATGAAAACGTCGGCCGATTTTTTCAATAGCTTCCAGGTCTTTGGACCGATTGACTCGAAATTTCTCCCACATGTGGTCCTATACTGGCTGAACGAGACACAGCAGTCCGCATTCGATTCGGGTGGAATTTGTATTTTTGGCGAATATTTTAAAGAAAAAAATGGCCTTTTTCATGAAAACGTCGGCCAATTTTTTCAATAGCTTCCAGGTCTTTGGACCGATTGACTCGAAATTTCTCCCACATGTGGTCCTATACTGGCTGAACGAGACACAGCAGTCCGCATTCGATTCGGGTGGAATTTGTATTTTTGGCGAATATTTTAGTGAGAGGGACAATGTTTCATGAGGCCGGCTTAAGGCTGAGGCTAGGGTTAGGGTTAGGGTTAGGGTTGTGGGGCTAGGGTTAGGGTTATGAGGCTAGGGTTAGGGTTACGGTCGTCTTTTGACCGATTGACTCGAAATTGCACACACATGTTGTCCATACTGGCGGAAGAAAGGCCAGCAGTTTTTATGGGATTCCGGTGGAATTTGTATTTTTGGCGAATATTTTAAAGAAAAAAATGGCCTTTTTCATGAAAACGTCGGCCGATTTTTTCAATAGCTTCCAGGTCTTTGGACCGATTGACTCGAAATTTCTCCCAGATGTGGTCCTATACTGGCTGAACGAGACACAGCAGTCCGCATTCGATTCGGGTGGAATTTGTATTTTTGGCGAATATTTTAAAGAAAAAAATGGCCTTTTTCATGAAAACGTCGGCCAATTTTTTCAATAGCTTCCAGGTCTTTGGACCGATTGACTCGAAATTTCTCCCACATGTGGTCCTATACTGGCTGAACGAGACACAGCAGTCCGCATTCGATTCGGGTGGAATTTGTATTTTTGGCGAATATTTTAGTGAGAGGGACAATGTTTCATGAGGCCGGCTTAAGGCTGAGGCTAGGGTTAGGGTTAGGGTTAGGGTTGTGGGGCTAGGGTTAGGGTTATGAGGCTAGGGTTAGGGTTACGGTCGTCTTTTGACCGATTGACTCGAAATTGCACACACATGTTGTCCATACTGGCGGAAGAAAGGCCAGCAGTTTTTATGGGATTCCGGTGGAATTTGTATTTTTGGCGAATATTTTAAAGAAAAAAATGGCCTTTTTCATGAAAACGTCGGCCGATTTTTTCAATAGCTTCCAGGTCTTTGGACCGATTGACTCGAAATTTCTCCCAGATGTGGTCCTATACTGGCTGAACGAGACACAGCAGTCCGCATTCGATTCGGGTGGAATTTGTATTTTTGGCGAATATTTTAAAGAAAAAAATGGCCTTTTTCATGAAAACGTCGGCCGATTTTTTCAATAGCTTCCAGGTCTTTGGACCGATTGACTCGAAATTTCTCCCACATGTGGTCCTATACTGGCTAAACGAGACACAGCAGTCCGCATTCGATTCGGGTGGAATTTGTATTTTTGGCGAATATTTTAAAGAAAAAAATGGCCTTTTTCATGAAAACGTCGGCCTAATTTTTCCATTGGCTTCCAGGTCTTTGGACCGATTGACTCGAAATTTCTCCCAGATGTGGTCCTATACTGGCTGAACGAGACACAGCAGTCCGCATTCGATTCGGGTGGAATTTGTATGTTTGGCGAATATTTTAAAGAAAAAAATGGCCTTTTTCATGAAAACGTCGGCCGATTTTTTCAATAGCTTCCAGGTCTTTGGACCGATTGACTCGAAATTTCTCCCACATGTGGTCCTATACTGGCTGAACGAGACACAGCAGTCCGCATTCGATTCGGGTGGAATTTGTATTTTTGGCGAATATTTTAGTGAGAGGGACAATGTTTCATGAGGCCGGCTTAAGGCTGAGGCTAGGGTTAGGGTTAGGGTTGTGGGGCTAGGGTTAGGGTTATGAGGCTAGGGTTAGGGTTACGGTCGTCTTTGGACCGATTGACTCGAAATTTCTCCCACATGTGGTCCTATACTGGCTAAACGAGACACAGCAGTCCGCATTCGATTCGGGTGGAATTTGTATTTTTGGCGAATATTTTAAAGAAAAAAATGGCCTTTTTCATGAAAACGTCGGCCGATTTTTTCAATAGCTTCCAGGTCTTTGGACCGATTGACTCGAAATTTCTCCCAGATGTGGTCCTATACTGGCTGAATGAGACACAGCAGTCCGCATTCGATTCGGGTGGAATTTGTATGTTTGGCGAATATTTTAAAGAAAAAAATGGCCTTTTTCATGAAAACGTCGGCCAATTTTTTCAATAGCTTCCAGGTCTTTGGACCGGTTGACTCGAAATTTCTCCCACATGTGGTCCTATACTGGCTGAACGAGACACAGCAGTCCGCATTCGATTCCGGTGGAATTTGTATTTTTGGCGAATATTTTATAGGAAAAAATGGCCTTTTTCATGAAAACGTCGGCCGATTTTTTCAATAGCTTCCAGGTCTTTGGACCGATGGACTCGAAATTTCTCCCACATGTGGTCCTATACTGGCTAAACGAGACACAGCAGTCCGCATTCGATTCGGGTGGAATTTGTATTTTTGGCGAATATTTTAAAGAAAAAAATGGCCTTTTTCATGAAAACGTCGGCCGATTTTTTCAATAGCTTCCAGGTCTTTGGACCGATTGACTCGAAATTTCTCCCAGATGTGGTCCTATACTGGCTGAATGAGACACAGCAGTCCGCATTCGATTCGGGTGGAATTTGTATGTTTGGCGAATATTTTAAAGAAAAAAATGGCCTTTTTCATGAAAACGTCGGCCGATTTTTTCAATAGCTTCCAGGTCTTTGGACCGATTGACTCGAAATTTCTCCCACATGTGGTCCTATACTGGCTGAACGAGACACAGCAGTCCGCATTCGATTCGGGTGGAATTTGTATTTTTGGCGAATATTTTAAAGAAAAAAATGGCCTTTTTCATGAAAACGTCGGCCAATTTTTTCAATAGCTTCCAGGTCTTTGGACCGATTGACTCGAAATTTCTCCCACATGTGGTCCTATACTGGCTGAACGAGACACAGCAGTCCGCATTCGATTCGGGTGGAATTTGTATTTTTGGCGAATATTTTAGTGAGAGGGACAATGTTTCATGAGGCCGGCTTAAGGCTGAGGCTAGGGTTAGGGTTAGGGTTAGGGTTGTGGGGCTAGGGTTAGGGTTATGAGGCTAGGGTTAGGGTTACGGTCGTCTTTTGACCGATTGACTCGAAATTGCACACACATGTTGTCCATACTGGCGGAAGAAAGGCCAGCAGTTTTTATGGGATTCCGGTGGAATTTGTATTTTTGGCGAATATTTTAAAGAAAAAAATGGCCTTTTTCATGAAAACGTCGGCCGATTTTTTCAATAGCTTCCAGGTCTTTGGACCGATTGACTCGAAATTTCTCCCAGATGTGGTCCTATACTGGCTGAACGAGACACAGCAGTCCGCATTCGATTCGGGTGGAATTTGTATTTTTGGCGAATATTTTAAAGAAAAAAATGGCCTTTTTCATGAAAACGTCGGCCGATTTTTTCAATAGCTTCCAGGTCTTTGGACCGATTGACTCGAAATTTCTCCCACATGTGGTCCTATACTGGCTAAACGAGACACAGCAGTCCGCATTCGATTCGGGTGGAATTTGTATTTTTGGCGAATATTTTAAAGAAAAAAATGGCCTTTTTCATGAAAACGTCGGCCTAATTTTTCCATTGGCTTCCAGGTCTTTGGACCGATTGACTCGAAATTTCTCCCAGATGTGGTCCTATACTGGCTGAACGAGACACAGCAGTCCGCATTCGATTCGGGTGGAATTTGTATGTTTGGCGAATATTTTAAAGAAAAAAATGGCCTTTTTCATGAAAACGTCGGCCGATTTTTTCAATAGCTTCCAGGTCTTTGGACCGATTGACTCGAAATTTCTCCCACATGTGGTCCTATACTGGCTGAACGAGACACAGCAGTCCGCATTCGATTCGGGTGGAATTTGTATTTTTGGCGAATATTTTAGTGAGAGGGACAATGTTTCATGAGGCCGGCTTAAGGCTGAGGCTAGGGTTAGGGTTAGGGTTGTGGGGCTAGGGTTAGGGTTATGAGGCTAGGGTTAGGGTTACGGTCGTCTTTGGACCGATTGACTCGAAATTTCTCCCACATGTGGTCCTATACTGGCTAAACGAGACACAGCAGTCCGCATTCGATTCGGGTGGAATTTGTATTTTTGGCGAATATTTTAAAGAAAAAAATGGCCTTTTTCATGAAAACGTCGGCCGATTTTTTCAATAGCTTCCAGGTCTTTGGACCGATTGACTCGAAATTTCTCCCAGATGTGGTCCTATACTGGCTGAATGAGACACAGCAGTCCGCATTCGATTCGGGTGGAATTTGTATGTTTGGCGAATATTTTAAAGAAAAAAATGGCCTTTTTCATGAAAACGTCGGCCAATTTTTTCAATAGCTTCCAGGTCTTTGGACCGGTTGACTCGAAATTTCTCCCACATGTGGTCCTATACTGGCTGAACGAGACACAGCAGTCCGCATTCGATTCCGGTGGAATTTGTATTTTTGGCGAATATTTTATAGGAAAAAATGGCCTTTTTCATGAAAACGTCGGCCGATTTTTTCAATAGCTTCCAGGTCTTTGGACCGATGGACTCGAAATTTCTCCCACATGTGGTCCTATACTGGCTAAACGAGACACAGCAGTCCGCATTCGATTCGGGTGGAATTTGTATTTTTGGCGAATATTTTAAAGAAAAAAATGGCCTTTTTCATGAAAACGTCGGCCGATTTTTTCAATAGCTTCCAGGTCTTTGGACCGATTGACTCGAAATTTCTCCCAGATGTGGTCCTATACTGGCTGAATGAGACACAGCAGTCCGCATTCGATTCGGGTGGAATTTGTATGTTTGGCGAATATTTTAAAGAAAAAAATGGCCTTTTTCATGAAAACGTCGGCCAATTTTTTCAATAGCTTCCAGGTCTTTGGACCGGTTGACTCGAAATTTCTCCCACATGTGGTCCTATACTGGCTGAACGAGACACAGCAGTCCGCATTCGATTCCGGTGGAATTTGTATTTTTGGCGAATATTTTATAGGAAAAAATGGCCTTTTTCATGAAAACGTCGGCCAATTTTTTCAATAGCTTCCAGGTCTTTGGACCGATTGACTCGAAATTTCTCCCACATGTGGTCCTATACTGGCTGAACGAGACACAGCAGTCCGCATTCGATTCGGGTGGAATTTGTATTTTTGGCGAATATTTTAGTGAGAGGGACAATGTTTCATGAGGCTGGCTTAAGGCTGAGGCTAGGGTTAGGGTTAGGGTTAGGGTTGTGGGGCTAGGGTTAGGGTTATGAGGCTAGGGTTAGGGTTACGGTCGTCTTTTGACCGATTGACTCGAAATTGCACACACATGTTGTCCATACTGGCGGAAGAAAGGCCAGCAGTTTTTATGGGATTCCGGTGGAATTTGTATTTTTGGCGAATATTTTAAAGAAAAAAATGGCCTTTTATCATGAAAACGTTGGCCGATTTTTTCAATAGCTTCCAGGTCTTTGGACCGATTGACTCTAAATTTCTCCCACATGTGGTCCTATACTGGCTGAACGAGACACAGCAGTCCGCATTCGATTTGGGTGGAATTTGTATTTTTGGCGAATATTTTAAAGAAAAAAATGGCCTTTTTCATGAAAACGTCGGCCAATTTTTTCAATAGCTTCCAGGTCTTTGGACCGATTGACTCGAAATTTCTCCCACATGTGGTCCTATACTGGCTGAACGAGACACAGCAGTCCGCATTCGATTCGGGTGGAATTTGTATTTTTGGCGAATATTTTAGTGAGAGGGACAATGTTTCATGAGGCCGGCTTAAGGCTGAGGCTAGGGTTAGGGTTAGGGTTAGGGTTGTGGGGCTAGGGTTAGGGTTATGAGGCTAGGGTTAGGGTTACGGTCGTCTTTTGACCGATTGACTCGAAATTGCACACACATGTTGTCCATACTGGCGGAAGAAAGGCCAGCAGTTTTTATGGGATTCCGGTGGAATTTGTATTTTTGGCGAATATTTTAAAGAAAAAAATGGCCTTTTTCATGAAAACGTCGGCCGATTTTTTCAATAGCTTCCAGGTCTTTGGACCGATTGACTCGAAATTTCTCCCAGATGTGGTCCTATACTGGCTGAACGAGACACAGCAGTCCGCATTCGATTTGGGTGGAATTTGTGTTTTTGGCGAATATTTTAAAGAAAAAAATGGCCTTTTTCATGAAAACGTCGGCCAATTTTTTCAATAGCTTCCAGGTCTTTGGACCGATTGACTCGAAATTTCTCCCACATGTGGTCCTATACTGGCTGAACGAGACACAGCAGTCCGCATTCGATTCGGGTGGAATTTGTATTTTTGGCGAATATTTTAGTGAGAGGGACAATGTTTCATGAGGCCGGCTTAAGGCTGAGGCTAGGGTTAGGGTTAGGGTTAGGGTTGTGGGGCTAGGGTTAGGGTTATGAGGCTAGGGTTAGGGTTACGGTCGTCTTTTGACCGATTGACTCGAAATTGCACACACATGTTGTCCATACTGGCGGAAGAAAGGCCAGCAGTTTTTATGGGATTCCGGTGGAATTTGTATTTTTGGCGAATATTTTAAAGAAAAAAATGGCCTTTTTCATGAAAACGTCGGCCGATTTTTTCAATAGCTTCCAGGTCTTTGGACCGATTGACTCGAAATTTCTCCCACATGTGGTCCTATACTGGCTGAACGAGACACAGCAGTCCGCATTCGATTCGGGTGGAATTTGTATTTTTGGCGAATATTTTAAAGAAAAAAATGGCCTTTTTCATGAAAACGTCGGCCGATTTTTTTCAATAGCTTCCAGGTCTTTGGACCGATTGACTCGAAATTTCTCCCAGATGTGGTCCTATACTGGCTGAACGAGACACAGCAGTCCGCATTCGATTCGGGTGGAATTTGTATTTTTGGCGAATATTTTAAAGAAAAAAATGGCCTTTTTCATGAAAACGTCGGCCGATTTTTTCAATAGCTTCCAGGTCTTTGGACCGATTGACTCGAAATTTCTCCCACATGTGGTCCTATACTGGCTGAACGAGACACAGCAGTCCGCATTCGATTCGGGTGGAATTTGTATTTTTGGCGAATATTTTAAAGAAAAAAATGGCCTTTTTCATGAAAACGTCGTCCAATTTTTTCAATAGCTTCCAGGTCTTTGGACCGATTGACTCGAAATTTCTCCCAGATGTGGTCCTATACTGGCTGAACGAGACACAGCAGTCCGCATTCGATTCGGGTGGAATTTGTATTTTTGGCGAATATTTTAGTGAGAGGGACAATGTTTCATGAGGCCGGCTTAAGGCTGAGGCTAGGGTTAGGGTTAGGGTTAGGGTTGTGGGGCTAGGGTTAGGGTTATGAGGCTAGGGTTAGGGGTACGGTCGTCTTTTGACCGATTGACTCGAAATTGCACACACATGTTGTCCATACTGGCGGAAGAAAGGCCAGCAGTTTTTATGGGATTCCGGTGGAATTTGTATTTTTGGCGAATATTTTAAAGAAAAAAATGGCCTTTTTCATGAAAACGTCGGCCGATTTTTTCAATAGCTTCCAGGTCTTTGGACCGATTGACTCGAAATTTCTCCCAGATGTGGTCCTATACTGGCTGAACGAGACACAGCAGTCCGCATTCGATTCGGGTGGAATTTGTATTTTTGGCGAATATTTTAAAGAAAAAAATGGCCTTTTTCATGAAAACGTCGGCCGATTTTTTCAATAGCTTCCAGGTCTTTGGACCGATTGACTCGAAATTTCTCCCACATGTGGTCCTATACTGGCTGAACGAGACACAGCAGTCCGCATTCGATTCGGGTGGAATTTGTATTTTTGGCGAATATTTTAAAGAAAAAAATGGCCTTTTTCATGAAAACGTCGGCCAATTTTTTCAATAGCTTCCAGGTCTTTGGACCGATTGACTCGAAATTTCTCCCACATGTGGTCCTATACTGGCTGAACGAGACACAGCAGTCCGCATTCGATTCGGGTGGAATTTGTATTTTTGGCGAATATTTTAGTGAGAGGGACAATGTTTCATGAGGCCGGCTTAAGGCTGAGGCTAGGGTTAGGGTTAGGGTTAGGGTTGTGGGGCTAGGGTTAGGGTTATGAGGCTAGGGTTAGGGTTACGGTCGTCTTTTGACCGATTGACTCGAAATTGCACACACATGTTGTCCATACTGGCGGAAGAAAGGCCAGCAGTTTTTATGGGATTCCGGTGGAATTTGTATTTTTGGCGAATATTTTAAAGAAAAAAATGGCCTTTTTCATGAAAACGTCGGCCGATTTTTTCAATAGCTTCCAGGTCTTTGGACCGATTGACTCGAAATTTCTCCCAGATGTGGTCCTATACTGGCTGAACGAGACACAGCAGTCCGCATTCGATTCGGGTGGAATTTGTATTTTTGGCGAATATTTTAAAGAAAAAAATGGCCTTTTTCATGAAAACGTCGGCCGATTTTTTCAATAGCTTCCAGGTCTTTGGACCGATTGACTCGAAATTTCTCCCACATGTGGTCCTATACTGGCTGAACGAGACACAGCAGTCCGCATTCGATTCGGGTGGAATTTGTATTTTTGGCGAATATTTTAGTGAGAGGGACAATGTTTCATGAGGCCGGCTTAAGGCTGAGGCTAGGGTTAGGGTTAGGGTTAGGGTTGTGGGGCTAGGGTTAGGGTTATGAGGCTAGGGTTAGGGTTACGGTCGTCTTTTGACCGATTGACTCGAAATTGCACACACATGTTGTCCATACTGGCGGAAGAAAGGCCAGCAGTTTTTATGGGATTCCGGTGGAATTTGTATTTTTGGCGAATATTTTAAAGAAAAAAATGGCCTTTTTCATGAAAACGTCGGCCGATTTTTTCAATAGCTTCCAGGTCTTTGGACCGATTGACTCGAAATTTCTCCCAGATGTGGTCCTATACTGGCTGAACGAGACACAGCAGTCCGCATTCGATTTGGGTGGAATTTGTATTTTTGGCGAATATTTTAAAGAAAAAAATGGCCTTTTTCATGAAAACGTCGGCCAATTTTTTCAATAGCTTCCAGGTCTTTGGACCGATTGACTCGAAATTTCTCCCACATGTGGTCCTATACTGGCTGAACGAGACACAGCAGTCCGCATTCGATTCGGGTGGAATTTGTATTTTTGGCGAATATTTTAAAGAAAAAAATGGCCTTTTTCATGAAAACGTCGGCCGATTTTTTTCAATAGCTTCCAGGTCTTTGGACCGATTGACTCGAAATTTCTCCCAGATGTGGTCCTATACTGGCTGAACGAGACACAGCAGTCCGCATTCGATTCGGGTGGAATTTGTATTTTTGGCGAATATTTTAAAGAAAAAAATGGCCTTTTTCATGAAAACGTCGGCCGATTTTTTCAATAGCTTCCAGGTCTTTGGACCGATTGACTCGAAATTTCTCCCACATGTGGTCCTATACTGGCTGAACGAGACACAGCAGTCCGCATTCGATTCGGGTGGAATTTGTATTTTTGGCGAATATTTTAAAGAAAAAAATGGCCTTTTTCATGAAAACGTCGGCCAATTTTTTCAATAGCTTCCAGGTCTTTGGACCGATTGACTCGAAATTTCTCCCACATGTGGTCCTATACTGGCTGAACGAGACACAGCAGTCCGCATTCGATTCGGGTGGAATTTGTATTTTTGGCGAATATTTTAAAGAAAAAAATGGCCTTTTTCATGAAAACGTCGGCCAATTTTTTCAATAGCTTCCAGGTCTTTGGACCGATTGACTCGAAATTTCTCCCACATGTGGTCCTATACTGGCTAAACGAGACACAGCAGTCCGCATTCGATTCGGGTGGAATTTGTATTTTTGGCGAATATTTTAAAGAAAAAAATGGCCTTTTTCATGAAAACGTCGGCCGATTTTTTCAATAGCTTCCAGGTCTTTGGACCGATTGACTCGAAATTTCTCCCAGATGTGGTCCTATACTGGCTGAACGAGACACAGCAGTCCGCATTCGATTCGGGTGGAATTTGTATTTTTGGCGAATATTTTAAAGAAAAAAATGGCCTTTTTCATGAAAACGTCGGCCGATTTTTTCAATAGCTTCCAGGTCTTTGGACCGATTGACTCGAAATTTCTCCCACATGTGGTCCTATACTGGCTGAACGAGACACAGCAGTCCGCATTCGATTCAGGTGGAATTTGTATTTTTGGCGAATATTTTAAAGAAAAAAATGGCCTTTTTCATGAAAACGTCGGCCAATTTTTTCAATAGCTTCCAGGTCTTTGGACCGATTGACTCGAAATTTCTCCCAGATGTGGTCCTATACTGGCTGAACGAGACACAGCAGTCCGCATTCGATTCGGGTGGAATTTGTATTTTTGGCGAATATTTTAGTGAGAGGGACAATGTTTCATGAGGCCGGCTTAAGGCTGAGGCTAGGGTTAGGGTTAGGGTTAGGGTTGTGGGGCTAGGGTTAGGGTTATGAGGCTAGGGTTAGGGTTACGGTCGTCTTTTGACCGATTGACTCGAAATTGCACACACATGTTGTCCATACTGGCGGAAGAAAGGCCAGCAGTTTTTATGGGATTCCGGTGGAATTTGTATTTTTGGCGAATATTTTAAAGAAAAAAATGGCCTTTTTCATGAAAACGTCGGCCGATTTTTTCAATAGCTTCCAGGTCTTTGGACCGATTGACTCGAAATTTCTCCCAGATGTGGTCCTATACTGGCTGAACGAGACACAGCAGTCCGCATTCGATTTGGGTGGAATTTGTATTTTTGGCGAATATTTTAAAGAAAAAAATGGCCTTTTTCATGAAAACGTCGGCCAATTTTTTCAATAGCTTCCAGGTCTTTGGACCGATTGACTCGAAATTTCTCCCACATGTGGTCCTATACTGGCTGAACGAGACACAGCAGTCCGCATTCGATTCGGGTGGAATTTGTATTTTTGGCGAATATTTTAAAGAAAAAAATGGCCTTTTTCATGAAAACGTCGGCCGATTTTTTTCAATAGCTTCCAGGTCTTTGGACCGATTGACTCGAAATTTCTCCCAGATGTGGTCCTATACTGGCTGAACGAGACACAGCAGTCCGCATTCGATTCGGGTGGAATTTGTATTTTTGGCGAATATTTTAAAGAAAAAAATGGCCTTTTTCATGAAAACGTCAGCCGATTTTTTCAATAGCTTCCAGGTCTTTGGACCGATTGACTCGAAATTTCTCCCACATGTGGTCCTATACTGGCTGAACGAGACACAGCAGTCCGCATTCGATTCGGGTGGAATTTGTATTTTTGGCGAATATTTTAGTGAGAGGGACAATGTTTCATGAGGCCGGCTTAAGGCTGAGGCTAGGGTTAGGGTTAGGGTTAGGGTTGTGGGGCTAGGGTTAGGGTTATGAGGCTAGGGTTAGGGTTACGGTCGTCTTTTGACCGATTGACTCGAAATTGCACACACATGTTGTCCATACTGGCGGAAGAAAGGCCAGCAGTTTTTATGGGATTCCGGTGGAATTTGTATTTTTGGCGAATATTTTAAAGAAAAAAATGGCCTTTTTCATGAAAACGTCGGCCGATTTTTTCAATAGCTTCCAGGTCTTTGGACCGATTGACTCGAAATTTCTCCCAGATGTGGTCCTATACTGGCTGAACGAGACACAGCAGTCCGCATTCGATTTGGGTGGAATTTGTGTTTTTGGCGAATATTTTAAAGAAAAAAATGGCCTTTTTCATGAAAACGTCGGCCAATTTTTTCAATAGCTTCCAGGTCTTTGGACCGATTGACTCGAAATTTCTCCCACATGTGGTCCTATACTGGCTGAACGAGACACAGCAGTCCGCATTCGATTCGGGTGGAATTTGTATTTTTGGCGAATATTTTAGTGAGAGGGACAATGTTTCATGAGGCCGGCTTAAGGCTGAGGCTAGGGTTAGGGTTAGGGTTAGGGTTGTGGGGCTAGGGTTAGGGTTATGAGGCTAGGGTTAGGGTTACGGTCGTCTTTTGACCGATTGACTCGAAATTGCACACACATGTTGTCCATACTGGCGGAAGAAAGGCCAGCAGTTTTTATGGGATTCCGGTGGAATTTGTATTTTTGGCGAATATTTTAAAGAAAAAAATGGCCTTTTTCATGAAAACGTCGGCCGATTTTTTCAATAGCTTCCAGGTCTTTGGACCGATTGACTCGAAATTTCTCCCACATGTGGTCCTATACTGGCTGAACGAGACACAGCAGTCCGCATTCGATTCGGGTGGAATTTGTATTTTTGGCGAATATTTTAAAGAAAAAAATGGCCTTTTTCATGAAAACGTCGGCCGATTTTTTTCAATAGCTTCCAGGTCTTTGGACCGATTGACTCGAAATTTCTCCCAGATGTGGTCCTATACTGGCTGAACGAGACACAGCAGTCCGCATTCGATTCGGGTGGAATTTGTATTTTTGGCGAATATTTTAAAGAAAAAAATGGCCTTTTTCATGAAAACGTCGGCCGATTTTTTCAATAGCTTCCAGGTCTTTGGACCGATTGACTCGAAATTTCTCCCACATGTGGTCCTATACTGGCTGAACGAGACACAGCAGTCCGCATTCGATTCGGGTGGAATTTGTATTTTTGGCGAATATTTTAAAGAAAAAAATGGCCTTTTTCATGAAAACGTCGTCCAATTTTTTCAATAGCTTCCAGGTCTTTGGACCGATTGACTCGAAATTTCTCCCACATGTGGTCCTATACTGGCTGAACGAGACACAGCAGTCCGCATTCGATTCGGGTGGAATTTGTATTTTTGGCGAATATTTTAGTGAGAGGGACAATGTTTCATGAGGCCGGCTTAAGGCTGAGGCTAGGGTTAGGGTTAGGGTTAGGGTTGTGGGGCTAGGGTTAGGGTTATGAGGCTAGGGTTAGGGTTACGGTCGTCTTTTGACCGATTGACTCGAAATTGCACACACATGTTGTCCATACTGGCGGAAGAAAGGCCAGCAGTTTTTATGGGATTCCGGTGGAATTTGTATTTTTGGCGAATATTTTAAAGAAAAAAATGGCCTTTTTCATGAAAACGTCGGCCGATTTTTTCAATAGCTTCCAGGTCTTTGGACCGATTGACTCGAAATTTCTCCCACATGTGGTCCTATACTGGCTGAACGAGACACAGCAGTCCGCATTCGATTCGGGTGGAATTTGTATTTTTGGCGAATATTTTAAAGAAAAAAATGGCCTTTTTCATGAAAACGTCGTCCAATTTTTTCAATAGCTTCCAGGTCTTTGGACCGATTGACTCGAAATTTCTCCCACATGTGGTCCTATACTGGCTGAACGAGACACAGCAGTCCGCATTCGATTCGGGTGGAATTTGTATTTTTGGCGAATATTTTAGTGAGAGGGACAATGTTTCATGAGGCCGGCTTAAGGCTGAGGCTAGGGTTAGGGTTAGGGTTAGGGTTGTGGGGCTAGGGTTAGGGTTATGAGGCTAGGGTTAGGGGTACGGTCGTCTTTTGACCGATTGACTCGAAATTGCACACACATGTTGTCCATACTGGCGGAAGAAAGGCCAGCAGTTTTTATGGGATTCCGGTGGAATTTGTATTTTTGGCGAATATTTTAAAGAAAAAAATGGCCTTTTTCATGAAAACGTCGGCCGATTTTTTCAATAGCTTCCAGGTCTTTGGACCGATTGACTCGAAATTTCTCCCAGATGTGGTCCTATACTGGCTGAACGAGACACAGCAGTCCGCATTCGATTCGGGTGGAATTTGTATTTTTGGCGAATATTTTAAAGAAAAAAATGGCCTTTTTCATGAAAACGTCGGCCGATTTTTTCAATAGCTTCCAGGTCTTTGGACCGATTGACTCGAAATTTCTCCCACATGTGGTCCTATACTGGCTGAACGAGACACAGCAGTCCGCATTCGATTCGGGTGGAATTTGTATTTTTGGCGAATATTTTAAAGAAAAAAATGGCCTTTTTCATGAAAACGTCGGCCAATTTTTTCAATAGCTTCCAGGTCTTTGGACCGATTGACTCGAAATTTCTCCCACATGTGGTCCTATACTGGCTGAACGAGACACAGCAGTCCGCATTCGATTCGGGTGGAATTTGTATTTTTGGCGAATATTTTAGTGAGAGGGACAATGTTTCATGAGGCCGGCTTAAGGCTGAGGCTAGGGTTAGGGTTAGGGTTAGGGTTGTGGGGCTAGGGTTAGGGTTATGAGGCTAGGGTTAGGGTTACGGTCGTCTTTTGACCGATTGACTCGAAATTGCACACACATGTTGTCCATACTGGCGGAAGAAAGGCCAGCAGTTTTTATGGGATTCCGGTGGAATTTGTATTTTTGGCGAATATTTTAAAGAAAAAAATGGCCTTTTTCATGAAAACGTCGGCCGATTTTTTCAATAGCTTCCAGGTCTTTGGACCGATTGACTCGAAATTTCTCCCAGATGTGGTCCTATACTGGCTGAACGAGACACAGCAGTCCGCATTCGATTCGGGTGGAATTTGTATTTTTGGCGAATATTTTAAAGAAAAAAATGGCCTTTTTCATGAAAACGTCGGCCGATTTTTTCAATAGCTTCCAGGTCTTTGGACCGATTGACTCGAAATTTCTCCCACATGTGGTCCTATACTGGCTGAACGAGACACAGCAGTCCGCATTCGATTCGGGTGGAATTTGTATTTTTGGCGAATATTTTAGTGAGAGGGACAATGTTTCATGAGGCCGGCTTAAGGCTGAGGCTAGGGTTAGGGTTAGGGTTAGGGTTGTGGGGCTAGGGTTAGGGTTATGAGGCTAGGGTTAGGGTTACGGTCGTCTTTTGACCGATTGACTCGAAATTGCACACACATGTTGTCCATACTGGCGGAAGAAAGGCCAGCAGTTTTTATGGGATTCCGGTGGAATTTGTATTTTTGGCGAATATTTTAAAGAAAAAAATGGCCTTTTTCATGAAAACGTCGGCCGATTTTTTCAATAGCTTCCAGGTCTTTGGACCGATTGACTCGAAATTTCTCCCAGATGTGGTCCTATACTGGCTGAACGAGACACAGCAGTCCGCATTCGATTTGGGTGGAATTTGTATTTTTGGCGAATATTTTAAAGAAAAAAATGGCCTTTTTCATGAAAACGTCGGCCAATTTTTTCAATAGCTTCCAGGTCTTTGGACCGATTGACTCGAAATTTCTCCCACATGTGGTCCTATACTGGCTGAACGAGACACAGCAGTCCGCATTCGATTCGGGTGGAATTTGTATTTTTGGCGAATATTTTAAAGAAAAAAATGGCCTTTTTCATGAAAACGTCGGCCGATTTTTTTCAATAGCTTCCAGGTCTTTGGACCGATTGACTCGAAATTTCTCCCAGATGTGGTCCTGTACTGGCTGAACGAGACACAGCAGTCCGCATTCGATTCGGGTGGAATTTGTATTTTTGGCGAATATTTTAAAGAAAAAAATGGCCTTTTTCATGAAAACGTCGGCCGATTTTTTCAATAGCTTCCAGGTCTTTGGACCGATTGACTCGAAATTTCTCCCACATGTGGTCCTATACTGGCTGAACGAGACACAGCAGTCCGCATTCGATTCGGGTGGAATTTGTATTTTTGGCGAATATTTTAAAGAAAAAAATGGCCTTTTTCATGAAAACGTCGGCCAATTTTTTCAATAGCTTCCAGGTCTTTGGACCGATTGACTCGAAATTTCTCCCACATGTGGTCCTATACTGGCTGAACGAGACACAGCAGTCCGCATTCGATTCGGGTGGAATTTGTATTTTTGGCGAATATTTTAAAGAAAAAAATGGCCTTTTTCATGAAAACGTCGGCCAATTTTTTCAATAGCTTCCAGGTCTTTGGACCGATTGACTCGAAATTTCTCCCACATGTGGTCCTATACTGGCTAAACGAGACACAGCAGTCCGCATTCGATTCGGGTGGAATTTGTATTTTTGGCGAATATTTTAAAGAAAAAAATGGCCTTTTTCATGAAAACGTCGGCCGATTTTTTCAATAGCTTCCAGGTCTTTGGACCGATTGACTCGAAATTTCTCCCAGATGTGGTCCTATACTGGCTGAACGAGACACAGCAGTCCGCATTCGATTCGGGTGGAATTTGTATTTTTGGCGAATATTTTAAAGAAAAAAATGGCCTTTTTCATGAAAACGTCGGCCGATTTTTTCAATAGCTTCCAGGTCTTTGGACCGATTGACTCGAAATTTCTCCCACATGTGGTCCTATACTGGCTGAACGAGACACAGCAGTCCGCATTCGATTCAGGTGGAATTTGTATTTTTGGCGAATATTTTAAAGAAAAAAATGGCCTTTTTCATGAAAACGTCGGCCAATTTTTTCAATAGCTTCCAGGTCTTTGGACCGATTGACTCGAAATTTCTCCCAGATGTGGTCCTATACTGGCTGAACGAGACACAGCAGTCCGCATTCGATTCGGGTGGAATTTGTATTTTTGGCGAATATTTTAGTGAGAGGGACAATGTTTCATGAGGCCGGCTTAAGGCTGAGGCTAGGGTTAGGGTTAGGGTTAGGGTTGTGGGGCTAGGGTTAGGGTTATGAGGCTAGGGTTAGGGTTACGGTCGTCTTTTGACCGATTGACTCGAAATTGCACACACATGTTGTCCATACTGGCGGAAGAAAGGCCAGCAGTTTTTATGGGATTCCGGTGGAATTTGTATTTTTGGCGAATATTTTAAAGAAAAAAATGGCCTTTTTCATGAAAACGTCGGCCGATTTTTTCAATAGCTTCCAGGTCTTTGGACCGATTGACTCGAAATTTCTCCCAGATGTGGTCCTATACTGGCTGAACGAGACACAGCAGTCCGCATTCGATTTGGGTGGAATTTGTATTTTTGGCGAATATTTTAAAGAAAAAAATGGCCTTTTTCATGAAAACGTCGGCCAATTTTTTCAATAGCTTCCAGGTCTTTGGACCGATTGACTCGAAATTTCTCCCACATGTGGTCCTATACTGGCTGAACGAGACACAGCAGTCCGCATTCGATTCGGGTGGAATTTGTATTTTTGGCGAATATTTTAAAGAAAAAAATGGCCTTTTTCATGAAAACGTCGGCCGATTTTTTTCAATAGCTTCCAGGTCTTTGGACCGATTGACTCGAAATTTCTCCCAGATGTGGTCCTATACTGGCTGAACGAGACACAGCAGTCCGCATTCGATTCGGGTGGAATTTGTATTTTTGGCGAATATTTTAAAGAAAAAAATGGCCTTTTTCATGAAAACGTCAGCCGATTTTTTCAATAGCTTCCAGGTCTTTGGACCGATTGACTCGAAATTTCTCCCACATGTGGTCCTATACTGGCTGAACGAGACACAGCAGTCCGCATTCGATTCGGGTGGAATTTGTATTTTTGGCGAATATTTTAAAGAAAAAAATGGCCTTTTTCATGAAAACGTCGGCCAATTTTTTCAATAGCTTCCAGGTCTTTGGACCGATTGACTCGAAATTTCTCCCACATGTGGTCCTATACTGGCTAAACGAGACACAGCAGTCCGCATTCGATTCGGGTGGAATTTGTATTTTTGGCGAATATTTTAAAGAAAAAAATGGCCTTTTTCATGAAAACGTCGGCCGATTTTTTCAATAGCTTCCAGGTCTTTGGACCGATTGACTCGAAATTTCTCCCAGATGTGGTCCTATACTGGCTGAACGAGACACAGCAGTCCGCATTCGATTCGGGTGGAATTTGTATTTTTGGCGAATATTTTAAAGAAAAAAATGGCCTTTTTCATGAAAACGTCGGCCGATTTTTTCAATAGCTTCCAGGTCTTTGGACCGATTGACTCGAAATTTCTCCCACATGTGGTCCTATACTGGCTGAACGAGACACAGCAGTCCGCATTCGATTCGGGTGGAATTTGTATTTTTGGCGAATATTTTAAAGAAAAAAATGGCCTTTTTCATGAAAACGTCGGCCAATTTTTTCAATAGCTTCCAGGTCTTTGGACCGATTGACTCGAAATTTCTCCCACATGTGGTCCTATACTGGCTGAACGAGACACAGCAGTCCGCATTCGATTCGGGTGGAATTTGTATTTTTGGCGAATATTTTAGTGAGAGGGACAATGTTTCATGAGGCCGGCTTAAGGCTAGGGTTAGGGTTAGGGTTAGGGTTGTGGGGCTAGGGTTAGGGTTATGAGGCTAGGGTTAGGGTTACGGTCGTCTTTTGACCGATTGACTCGAAATTGCACACACATGTTGTCCATACTGGCGGAAGAAAGGCCAGCAGTTTTTATGGGATTCCGGTGGAATTTGTATTTTTGGCGAATATTTTAAAGAAAAAAATGGCCTTTTTCATGAAAACGTCGGCCGATTTTTTCAATAGCTTCCAGGTCTTTGGACCGATTGACTCGAAATTTCTCCCAGATGTGGTCCTATACTGGCTGAACGAGACACAGCAGTCCGCATTCGATTCGGGTGGAATTTGTATTTTTGGCGAATATTTTAAAGAAAAAAATGGCCTTTTTCATGAAAACGTCGGCCGATTTTTTCAATAGCTACCAGGTCTTTGGACCGATTGACTCGGAATTTTTCCCAGATGTGGTCCTATACTGGCTGAACGAGACACAGCAGTCCGCATTCGATTCGGGTGGAATTTGTATGTTTGGCGAATATTTTAAAGAAAAAAATGGCCTTTTTCATGAAAACGTCGGCCGATTTTTTCAATAGCTTCCAGGTCTTTGGACCGATTGACTCGGAATTTTTCCCAGATGTGGTCCTATACTGGCTGAACGAGACACAGCAGTCCGCATTCGATTCGGGTGGAATTTGTATTTTTGGCGAATATTTTAAAGAAAAAAATGGCCTTTTTCATGAAAACGTCGGCCAATTTTTTCAATAGCTTCCAGGTCTTTGGACCGATTGACTCGAAATTTCTCCCACATGTGGTCCTATACTGGCTAAACGAGACACAGCAGTCCGCATTCGATTCGGGTGGAATTTGTATTTTTGGCGAATATTTTAAAGAAAAAAATGGCCTTTTTCATGAAAACGTCGGCCGATTTTTTCAATAGCTTCCAGGTCTTTGGACCGATTGACTCGAAATTTCTCCCAGATGTGGTCCTATACTGGCTGAACGAGACACAGCAGTCCGCATTCGATTCGGGTGGAATTTGTATTTTTGGCGAATATTTTAAAGAAAAAAATGGCCTTTTTCATGAAAACGTCGGCCGATTTTTTCAATAGCTTCCAGGTCTTTGGACCGATTGACTCGAAATTTCTCCCACATGTGGTCCTATACTGGCTGAACGAGACACAGCAGTCCGCATTCGATTCGGGTGGAATTTGTATTTTTGGCGAATATTTTAAAGAAAAAAATGGCCTTTTTCATGAAAACGTCGGCCAATTTTTTCAATAGCTTCCAGGTCTTTGGACCGATTGACTCGAAATTTCTCCCACATGTGGTCCTATACTGGCTGAACGAGACACAGCAGTCCGCATTCGATTCGGGTGGAATTTGTATTTTTGGCGAATATTTTAGTGAGAGGGACAATGTTTCATGAGGCCGGCTTAAGGCTAGGGTTAGGGTTAGGGTTAGGGTTGTGGGGCTAGGGTTAGGGTTATGAGGCTAGGGTTAGGGTTACGGTCGTCTTTTGACCGATTGACTCGAAATTGCACACACATGTTGTCCATACTGGCGGAAGAAAGGCCAGCAGTTTTTATGGGATTCCGGTGGAATTTGTATTTTTGGCGAATATTTTAAAGAAAAAAATGGCCTTTTTCATGAAAACGTCGGCCGATTTTTTCAATAGCTTCCAGGTCTTTGGACCGATTGACTCGAAATTTCTCCCAGATGTGGTCCTATACTGGCTGAACGAGACACAGCAGTCCGCATTCGATTCGGGTGGAATTTGTATTTTTGGCGAATATTTTAAAGAAAAAAATGGCCTTTTTCATGAAAACGTCGGCCGATTTTTTCAATAGCTACCAGGTCTTTGGACCGATTGACTCGGAAATTTTCCCAGATGTGGTCCTATACTGGCTGAACGAGACACAGCAGTCCGCATTCGATTCGGGTGGAATTTGTATGTTTGGCGAATATTTTAAAGAAAAAAATGGCCTTTTTCATGAAAACGTCGGCCGATTTTTTCAATAGCTTCCAGGTCTTTGGACCGATTGACTCGGAATTTTTCCCAGATGTGGTCCTATACTGGCTGAACGAGACACAGCAGTCCGCATTCGATTCGGGTGGAATTTGTATTTTTGGCGAATATTTTAGTGAGAGGGACAATGTTTCATGAGGCCGGCTTAAGGCTGAGGCTAGGGTTAGGGTTAGGGTTAGGGTTGTGGGGCTAGGGTTAGGGTTATGAGGCTAGGGTTAGGGTTACGGTCGTCTTTTGACCGATTGACTCGAAATTGCACACACATGTTGTCCATACTGGCGGAAGAAAGGCCAGCAGTTTTTATGGGATTCCGGTGGAATTTGTATTTTTGGCGAATATTTTAAAGAAAAAAATGGCCTTTTTCATGAAAACGTCGGCCGATTTTTTCAATAGCTTCCAGGTCTTTGGACTGATTGACTCGAAATTTCTCCCAGATGTGGTCCTATACTGGCTGAACGAGACACAGCAGTCCGCATTCGATTCGGGTGGAATTTGTATTTTTGGCGAATATTTTAAAGAAAAAAATGGCCTTTTTCATGAAAACGTCGGCCAATTTTTTCAATAGCTTCCAGGTCTTTGGACCGATTGACTCGGAATTTTTCCCAGATGTGGTCCTATACTGGCTGAACGAGACACAGCAGTCCGCATTCGATTCGGGTGGAATTTGTATTTTTGGCGAATATTTTAAAGAAAAAAATGGCCTTTTTCATGAAAACGTCGGCCAATTTTTTCAATAGCTTCCAGGTCTTTGGACCGATTGACTCGAAATTTCTCCCACATGTGGTCCTATACTGGCTGAACGAGACACAGCAGTCCGCATTCGATTCGGGTGGAATTTGTATTTTTGGCGAATATTTTAGTGAGAGGGACAATGTTTCATGAGGCCGGCTTAAGGCTGAGGCTAGGGTTAGGGTTAGGGTTAGGGTTGTGGGGCTAGGGTTAGGGTTATGAGGCTAGGGTTAGGGTTACGGTCGTCTTTTGACCGATTGACTCGAAATTGCACACACATGTTGTCCATACTGGCGGAAGAAAGGCCAGCAGTTTTTATGGGATTCCGGTGGAATTTGTATTTTTGGCGAATATTTTAAAGAAAAAAATGGCCTTTTTCATGAAAACGTCGGCCGATTTTTTCAATAGCTTCCAGGTCTTTGGACCGATTGACTCGGAATTTTTCCCAGATGTGGTCCTATACTGGCTGAACGAGACACAGCAGTCCGCATTCGATTCGGGTGGAATTTGTATTTTTGGCGAATATTTTAAAGAAAAAAATGGCCTTTTTCATGAAAACGTCGGCCAATTTTTTCAATAGCTTCCAGGTCTTTGGACCGATTGACTCGAAATTTCTCCCACATGTGGTCCTATACTGGCTGAACGAGACACAGCAGTCCGCATTCGATTCGGGTGGAATTTGTATTTTTGGCGAATATTTTAAAGAAAAAAATGGCCTTTTTCATGAAAACGTCGGCCAATTTTTTCAATAGCTTCCAGGTCTTTGGACCGATTGACTCGGAATTTTTCCCAGATGTGGTCCTATACTGGCTGAACGAGACACAGCAGTCCGCATTCGATTCGGGTGGAATTTGTATTTTTGGCGAATATTTTAAAGAAAAAAATGGCCTTTTTCATGAAAACGTCGGCCAATTTTTTCAATAGCTTCCAGGTCTTTGGACCGATTGACTCGAAATTTCTCCCACATGTGGTCCTATACTGGCTGAACGAGACACAGCAGTCCGCATTCGATTCGGGTGGAATTTGTATTTTTGGCGAATATTTTAGTGAGAGGGACAATGTTTCATGAGGCCGGCTTAAGGCTGAGGCTAGGGTTAGGGTTAGGGTTAGGGTTGTGGGGCTAGGGTTAGGGTTATGAGGCTAGGGTTAGGGTTACGGTCGTCTTTTGACCGATTGACTCGAAATTGCACACACATGTTGTCCATACTGGCGGAAGAAAGGCCAGCAGTTTTTATGGGATTCCGGTGGAATTTGTATTTTTGGCGAATATTTTAAAGAAAAAAATGGCCTTTTTCATGAAAACGTCGGCCGATTTTTTCAATAGCTTCCAGGTCTTTGGACCGATTGACTCGGAATTTTTCCCAGATGTGGTCCTATACTGGCTGAACGAGACACAGCAGTCCGCATTCGATTCGGGTGGAATTTGTATGTTTGGCGAATATTTTAAAGAAAAAAATGGCCTTTTTCATGAAAACGTCGGCCGATTTTTTCAATAGCTTCCAGGTCTTTGGACCGATTGACTCGGAATTTTTCCCAGATGTGGTCCTATACTGGCTGAACGAGACACAGCAGTCCGCATTCGATTCGGGTGGAATTTGTATTTTTGGCGAATATTTTAAAGAAAAAAATGGCCTTTTTCATGAAAACGTCGGCCAATTTTTTCAATAGCTTCCAGGTCTTTGGACCGATTGACTCGAAATTTCTCCCACATGTGGTCCTATACTGGCTGAACGAGACACAGCAGTCCGCATTCGATTCGGGTGGAATTTGTATTTTTGGCGAATATTTTAGTGAGAGGGACAATGTTTCATGAGGCCGGCTTAAGGCTGAGGCTAGGGTTAGGGTTAGGGTTAGGGTTGTGGGGCTAGGGTTAGGGTTATGAGGCTAGGGTTAGGGTTACGGTCGTCTTTTGACCGATTGACTCGAAATTGCACACACATGTTGTCCATACTGGCGGAAGAAAGGCCAGCAGTTTTTATGGGATTCCGGTGGAATTTGTATTTTTGGCGAATATTTTAAAGAAAAAAATGGCCTTTTTCATGAAAACGTCGGCCGATTTTTTCAATAGCTTCCAGGTCTTTGGACCGATTGACTCGGAATTTTTCCCAGATGTGGTCCTATACTGGCTGAACGAGACACAGCAGTCCGCATTCGATTCGGGTGGAATTTGTATGTTTGGCGAATATTTTAGTGAGAGGGACAATGTTTCATGAGGCCGGCTTAAGGCTGAGGCTAGGGTTAGGGTTAGGGTTAGGGTTGTGGGGCTAGGGTTAGGGTTATGAGGCTAGGGTTAGGGTTACGGTCGTCTTTTGACCGATTGACTCGAAATTGCACACACATGTTGTCCATACTGGCGGAAGAAAGGCCAGCAGTTTTTATGGGATTCCGGTGGAATTTGTATTTTTGGCGAATATTTTAAAGAAAAAAATGGCCTTTTTCATGAAAACGTCGGCCGATTTTTTCAATAGCTTCCAGGTCTTTGGACCGATTGACTCGGAATTTTTCCCAGATGTGGTCCTATACTGGCTGAACGAGACACAGCAGTCCGCATTCGATTCGGGTGGAATTTGTATGTTTGGCGAATATTTTAAAGAAAAAAATGGCCTTTTTCATGAAAACGTCGGCCGATTTTTTCAATAGCTTCCAGGTCTTTGGACCGATTGACTCGGAATTTTTCCCAGATGTGGTCCTATACTGGCTGAACGAGACACAGCAGTCCGCATTCGATTCGGGTGGAATTTGTATGTTTGGCGAATATTTTAAAGAAAAAAATGGCCTTTTTCATGAAAACGTCGGCCGATTTTTTCAATAGCTTCCAGGTCTTTGGACCGATTGACTCGGAATTTTTCCCAGATGTGGTCCTATACTGGCTGAACGAGACACAGCAGTCCGCATTCGATTCGGGTGGAATTTGTATGTTTGGCGAATATTTTAAAGAAAAAAATGGCCTTTTTCATGAAAACGTCGGCCGATTTTTTCAATAGCTTCCAGGTCTTTGGACCGATTGACTCGGAATTTTTCCCAGATGTGGTCCTATACTGGCTGAACGAGACACAGCAGTCCGCATTCGATTCGGGTGGAATTTGTATTTTTGGCGAATATTTTAAAGAAAAAAATGGCCTTTTTCATGAAAACGTCGGCCAATTTTTTCAATAGCTTCCAGGTCTTTGGACCGATTGACTCGAAATTTCTCCCACATGTGGTCCTATACTGGCTGAACGAGACACAGCAGTCCGCATTCGATTCGGGTGGAATTTGTATTTTTGGCGAATATTTTAGTGAGAGGGACAATGTTTCATGAGGCCGGCTTAAGGCTGAGGCTAGGGTTAGGGTTAGGGTTAGGGTTGTGGGGCTAGGGTTAGGGTTATGAGGCTAGGGTTAGGGTTACGGTCGTCTTTTGACCGATTGACTCGAAATTGCACACACATGTTGTCCATACTGGCGGAAGAAAGGCCAGCAGTTTTTATGGGATTCCGGTGGAATTTGTATTTTTGGCGAATATTTTAAAGAAAAAAATGGCCTTTTTCATGAAAACGTCGGCCGATTTTTTCAATAGCTTCCAGGTCTTTGGACCGATTGACTCGGAATTTTTCCCAGATGTGGTCCTATACTGGCTGAACGAGACACAGCAGTCCGCATTCGATTCGGGTGGAATTTGTATGTTTGGCGAATATTTTAAAGAAAAAAATGGCCTTTTTCATGAAAACGTCGGCCGATTTTTTCAATAGCTTCCAGGTCTTTGGACCGATTGACTCGGAATTTTTCCCAGATGTGGTCCTATACTGGCTGAACGAGACACAGCAGTCCGCATTCGATTCGGGTGGAATTTGTATTTTTGGCGAATATTTTAAAGAAAAAAATGGCCTTTTTCATGAAAACGTCGGCCAATTTTTTCAATAGCTTCCAGGTCTTTGGACCGATTGACTCGAAATTTCTCCCACATGTGGTCCTATACTGGCTGAACGAGACACAGCAGTCCGCATTCGATTCGGGTGGAATTTGTATTTTTGGCGAATATTTTAAAGAAAAAAATGGCCTTTTTCATGAAAACGTCGGCCAATTTTTTCAATAGCTTCCAGGTCTTTGGACCGATTGACTCGAAATTTCTCCCACATGTGGTCCTATACTGGCTGAACGAGACACAGCAGTCCGCATTCGATTCGGGTGGAATTTGTATTTTTGGCGAATATTTTAAAGAAAAAAATGGCCTTTTTCATGAAAACGTCGGCCAATTTTTTCAATAGCTTCCAGGTCTTTGGACCGATTGACTCGAAATTTCTCCCACATGTGGTCCTATACTGGCTGAACGAGACACAGCAGTCCGCATTCGATTCGGGTGGAATTTGTATTTTTGGCGAATATTTTAAAGAAAAAAATGGCCTTTTTCATGAAAACGTCGGCCGATTTTTTCAATAGCTTCCAGGTCTTTGGACCGATTGACTCGGAATTTTTCCCAGATGTGGTCCTATACTGGCTGAACGAGACACAGCAGTCCGCATTCGATTCGGGTGGAAATTGTATGTTTGGCGAATATTTTAAAGAAAAAAATGGCCTTTTTCATGAAAACGTCGGCCGATTTTTTCAATAGCTTCCAGGTCTTTGGACCGATTGACTCGGAATTTTTCCCAGATGTGGTCCTATACTGGCTGAACGAGACACAGCAGTCCGCATTCGATTCGGGTGGAATTTGTATTTTTGGCGAATATTTTAAAGAAAAAAATGGCCTTTTTCATGAAAACGTCGGCCAATTTTTTCAATAGCTTCCAGGTCTTTGGACCGATTGACTCGAAATTTCTCCCACATGTGGTCCTATACTGGCTGAACGAGACACAGCAGTCCGCATTCGATTCGGGTGGAATTTGTATTTTTGGCGAATATTTTAGTGAGAGGGACAATGTTTCATGAGGCCGGCTTAAGGCTGAGGCTAGGGTTAGGGTTAGGGTTAGGGTTGTGGGGCTAGGGTTAGGGTTATGAGGCTAGGGTTAGGGTTACGGTCGTCTTTTGACCGATTGACTCGAAATTGCACACACATGTTGTCCATACTGGCGGAAGAAAGGCCAGCAGTTTTTATGGGATTCCGGTGGAATTTGTATTTTTGGCGAATATTTTAAAGAAAAAAATGGCCTTTTTCATGAAAACGTCGGCCGATTTTTTCAATAGCTTCCAGGTCTTTGGACCGATTGACTCGAAATTTCTCCCAGATGTGGTCCTATACTGGCTGAACGAGACACAGCAGTCCGCATTCGATTCGGGTGGAATTTGTATGTTTGGCGAATATTTTAAAGAAAAAAATGGCCTTTTTCATGAAAACGTCGGCCGATTTTTTCAATAGCTTCCAGGTCTTTGGACCGATTGACTCGAAATTTCTCCCACATGTGGTCCTATACTGGCTGAACGAGACACAGCAGTCCGCATTCGATTCGGGTGGAATTTGTATTTTTGGCGAATATTTTAGTGAGAGGGACAATTTTTCATGATGCCGGCTTAAGGCTGAGGCTAGGGTTAGGGTTAGGGTTAGGGTTGTGGGGCTAGGGTTAGGGTTATGAGGCTAGGGTTAGGGTTACGGTCGTCTTTTGACCGATTGACTCGAAATTGCACACACATGTTGTCCATACTGGCGGAAGAAAGGCCAGCAGTTTTTATGGGATTCCGGTGGAATTTGTATTTTTGGCGAATATTTTAAAGAAAAAAATGGCCTTTTTCATGAAAACGTCGGCCGATTTTTTCAATAGCTTCCAGGTCTTTGGACCGATTGACTCGAAATTTCTCCCAGATGTGGTCCTATACTGGCTGAACGAGACACAGCAGTCCGCATTCGATTCGGGTGGAATTTGTATGTTTGGCGAATATTTTAAAGAAAAAAATGGCCTTTTTCATGAAAACGTCGGCCGATTTTTTCAATAGCTTCCAGGTCTTTGGACCGATTGACTCGGAATTTTTCCCAGATGTGGTCCTATACTGGCTGAACGAGACACAGCAGTCCGCATTCGATTCGGGTGGAATTTGTATTTTTGGCGAATATTTTAAAGAAAAAAATGGCCTTTTTCATGAAAACGTCGGCCAATTTTTTCAATAGCTTCCAGGTCTTTGGACCGATTGACTCGAAATTTCTCCCACATGTGGTCCTATACTGGCTGAACGAGACACAGCAGTCCGCATTCGATTCGGGTGGAATTTGTATTTTTGGCGAATATTTTAAAGAAAAAAATGGCCTTTTTCATGAAAACGTCGGCCAATTTTTTCAATAGCTTCCAGGTCTTTGGACCGATTGACTCGGAATTTTTCCCAGATGTGGTCCTATACTGGCTGAACGAGACACAGCAGTCCGCATTCGATTCGGGTGGAATTTGTATTTTTGGCGAATATTTTAAAGAAAAAAATGGCCTTTTTCATGAAAACGTCGGCCAATTTTTTCAATAGCTTCCAGGTCTTTGGACCGATTGACTCGAAATTTCTCCCACATGTGGTCCTATACTGGCTGAACGAGACACAGCAGTCCGCATTCGATTCGGGTGGAATTTGTATTTTTGGCGAATATTTTAGTGAGAGGGACAATGTTTCATGAGGCCGGCTTAAGGCTGAGGCTAGGGTTAGGGTTAGGGTTAGGATCTTCTCATGAGAAGTTGTCCTTTTTTGTCTGGCTTTACCTAAAAGTTGGGTGTTTTTCACAACATTTGCAATGGTGGGCCTGCCACCCATTCATGTGTATTGGGGCCATTTTCCCAGTAAGCCAATATCGCAGTGCCAGTATCCAGGTATGCAGTGATTCATGGTAGTTGCATTTTGGGCCACCAGGGGGCACTGATCAAGACTCTGGACGCCTGGAGGCCAATCTCTCAGTATCACCCAGTTCATCTTTATTAGACTCTAACAATATGAATCCTGGGCCCAACAGGAAGTCGGCCATTTTGAATTTAGCGGCCATTTTGGGCAATTTGGGCAATTTGCAAGTGTCATACTTAAATGAATCCTGGGCCCAACAGGAAGTCGGCCATTTTGAATTTAGCGGCCATTTTGGGCAATTTGCAAGTGTCATACTTAAATGAACTCCTCCTAGAGAATTTATCAGATCAACTTCAACTTTGGTCCGTACCTTCATAAGACCCTTGAGATCAAAAATTGCTAAAAACCTTGAGTTTTCGTCACGGGGTGTGGGCGTGGCGTGGCATGGCGGCGAATTTTGATGTTTCGCCATAAAACAGGAAGTTGTTATAACTCGGCTGTACATGATCGAATCTGCCCGAAACTTCATATGCATGATTAGAGTCTCGCCCTGAAGACATCTACATGCCAATATTCAGTTAACGTCACAGCGCCCCCTGCTAGCAACAGGAAATGTCATATTTTACGCCATGATGCAGTTTTCAGAGACAGTTCATCAGATTCTCTTCAAAGTCGGTCAGACGAGCCTTAACACCATCATGAAGCAATGTTGTGAATATAGTGAGTTTTCATCAAAGGGCGTGGTCGTGGCGGCAAGGCGTGCTTTGATCCTTCGCCATGAGACAGGAAGTTGTCATAACTCAGACATAATTTGTCCAATCATCTCCAAACTTCACATGTTTGACAAGAGCCCGGCCCTGAATCCATCTATATGTCAATATGCATATGGGTGTGGGAAAAAAGCTCAATAGCGCCCCCTAGAACTTTTCAACAAAGCAGCCCTCGCTGTACTTTTCACCTACAGTTCTGAAATTTGGTACACATGTGTATCCAATCGAGATCTACAAAAAAACCTCTTGGTGCAATACCGTAAATCCAACAGGAAGTCGGCCATTTTGAATTTAGTGGCCATTTTAGGGCAATTTCCAGGTGTTGTACTTTAACGAACTCCTCCTAGAGATTTTATCAGATTAACTTCATATTTGGTTAGTAACATCTAAAGACCTTTGTGATGAAAAGTTGCTCAAAGTTTTATCCTCAGTCAAATGGTTTGGCCATGGCGGCGTGGCGAATTTGTCTCACCACAAAACATTGTGGTGAGACAAATTTCTGTCAGGAAGCACTTATATCACATGTCCAAACCAGGTTCTAGAAGTTGGAGGCCCTAAGTTATTTCTAAAGATACTTCCAGTCTATTAGTAGCAATTAACATGCTTCCTGGATAACATGATTTTACACATCTCAGGGATCTCCTCGTTCAAGGTCCAGGTCTCCATCTGCTTTGGTGGCCAAATGAGGTCAAAAGAGCAAATGGTCTGGGGAGGCTTCAGTCAAGGTCAAAGGTCATTGGAGACCATACTCTCAGTACATACATTAACAAAAAAACAGCTGCTGCAACTTCTTCCCTTAACCTAAAAATACACTGGCTGATTCATGAGGCCTCTAGCATTTCCCCCCTGGTACATAGAAAGCTGAAATTGACAGGACATGGTCCACGGGGAGGGGGTGTACATAATGTGTATAAATTTTGGTGGATGTAGCCCCAAGGATTCACTTAACAAACCAATACAGCACCAACACCTACAGATGGTCTAAGGGTATTTTATCATGAGAAGTTGGCCTTTTTTGCCTGGCTTTACCTAAAAGTTGAATTTACTACGTTTACTATGTTGGGCCTGCCATCCATTCATGTGTATTGGGACCATTTTGCCAGTAAGCCAATATCGCAGTGCCAGTATCCAGGTATGCAGTTATTCATGGTAGTTGCATTTTTGGGCACCAGGGGGCACTTGATCAAGACTCTGGAGGCCAATCTCTCAGTATCACCCAGTTTATCTTTATTAGACTCTAACAATATGAATCTTGGGCCCACAGGATCCACTCATTTAAAATGCATTGGAGTTGCATTGCGTCTATTACAGTCAGTTCATGTTCCCTTGCCTAGTCAAGGGAACATGAACTGATGAAGCCTCTTGGATGAGAGGTGAAACGTCTTCAAAGACATATAACCAGGTCCAGTTGCATTCGATTTAATTTCCTTAAGATAACTATGACCTGGATGAATGAGAACATTCACAGACAGGGTCTACAAGCATTACCAATAAGCAGAGCATGTATCCTGATGCCGTGAATATCATAGCAGCACTCCCTAAATTCTACCAGCATGTTAAGTGTGTTAATGTTTGCATGCAAAAGTCCCTTAAGCACTTTCACAAAAAGTCTTAGGTGGGAGGAGGATGACACTTTAGCAGAAGCACGACTACAAAATTATAAGGGACTAATACAGAGTCGGTGGGTCCATACAGAGATATTGGTCAGATCCAATATTGCAGTATAAACCCAACAACTCTATATTAATTCCTTTATCACAAGTGGATTATACAGACATGATGAGACGAGACATGAGATATTGGTCATATCCAACATCGCAGTATAGACCCAACATATCTTTTTTTAACAATATATTTATTGACATTTTTTATATATATACATATACACTTGTATGTATACACACAATTATATCAAATATATATGCAGACTTGTGCCTCATTAACAAAGGCACCTGCTGTGGTACAAGTGTTAAAAACAAAACCAAATTGCAAACAAACAATACATACCACAAACATCATCTTCTCAGCTATAAACATTCTGTGCATAATTTAATTATCTATTATGATTACAGGTATTTAAACTCATTAATCCTGTTACAAGGGTTACATAATGGCTACTTATTCCTCGTCATTATCATTTGCTGGATCAATACTTTTAACAAACACATTAGACAGTTCCCATATCCATATCTATCTAAGTCTGTTGCTGAAGTTGCTTCTGTGTGGGGTTAGCACCTGGTGGAGAGGGTGAGTACTGTTGTCCAGGATACTATGCAGTTTGCACAGCATCCTCCTCTCAGACACCACCACCAATGTGTCCAGTTGGACCCCCAGGACGGAGCCAACCTTCCTGATGATCCTGCTGATCTTGTTGGCGTCTGCTGCCCTCAGCCTGCTGCCCCAGCACACAAGCCCAAAAAAGATGGCACTGGCTACCACCGACTGGTAGAACATCCTCAGCATGATGGGCCTGAGCCTCCTCAGGAAATAGAGTCGGCTCTGGCCCTTCTTGTACACAGCCTCAGTGTTCTTGGCCCAGTCCAGTTTGTTGTCCAGCTGTACTTAAAGGTATTTGTAATCCTGGAGAACCTCCACAGTCACACCGTTGATGGAGATGGCTGTGGGGGCAGATTTCCTCCTGCGGAAATCCACCACTAGCTCCTTTGTCTTGGTGGTGTTGAGATGCAGATGATTGGTCTCACACTATTCGACGAAGGAGTCCACAACTCCCCTGTACTCCACCTCCTTCTCCTCACTGACACAGCCAACGATTGTAGAGTCGTCCGAAAACTTCTGCAGGTGGCAGGTCTCAGAGAGGAACTGAAAGTCCGAGGTATACAGGGTGAACAGAAACGGGGAAAGAACAGTTCCCTGTGGTGCCCCAGTGCTGCTGAACACAGTATCAGACACACAGACCTGCAGTCTGACATATTGTGGTTGACCCGTACCTGTAATCCAGGAAACCAGGGGAGGGTCCACCTGCATCGCCGTCAGCTTACTCCCCAGCAGGGCAGGCCGGATGGTGTTGAACGCACTGGAGAAGTCAAAGAACATGATTCTCACAGTGCTTCCTGGTCTGTACAGATGGGTGTAGGCACGGTGGAACAGGAAGATAATGGGGTCCTCCACTCCTAGTTTTGGCTGGTAGGCAAACTGAAGAGGGTCCAGTGATGAGCTGACCAGGGGCCAAAGAAGTGAGAGGACCAGCCTCTCCAGGGACTTCATCAGGTGGGACGTCAGCGCCACCGGTCTATAGTCGTTGGAGGTGCTGGGACGCGCCTTCTTCGGTACAGGAACCAGGCAGGATGTCTTCCACAGCACAGGGACCCTCTCCAGACTCAGGCTCAGGTTGAAGATGTGCTGCAGGACTCCACTCAGCTGGGATGCGCATGTTTTGAGGACCCTCGGGCTGACACCATTGGGACCTGCTGCCTTGCCTGGGCAGAGTCTGCACAGCTCCTTCCTCACCTGCTCTGCTGTGAAGGACTGTGCGCTTTGAGTGTTGATGGGGATGGGGGAGGTGATGGTGGGGGAGGGAGGACAGGTAGGGTGTAGTCAGGAAGGCACTGTGGGGGAGGGGGAACAGCAGGGCTGGAGGTTTGGAGGTTGGTGGATGTAGAGGAGCTTGGGGAGGGGTAGTCTGGAGCCCTCTCATCAAATCTATTGAAGAACAGATTCAGCTCGTTGGCTCGCTCCTCCTGTAAAATGCCATACTAAATGATTGTAACTTCTGAACTGCTCTGGCTACATGCACGCATGAGGTCTTGCTAGAAAGAAAACTCTGTAGTTTCTTGTGCAACTGAAACTGAAACTGCAACAGAAACACTCCAGGTGACACAGAGACAGAGTAATGGCCCTCTGAAGTCAGTAAAAATGTAAAATTTTGGGTCGCCTAAAATCAAAAATGTTTTTCAGGATGAATAACTGCCTGTGGTTTCATCTGAGGGGATACATGACAGTATGGGGCTGTAGGCACAGTATAAGTGAACACATGTTTTAAATTTGAGGAAGATAGCACAAGTGTGACCATTCTACAGTGTTTTTCCATGAAGAGATCCAGGCTGAGTTCCAAATGGACACATGGTAACCAAATGATATTCTGAGAGAAAAGGTGTTTTTTATTTACATTTTGACATATTTCATCAGTTGTTGTTATCACAAACCATATACCAATGTCCAAAACTGCTCTGCGTTACTGCGCATAGGCGAGACTGAACGGCCACACCGTTACGCTCAGGTATACACTGCTCTGGTGGGGCGTCAATTAGCACGTGCCAAACGTCATTCGAAAGGTTGAAACCTCCTCTAGAAGATGGAGATGACAAATCTAAACTCTTCATGACAGTCTAGCAATGAAATGCAGTTGAACAAAAGCACCCCAAATTCGAGAAGAGGAGTTAAACAGGAAAACAAGGATTCAAGGATTCTTTATTGTCATACCAGACATGTTCACATGGCATGATACGAAAAAACTGTTCTAAGGTCCTGTTAGTGAGTGATAAATGAACTACTCTAAAATGTAAATAATATATATAATATAAACAGAGCAAGAGCAATAAAATAAAAACAGGAAATAGCAATACTGCAGTAGTTCCGGGCAGCCTGATAAGAGAAACATTATTGTGCAAATAGAGACATTTTTGTGCAAATGGAGACAACATTATTGTGCAAAGTCCAAGGTGCTGTACGCAGGTAAAAATGCAAGTGTCCATGGCATGAGACAAGTGATACTGTGCAAAAGGTCCGTGGGGTTGTACAAGGTGACAGGTGTGCAGTGCAAGTTCTGAGATATTGTGCAGTTTATTGTGCAGGAGGCAACAGTCCTACAGTGCTCCACCAGAGCTCAACAGTCTCACAGCCTCTGGGAAGAAGCTTTTCCTCAGTCTGGTGGTACAGCACCTGATGCTCTGCAGCCTCCTGCCTGAGGGGAGGGGGACAAACAACGTGCTTGCGGGGTGGGTGGGGTCTTTCCAGATGCTGGAGGCCCTTTTCCTGCATCTGTCCGTGTAATGGGGGGTAAGCCGCCTCCCACAGTCCACTGTGCTGACATTCACCTCATCTTCCTCTCCAACTGCATCAGTCATGTCACATTACTGAAAACTACTGACGACTTCTTCCCCAGAGTCCTTGTGCTTTCTCGTCCTGCAGGTTTTCATGGATCATGGCTGCGCTTCGGTCATGGATCGTTGGCTGCACCCTCTGCCATGGCCCTGCCTGACACCCACTACTGCTGTTATTAATATCAACCATATCTTATCATTGAGATACATTATACACTACCATTACTGCTAAGCTTTACTGATGTTAGTGCCAATCACTTTCCTGTTATATACATCTCACTATTGTTAATGTACTGCATCATTATATACCTTTACTACTGTTAACCATTTATAATTGTATGCAATGTGATTTTGTTGATCTGTTCTGTACACACGGAACTCACTGCACGTCTGTCCGTCCTAGGAGAGGGATCCCTCCTCTGTGGCTCTTCCTGAGGTTTCTTCCACCTAATGGAAGAAACCTCTAATGCGGCAAGTTTTCCCTCACTCGAACCGAGGGTCTAAGGACAGAGGTTGTTGTCTCTATACAGATTGTAAAGCCCTCCTAGGCAAACTGTGATTTGTGAAGTTGGGCTTTACAAATAAAATTTGATTGATTGATGATTGAGTTTCCAGCTCATGTTTAAGATAAGTCGGTCTCTTGGCTTCCATACATGACTGTCAGTGATCAAACAACACTTAGCCAGCTTCTAACATTGTACCATATTGAAGACAGGCGTGATAGTGACACAAAAGCACCATAACACATCACCAGAATCAAGCTACACATGAAAAGTTAAAATTTTGATCCCATTTTCCCGTAGGAGTGCGACTCTTGCCTTTTATAAAACAGCTAACTCCGTGCTGCGCACAAGGTCGCGTATAATTCTGTAACTTTTGCCGTCGAAAAACAGCAAGATATGACTTCCCTCCGCTCATTGCGATTTTGGACTATGTGTGTTAAGGCTGCTCTCGTGCAAAAATATATAGGAGATACAAGAAAAATGTTATTTTTGCAAAGTCAAGAGCTACCTGAATTTTTGATGACGTGTTTCCCTGGGAGATAACATTTAACAGGAGGGAGAGGGGAGCGAGGACGCCGGCGTCCTGGGAAGAGTTAGTGAGGTTGGTGCCTGACGGCCATTCGGATGACAACAGCTCAATGAGTAGCTTTAGTTTATAACGCGCCCCGTTTAACTGTCGGTAACGTTAACAGCGTTGTAACGATGGAAATAGTAATAGTAATTTAATAGCAGTCATTCATTGCCCAGACTACACAGATACAGAGCTGCCAAGCGTCACGCTTTGAGTGTGACAGTCACGCAATTTGACCCAGTCTCACACCACACGCCACACTTGACATTTCTCACGCTTATATTTCCATATTTAATACTTATATACTTATACTTATACTTTTTTTCATCATAATAAACTTTGGTCCTCGCGGCTTGCCGTAGTTCGTGTAACTCTGATTGACTGACCGAGATAACCAATCCCAGACTAATCCATCAGTCCTTTGTGCCTAAATCTAACCAACCAAGGAAGGCACCACGCAATATAAACCAATCAGAAGCAATGTTAGGCGGGTCTTGGCGTCTCTAACTATCTTTCACACAAAACAGCGCCGACATTCAAAACCCAATCGACGTTCTCCTGCTTGGTACTTCCTCATTCAAATGCTGATGCAGAACCAGTTTTCTCTGAACAAAACCAAAACCCGAAACAGTTTGGCTCTTGAGGGAACTCTATCATCCATCATGACGGTGAAGATGGCGGGAGCCCCCTGCCTCTGTCATCAAGGCATCAAAGCCTGCGACAAACACCTACAACATGAGACATGTCCCCAGCTAAATGATGGAGAGTTGGTTGAAATGAAATATTGACAAACAAATGTATTTTGTATAAATGTATTTCTAATTTCTGGTTAATTAAGACTAGCATTAGAAGACCACAGTGAAGGGAGAGCTGCTGGTATCGAAGTTTTTCTGTAGCATCTGAGTTTGAATATGAGTTTGACCCGGCCCTCAATATTATTATTATTAATACACACACACAGATGTAGAACACATTTTGAGCTGAGTAGAATTTATTAATATTGATCAGAGCAGTGTTGAAACGGCATTATGGACCAAAACACTCCAGGTGCCCACAATATGGGTTTAATATATTAATAATTATAATAATAATATTGAGGGCCGGGTCCGGGGATCGAACCGCCGACCTTATGGTCAGTGGACAACTCGCTCTACCTTTTAAGTACGGTATGGCTTTTTTTTTCCCAGGGACTGGTACGTCTGATTGCGTGTGTCTGTTGTGCTGAGAGTGGGCGCGTGCGTGTGCGCCTGTGTGTGCGTGTGAATCTGATCACTCTCACCCGCTGTTGTTAGGCAAACAAGAATGACAGATATCCGTCATCTGATTTGACAGTTGATACAAGAGGAATCCTATTTATGCTGCTATTTATGCCGGTGTCTGTGTCATCAGGTTGTGAATGATGAATCGAGAGAGGGATCGATTGCTTCTCCCTGGTTACCCGGATGTGAGTCTGGCTCTTTAGAAACTTAATTTTTTTTAGAAACTGAATTTTTTTACACTGAATTTTTTTTTTTTTTAAATGTTTACATGTCGAATTTTGAAAAACTGAATTTTTTGAGACATTGATTTTTTTTAGACTGAATTTATTTCAACATTGACAAAAAATCACAGGCAAAAAAAATTTCAGTGCCAGAAATTTGATGGTTTTTAAAATTCAAAGTCTGATTTTGATGCTGAAAAAATTCAATCTTAGAAATTCATATTCAAACACAGATGGCACAGAAAAACTTCCATACGCTGGCATGGAGGTGAGGACAGGTTGCTGGCCGAACGCGTCCTGTCACTCGAGTCTCACTCTTGTCATTTTCTGAAACTTGGCAGCCCTGCAGATATCCAACATGTCAGTATTTTTGGATTTTACCTAATTGCTGGTTGCTGCCACACCTCCGCCCATGATTCCTCCTCAACTTTTGCTCTCTTCCTGCCCTTCACACATGGAGGATATGGGTCTGCTCTGATTGGCTGAAAAGTTAATGACTGCACTGATTGGCTGCTCCAGTGTGTCAGTCATGTGGATTTTCTTCAATTTTCTGAACTGGCTCAAAGTTTCTGCATCATCCTACATTATGTTCTGCTAAATCTGCACAGGTTTTGAAAGATTTCAGCTCTTCTGCAGGTAAGAGTCAATTTATGGTTTATAGCCCACTGTCTGTTTCCTTTTTCTGTTACATTGCTGTAATGCTGCACAATTACACCACACTTTTACTCTTTTTCTTGCTATAATGCTGTTCAGATGTGGATTTGTGGCCCACTTTGATCTCTTTTGTAGATAAAGTTTTACTTTAGTTTAGTAATCTCTGAGCTATGATTGGCGGAGGTGGAAGTAAAAGTTCTGCAAGTGAATCCGTCCATTTTGTCTGTATAGAAATAACTGAGGACCCACTTTTGCAGTAAAAGATTAAAACTTGTAAAAAGTCTAAGACAATGTAATCGGCTTTTAAGGAGCACACTACTGTAATATTATAGAGCTGTGGCAATTAGGAACCCAACTTACTGTAAAGCTGTCTCTCCATATTTAACATGGGTCAAATAGATCTCATTTGACATAATCAATAAAAAATGAATTACATCATTTACAGAATATGCTTTAGAATATTTGTGTATTTATTATCACTCCCCCTGGGATTTTGTGGACTTTTGGTGATTGTTGTAGCTTAAAATGCCTGATTTTGTGGATTTCTTTCAAAAAAAATTGTTGAAAGTTGTTCCCATATACAGTCCTGCCCTAACTGTAACGCTTATGTTTTACAGTGAAACCCAGGCAGTGCAAACTGAATCTGTGGCCCACCAATCCAAGTACGTCATTATGCTTGTGCATCAACATTGCTGTCTCCCAGGATATTTCACAGAGCTATGGATTTTTGCCATGATGATATTATGCGCTCTTACCCCAGAACAAGCTTATTCTCTAAAAATAACATCTGACAATAATCACTATTATGGAACTAGAGATCGAAGTGTGTCTCTTAACTGTGAGTTCACCCTTGATTCTGAGGATTTGGAAAATTTGGACATAGAGTGGAACATTGTGCCACCAAACAGGAAGGAAGATGACGAACTGATACTCTTGTATACTCAAAGTATCATTCATAATAATTTATATGCCCCTTTAAAGAACAGGATCTACTTTACATCTCCTGAGCCCCAAGACGGTGATGCTTCTCTAAGCATCACTGACCTTAAGCTTACAGATTCTGGAACATACCAATGTAAGGTGAGACACCTAGGAAGAGAACAGATTAAAGACATTTTTCTGTTTGTAATTGAGAGGCCAGACAAACCGGTATGTTACATAGATGATGAAGCTGTGTTAGGTACAAATATAAGGCTCAGATGCAAATCCTCACAAGGCACCCCACCGCTTAAATACAGATGGGCAAAGTTCAGCATAAACTGGATGCTGGATCCAGATGCCTTTGTTGATGCTCAAAGAGGGGACTTGTACTTGGATCAGATCACGGAGAGGGACTCTGGAACATACCGCTGTACCGTCCAGAACCTTGTGGGTGTGGAAGACTGTGAGATTATACTCAAAATCACATCTCCATCAACAGTGACTGAGGGACATGGACCTATAGCAGGAACTACAGCTGGAATTACAGCAGGAGTGGGCATTGAAGACATTGAGCCTGTACTCAATATCACATCTCCATCAACAGTGATTGATGGACATGGACCTACAGCAGGAACTACAGCAGGAGTTATTGTTGCTGTGATTGTGCTCATCACTGTAACGCTCACCTCAGTCATTTACTACCGCCACAGAAAAAGGCATGGAAGGTTAAGGAGGAATCCATGGGCTCAGAGAAACTCATGCATCCATAGGCCCATAAGAATAGAACAGGTAAGGAAGGTTCAGCTAAAGAAATCTGCAATCTGTGTTTTGGTCTTTTGTGCCAACAGAATATTATTTCCTACTGTGCTCATCATTACAGCTCAGGTGTGAGGAAGAAGACAACCCGTATGAGAGAACAGAGACTACCAACCCTGTGAGTAACTGTCAGATATTTATGTCTCTGTTTTATGATTAACTGCATGCTGTTTAGGATGCTGTATATCACTGTAACTTCTGGAGTCATCTAGTCATTAAGGAGCAAAACCAGTAGTTAGTATACATTTCATAGTGTGGCAGCTGGAAATATTCTTTCATACTGCGCTCATCATTGCAGCTCAGGTGTGAGGAAGAAGAAAGCCTGTATGAGGTAATGGAGACTACCGACCCTGTGAGTAGCTGACATATTCATGTCTCTGTTTTATGATTAACTGCATGCTGTTTAGGATGCTGTATATCACTGTAACTTCTGGAGTCATCTAGTCATTAAGGAGCAAAACCAGTAGTTAGTATACATTTCATAGTGTGGCAGCTGGAAACCTTTGAATGTAATTCTGTTGAATAACAGGACCATCTCAGCATTTCAATGTGAGTAAAACCCCAACATCTATCTATCTGTCCCTTGAATTAAAAAAAATCCCATGATTTGTCTCCAGGTGCTGTCCTCCTCTGCAGAGGACAATGAGAAGAATGCATCTATTGAGGAGGGTCTGACAGCCTGTATTGAAGCCAAGGCGAGGAGTATTAAGCTTGGTTTAGTGATGTGTGCAGACAGTATAGTTATTTTTTAGAGGATTTCTGTCCATGACCTCTAAATCACAAAATCTCCTCTTTGGGATTTGTGCTCCTCACAGATAGAAAAATCAGAGGACAATGGATCCATGGGAAACAGAGATCAGGTTGATACTGAAGGACCGGTGAGGGGAAGTAAACTGGTTTAATTTTGTGTGTATGAAATCAAGTCATACATGAACCAATATCTGTTTGTTCTCCATCTTAAGGAGCCATGTTCCTTGCACACAGAAGATGAGATTGATGTTGAAGGACAGGTGAGTGGAAGTAAACTGGTTTAATTTTGTGTGCATGAAATCAAGTCATACATGAACCAATATCTGCCTGTCCCCCATCTTAAGGAGCCATGTTCCTTGCACACAGAAAGTGAGAAAAATGCATCCCACTAGGAGGTCATGACAGCATTGTGAAACAAAGGTGAGCAGTATGAAGAAGGTTTTAGTGCTGTTTACTACATTACAGATATGTTGGAAAAACACATCTTTTTTGCATTCTTTCAGGAGCCATGTTCTTCAGAGGAAGAAAGGTCCAAGGATGAAGAATCCCTTAAAGTTCTGTTAACCTAAATATTAGACTGGTTTATATGTGAACATGTCCCTCAAAATAGTTCAGATTTGGTCACAAAGGAGAACAGGATGTCCAGGAGCCACATCCATTAGGACACAGTGAAGTTCCTGAATATGTTTTTGATAATTTCATGTTTGTTCAGAGTTTGTCTCAACATCTTTATTCAAAGTTATGTGAAATGTGTGGACCTGACCCTAACTGATTAAAGAGGAGGAAAGGACATCCAAGTGCCACATCGTTGAGAACAGAATAAACTTTCTTGAATATATAAACGTTTTTTAGGAAGAATTCATGTTTGTTTTAAGTCTTTGAAAAGGTTCCAAAGGTAAAAGTTGGGTGTTTTAGCCTTTAGATACTGAGAAAGTGGTCTTCAATAATCTGATGAATGCTGAAGTCATGACTGTATCACCATACACCCATATTGGGCAAAACGGGTCTCAGTCATTCTCTAGCTAACTATGCATTTTAAATAAATAAAGGGTCTCAAAGGCACAAGTTGGGTGTTTTAGCCTTTAGATACTGGAAAAGTGGTCTTCAATAATCTCATGAATGCTGGAGTCATACTTAAGTTACTCCCTGGTGTGTGAAACAAAGGTGTCATGACTGTATCTCCATACACCCATATTGGGCCAAACAGGTCTCAGTCATTCTCTAGCCAACTATGCATTTTAAATAACTATAGGGTCTCAAAGGTACAAGTTGGGTGTTTTAGCCTTTAGATACTGGGAAAGTGGTCTTCAATAATCTCATGAATGCTGGAGTCATACTTAAATTACTTCCAGTTGTGTGAAACAAAGGTGTCATGACTGTATCTCCATACACCCATATTTGGACAAACAGGTCTCAGTCATTCTCTTGTCAACTTTGCATTTGTGATTAAGGCTCTGAAAGGTACAAGTTGGGTGTTTTAGCCTTTAGATACAGAGAAAGTGGTCTTCAATAATCTCATGAATGCTGGAGTCATACTTAAATTACTTCCTGTTGTGTGAGACAAAGGTGTCATGACTGTATCTCCATACACCCATATTTGGCCAAACATGTCTCAGTCATTCTGTAGCCAACTTTGCATTTTTGATAAAGGGTCTCAAAGGTACAAGTTGGGTGTTTTAGCCTTTAGGTACCGAGAAAGTGGTCTTCAATAATCTCATGAATGCTGGAGTCATACTTAAATTACTTCCAGTTGTGTGAAACAAAGGTGTCATGACTGTATCTCCATACACCCATATTTGGCCAAACAGGTCTCAGTCATTCTCTTGCCAACTTTGCATTTTTGATAAAGGGTCTAAAAGGTACAAATTGGGTGTTTTAGCCTTTAGATACCGAGAAAGTGGTCTTCAATAATCTCATGAATGCTGGAGTCATACTTAAATTACTTCCTGTTGTGTGAGACAAAGGTGTCATGACTGTATCTCCATACACCCATATTTGGATAAACATGTCTCAGTCATTCTGTAGCCAACTTTGCATTTTTGATAAAGGGTCTCAAAGGTACAAGTTGGGTGTTTTAGCCTTTAGATACCGAGAAAGTGGTCTTCAATAATCTCATGAATGCTGGAGTCATACTTAAGTTACTCCCTGGTGTGTGAAACAAAGGTGTCATGACTGTATCTTCATACACCCACATTTGGCCAAACAGGTCTCAGTTATTCTCTTGCCAACTTTGCATTTTTGATAAAGGGTCTAAAAGGTACAAATTGGGTGTTTTAGCCTTTAGATACCGAGAAAGTGGTCTTCAATAATCTCATGAATGCTGGAGTCATACTTAAGTTACTCCCTGGTGTGTGAAACAAAGGTGTCATGACTGTATCTCCATACACCCATATTTGGCCAAACAGGTCTCAGTCATTCTGTAGCCAACTTTGTATTTTTAATAAATTAAGTGTCTCAAAGGTACAAGTTGGGTGTTTTAGCCTTTAGGTACCGAGAAAGTGGTCTTCAATAATCTCATGAATGCTGGAGTCATACTTAAATTACTTCCAGTTGTGTGAAACAAAGGTGTCATGACTGTATCTCCGTACACCCATATTTGGCCAAACAGGTCTCAGTCATTCTGTAGCCAACTTTGTATTTTTAATAAATTAAGTGTCTCAAAGGTACAAATTGGGTGTTTTAGCCTTAAGATACTGGGAAAGTAGTCTTCAATAATCTCATGAATGCTGGAGTCATACTAAAGTTACTCCCTGGTGTGTGAAACAAAGGTGTCATGACTGTATCTTCATACACCCATATTTGGCCAAACAGGTCTCAGTCATTCTCTTGCCAACTTTGCATTTTTGATAAGGGATTCTAAAAGGTACAAATTGGCTGTTTTAGCCTTCAGATACCGAGAAAGTGGTCTTCAATAATCTCATGAATGCTGGAGTCATACTTAAATTACTTCCAGTTGTGTGAAACAAAGGTGTCATGACTGTATCTCCATACACCCATATTTGGCCAAACAGGTCTCAGTCATTCTCTTGCCAACTTTGCATTTTTGATAAAGGCTCTCAAAGGTACAAGTTGGGTGTTTTAGCCTTTAGATACAGAGAAAGTGGTCTTCAATAATCTCATGAATGCTGGAGTCATACTTAAATTACTTCCTGTTGTGTGAGACAAAGGTGTCATGACTGTATCTCCATACACCCATATTTGGCCAAACAGGTCTCAGTCATTCTCTAGCCAACTATGCATTTTAAATGACTAAAGGGTCTCAATGGTGCAAGTTGGGTGTTTTAGCCTTTAGATACTGGGAAAGTGGTCTTCAATAATCTCACGAATGCTGGAGTCATACTTAAGTTACTCCCTGGTGTGTGAAACAAAGGTGTCATGACTGTATCTTCATACACCCATATTTGGCCAAACAGGTCTCAGTCATTCTGTAGCCAACTTTGCATTATTAATAAAGGGTCTCAAAGGTACAAGTTGGGTGTTTTAGCCTTTAGATACCGAGAAAGTGGTCTTCAATAATCTCATGAATGCTGGAGTCATACTTAAGTTACTCCCTGGTGTGTGAAACAAAGGTGTCATGACTGTATCTCCATACACCCATATTTGGCCAAACAGGTCTCAGTCATTCTGTAGCCAACTTTGTATTTTTAATAAATTAAGTGTCTCAAAGGTACAAGTTGGGTGTTTTAGCCTTAAGATACTGGGAAAGTAGTCTTCAATAATCTCATGAATGCTGGAGTCATACTAAAGTTACTCCCTGGTGTGTGAAACAAAGGTGTCATGACTGTATCTCCATACACCCATATTTGGCCAAACAGGTCTCAGTCATTCTGTAGCCAACTTTGTATTTTTAATAAATTAAGTGTCTCAAAGGTACAAGTTGGGTGTTTTAGCCTTAAGATACTGGGAAAGTAGTCTTCAATAATCTCATGAATGCTGGAGTCATACTAAAGTTACTCCCTGGTGTGTGAAACAAAGGTGTTATGACTGTATCTTCATACACCCATATTTGGCCAAACATGTCTCAGTCATTCTGTAGCCAACTTTGCATTTTTGATAAAGGGTCTCAAAGGTACAAGTTGGGTGTTTTAGCCTTTAGGTACCGAGAAAGTGGTCTTCAATAATCTCATGAATGCTGGAGTCATACTTAAATTACTTCCAGTTGTGTGAAACAAAGGTGTCATGACTGTATCTCCATACACCCATATTTGGACAAACAGGTCTCAGTCATTCTCTTGCCAACTTTGCATTTTTGATAAAGGCTCTGAAAGGTACAAGTTGGGTGTTTTAGCCTTTAGATACAGAGAAAGTGGTCTTCAATAATCTCATGAATGCTGGAGTCATACTTAAATTACTTCCTGTTGTGTGAGACAAAGGTGTCATGACTGTATCTCCATACACCCATATTTGGCCAAACATGTCTCAGTCATTCTGTAGCCAACTTTGCATTTTTGATAAAGGGTCTCAAAGGTACAAGTTGGGTGTTTTAGCCTTTAGGTACCGAGAAAGTGGTCTTCAATAATCTCATGAATGCTGGAGTCATACTTAAATTACTTCCAGTTGTGTGAAACAAAGGTGTCATGACTGTATCTCCATACACCCATATTTGGCCAAACAGGTCTCAGTCATTCTCTTGCCAACTTTGCATTTTTGATAAAGGGTCTAAAAGGTACAAATTGGGTGTTTTAGCCTTTAGATACCGAGAAAGTGGTCTTCAATAATCTCATGAATGCTGGAGTCATACTTAAATTACTTCCTGTTGTGTGAGACAAAGGTGTCATGACTGTATCTCCATACACCCATATTTGGCCAAACATGTCTCAGTCATTCTGTAGCCAACTTTGCATTTTTGATAAAGGGTCTCAAAGGTACAAGTTGGGTGTTTTAGCCTTTAGGTACCAAGAAAGTGGTCTTCAATAATCTCATGAATGCTGGAGTCATACTTAAATTACTTCCAGTTGTGTGAAACAAAGGTGTCATGACTGTATCTCCATACACCCATATTTGGCCAAACAGGTCTCAGTCATTCTCTTGCCAACTTTGCATTTTTGATAAAGGGTCTCAAAGGTACAAGTTGGGTGTTTTAGCCTTTAGGTACCGAGAAAGTGGTCTTCAATAATCTCATGAATGCCGGAGTCATACTTAAATTACTTCCAGATGTGTGAAACAAAGGTGTCATGACTGTATCTCCATACACCCATATTTGGCCAAACAGGTCTCAGTCATTCTCTAGCCAACTATGCATTTTAAATGACTAAAGGGTCTCAAAGGTACAAGTTGGGTGTTTTAGCCTTTAGATACTGGGAAAGTGGTCTTCAATAATCTCATGAATGCTGGAGTCATACTTAAGTTACTCCCTGGTGTGTGAAACAAAGGTGTCATGACTGTATCTCCATACACCCATATTTGGCCAAACAGGTCTCAGTCATTCTGTAGCCAACTTTGTATTTTTAATAAATTAAGTGTCTCAAAGGTACAAGTTGGGTGTTTTAGCCTTAAGATACTGGGAAAGTAGTCTTCAATAATTTCATGAATGCTGGAGTCATACTAAAGTTACTCCCTGGTGTGTGAAACAAAGGTGTCATGACTGTATCTCCATACACCCATATTTGGCCAAACAGGTCTCAGTCATTCTGTAGCCAACTTTGTATTTTTAATAAATTAAGTGTCTCAAAGGTACAAGTTGGGTGTTTTATCCTTAAGATACTGGGAAAGTAGTCTTCAATAATCTCATGAATGCTGGAGTCATACTTAAATTACTTCCAGTTGTGTGAAACAAAGGTGTCATGACTGTATCTCCATACACCCATATTTGGACAAACAGGTCTCAGTCATTCTCTTGCCAACTTTGCATTTTTGATAAAGGCTCTGAAAGGTACAAGTTGGGTGTTTTAGCCTTTAGATACAGAGAAAGTGGTCTTCAATAATCTCATGAATGCTGGAGTCATACTTAAATTACTTCCTGTTGTGTGAGACAAAGGTGTCATGACTGTATCTCCATACACCCATATTTGGCCAAACATGTCTCAGTCATTCTGTAGCCAACTTTGCATTTTTGATAAAGGGTCTCAAAGGTACAAGTTGGGTGTTTTAGCCTTTAGGTACCGAGAAAGTGGTCTTCAATAATCTCATGAATGCTGGAGTCATACTTAAATTACTTCCAGTTGTGTGAAACAAAGGTGTCATGACTGTATCTCCATACACCCATATTTGGCCAAACAGGTCTCAGTCATTCTCTTGCCAACTTTGCATTTTTGATAAAGGGTCTAAAAGGTACAAATTGGGTGTTTTAGCCTTTAGATACCGAGAAAGTGGTCTTCAATAATCTCATGAATGCTGGAGTCATACTTAAATTACTTCCTGTTGTGTGAGACAAAGGTGTCATGACTGTATCTCCATACACCCATATTTGGCCAAACATGTCTCAGTCATTCTGTAGCCAACTTTGCATTTTTGATAAAGGGTCTCAAAGGTACAAGTTGGGTGTTTTAGCCTTTAGGTACCAAGAAAGTGGTCTTCAATAATCTCATGAATGCTGGAGTCATACTTAAATTACTTCCAGTTGTGTGAAACAAAGGTGTCATGACTGTATCTCCATACACCCATATTTGGCCAAACAGGTCTCAGTCATTCTCTTGCCAACTTTGCATTTTTGATAAAGGGTCTCAAAGGTACAAGTTGGGTGTTTTAGACTTTAGGTACCGAGAAAGTGGTCTTCAATAATCTCATGAATGCCGGAGTCATACTTAAATTACTTCCAGATGTGTGAAACAAAGGTGTCATGACTGTATCTCCATACACCCATATTTGGCCAAACAGGTCTCAGTCATTCTCTAGCCAACTATGCATTTTAAATGACTAAAGGGTCTCAAAGGTACAAGTTGGGTGTTTTAGCCTTTAGATACTGGGAAAGTGGTCTTCAATAATCTCATGAATGCTGGAGTCATACTTAAGTTACTCCCTGGTGTGTGAAACAAAGGTGTCATGACTGTATCTCCATACACCCATATTTGGCCAAACAGGTCTCAGTCATTCTGTAGCCAACTTTGTATTTTTAATAAATTAAGTGTCTCAAAGGTACAAGTTGGGTGTTTTAGCCTTAAGATACTGGGAAAGTAGTCTTCAATAATCTCATGAATGCTGGAGTCATACTAAAGTTACTCCCTGGTGTGTGAAACAAAGGTGTCATGACTGTATCTCCATACACCCATATTTGGCCAAACAGGTCTCAGTCATTCTGTAGCCAACTTTGTATTTTTAATAAATTAAGTGTCTCAAAGGTACAAGTTGGGTGTTTTAGCCTTAAGATACTGGGAAAGTAGTCTTCAATAATCTCATGAATGCTGGAGTCATACTAAAGTTACTCCCTGGTGTGTGAAACAAAGGTGTTATGACTGTATCTCTTTACACACCCATATTTGGCCAAACATGTCTCAGTCATTCTGTAGCCAACTTTGCATTTTTGATAAAGGGTCTCAAAGGTACAAGTTGGGTGTTTTAGCCTTTAGGTACCGAGAAAGTGGTCTTCAATAATCTCATGAATGCTGGAGTCATACTTAAATTACTTCCAGTTGTGTGAAACAAAGGTGTCATGACTGTATCTCCATACACCCATATTTGGACAAACAGGTCTCAGTCATTCTCTTGCCAACTTTGCATTTTTGATAAAGGCTCTGAAAGGTACAAGTTGGGTGTTTTAGCCTTTAGATACAGAGAAAGTGGTCTTCAATAATCTCATGAATGCTGGAGTCATACTTAAATTACTTCCTGTTGTGTGAGACAAAGGTGTCATGACTGTATCTCCATACACCCATATTTGGCCAAACATGTCTCAGTCATTCTGTAGCCAACTTTGCATTTTTGATAAAGGGTCTCAAAGGTACAAGTTGGGTGTTTTAGCCTTTAGGTACCGAGAAAGTGGTCTTCAATAATCTCATGAATGCTGGAGTCATACTTAAATTACTTCCAGTTGTGTGAAACAAAGGTGTCATGACTGTATCTCCATACACCCATATTTGGCCAAACAGGTCTCAGTCATTCTCTTGCCAACTTTGCATTTTTGATAAAGGGTCTAAAAGGTACAAATTGGGTGTTTTAGCCTTTAGATACCGAGTAAGTGGTCTTCAATAATCTCATGAATGCTGGAGTCATACTTAAATTACTTCCTGTTGTGTGAGACAAAGGTGTCATGACTGTATCTCCATACACCCATATTTGGCCAAACATGTCTCAGTCATTCTGTAGCCAACTTTGCATTTTTGATAAAGGGTCTCAAAGGTACAAGTTGGGTGTTTTAGCCTTTAGGTACCGAGAAAGTGGTCTTCAATAATCTCATGAATGCTGGAGTCATACTTAAATTACTTCCAGTTGTGTGAAACAAAGGTGTCATGACTGTATCTCCATACACCCATATTTGGCCAAACAGGTCTCAGTCATTCTCTTGCCAACTTTGCATTTTTGATAAAGGGTCTAAAAGGTACAAATTGGGTGTTTTAGCCTTTAGATACCGAGAAAGTGGTCTTCAATAATCTCATGAATGCTGGAGTCATACTTAAATTACTTCCAGTTGTGTGAAACAAAGGTGTCATGACTGTATCTCCATACACCCATATTTGGCCAAACAGGTCTCAGTCATTCTCTTGCCAACTTTGCATTTTTGATAAAGGGTCTCAAAGGTACAAGTTGGGTGTTTTAGCCTTTAGGTACCGAGAAAGTGGTCTTCAATAATCTCATGAATGCTGGAGTCATACTTAAATTACTTCCAGATGTGTGAAACAAAGGTGTCATGACTGTATCTCCATACACCCATATTTGGCCAAACAGGTCTCAGTCATTCTCTAGCCAACTATGCATTTTAAATGACTAAAGGGTCTCAAAGGTACAAGTTGGGTGTTTTAGCCTTTAGATACTGGGAAAGTGGTCTTCAATAATCTCATGAATGCTGGAGTCATACTTAAGTTACTCCCTGGTGTGTGAAACAAAGGTGTCATGACTGTATCTTCATACACCCATATTTGGCCAAACAGGTCTCAGTTATTCTCTTGCCAACTTTGCATTTTTGATAAAGGGTCTAAAAGGTACAAATTGGGTGTTTTAGCCTTTAGATACCGAGAAAGTGGTCTTCAATAATCTCATGAATGCTGGAGTCATACTTAAGTTACTCCCTGGTGTGTGAAACAAAGGTGTCATGACTGTATCTCCATACACCCATATTTGGACAAACAGGTCTCAGTCATTCTCTTGCCAACTTTGTATTTTTAATAAATTAAGTGTCTCAAAGGTACAAGTTGGGTGTTTTAGCCTTTAGATACTGGGAAAGTAGTCTTCAATAATCTCATGAATGCTGGAGTCATACTAAAGTTACTCCCTTGTGTGTGAAACAAAGGTGTCATGACTGTATCTTCTTACACCCATATTTGGCCAAACAGGTCTCAGTCATTCTCTTGCCAACTTTGCATTTTTGATAAAGGGTCTCAAAGGTACAAGTTGGGTGTTTTAGCCTTTAGGTACCGAGAAAGTGGTCTTCAATAATATCATGAATGCTGGAGTCATACTTAAATTACTTCCAGTTGTGTGAAACAAAGGTGTCATGACTGTATCTCCATACACCCATATTTGGCCAAACATGTCTCAGTCATTCTGTAGCCAACTTTGCATTTTTGATAAAGGGTCTCAAAGGTACAAGTTGGGTGTTTTAGCCTTTAGATACTGGGAAAGTGGTCTTCAATAATCTCATGAATGCTGGAGTCATACTTAAGTTACTCCCTGGTGTGTGAAACAAAGGTGTCATGACTGTATCTTCATACACCCATATTTGGCCAAACAGGTCTCAGTCATTCTGTAGCCAACTTTGCATCATTAATAAAGGGTCTCAAAGGTACAAGTTGGGTGTTTTAGCCTTTAGATACCGAGAAAGTGGTCTTCAATAATCTCATGAATGCTGGAGTCATACTTAAGTTACTCCCTGGTGTGTGAAACAAAGGTGTCATGACTGTATCTCCATACACCCATAATTGGCCAAACAGGTCTCAGTCATTCTGTAGCCAACTTTGTATTTTTAATAAATTAAGTGTCTCAAAGGTACAAGTTGGGTGTTTTAGCCTTAAGATACTGGGAAAGTAGTCTTCAATAATCTCATGAATGCTGGAGTCATACTAAAGTTACTCCCTGGTGTGTGAAACAAAGGTGTCATGACTATATCTTCATACACCCATATTTGGCCAAACAGGTCTCAGTCATTCTCTTGCCAACTTTGCATTTTTGATAAAGGCTCTCAATGTACAAGTTGGGTGTTTTAGCCTTTAGATACAGAGAAAGTGGTCTTAATCTCATGAATGCTGGAGTCATACTTAAATTACTTCCTGTTGTGTGAGACAAAGGTGTCATGACTGTATCTCCATACACCCATATTTGGCCAAACAGGTCTCAGTCATTCTCTAGCCAACTATGCATTTTAAATGACTAAAGGGTCTCAATGGTACAAGTTGGGTGTTTTAGCCTTTAGATACTGGGAACGTGGTCTTCAATAATCTCATGAATGCTGGAGTCATACTTAAATTACTTCCAGATGTGTGAAACAAAGGTGTCATGACTGTATCTCCATACACCCATATTTGGCCAAACAGGTCTCAGTCATTCTCTTGCCAACTTTGCATTTTTGATAAAGGCTCTCAAAGGTACAAGTTGGGTGTTGTAGCCTTTAGATAAAGAGAAAGTGGTCTTCAATAATCTCATGAATGCTGGAGTCATACTTAAATTATTTCCTGTTGTGTGAGACAAAGGTGTCATGACTGTATCTCCATACACCCATATTTGGCCAAACAGGTCTCAGTCATTCTCTAGCCAACTATGCATTTTAAATGACTAAAGGGTCTCAAAGGTACAAGTTGGGTGTTTTAGCCTTTAGATACTGGGAAAGTGGTCTTCAATAATCTCATGAATGCTGGAGTCATACTTAAGTTACTCCCTGGTGTGTGAAACAAAGGTGTCATGACTGTATCTCCATACACCCATATTTGGCCAAACAGGTCTCAGTCATTCTGCAGCCAACTTTGTATTTTTAATAAATTAAGTGTCTCAAAGGTACAAGTTGGGTGATTTAGCCTTAAGATACTGGGAAAGTAGTCTTCAATAATCTCATGAATGCTGGAGTCATACTTTAGTTACTCCCTGGTGTGTGAAACAAAGGTGTCATGACTGTATCTTCATGCACCCATATTTTGCCTAACAGGTCTCAGTTATTCTCTTGCCAACTTTGCATTTTTGATAAAGGGTCTAAAAGGTACAAATTGGGTGTTTTAGCCTTTAGGTACCGAGAAAGTGGTCTTCAATAATCTCATGAATGCTGGAGTCATACTTAAGTTACTCCCTGGTGTGTGAAACAAAGGTGTCATGACTGTATCTCCATACACCCATATTTGGCCAAACATGTCTCAGTCATTCTGTAGCCAACTTTGCATTTTTGATAAAGGGTCTCAAAGGTACAAGTTGGGTGTTTTAGCCTTTAGGTACCAAGAAAGTGGTCTTCAATAATCTCATGAATGCTGGAGTCATACTTAAATTACTTCCAGTTGTGTGAAACAAAGGTGTCATGACTGTATCTCCATACACCCATATTTGGCCAAACAGGTCTCAGTCATTCTCTTGCCAACTTTGCATTTTTGATAAAGGGTCTCAAAGGTACAAGTTGGGTGTTTTAGCCTTTAGGTACCGAGAAAGTGGTCTTCAATAATCTCATGAATGCTGGAGTCATACTTAAATTACTTCCAGATGTGTGAAACAAAGGTGTCATGACTGTATCTCCATACACCCATATTTGGCCAAACAGGTCTCAGTCATTCTCTAGCCAACTATGCAGTTTAAATGACTAAAGGGTCTCAAAGGTACAAGTTGGGTGTTTTAGCCTTTAGATACTGGGAAAGTGGTCTTCAATAATCTCATGAATGCTGGAGTCATACTTAAGTTACTCCCTGGTGTGTGAAACAAAGGTGTCATGACTGTATCTTCATACACCCATATTTGGCCAAACAGGTCTCAGTTATTCTCTTGCCAACTTTGCATTTTTGATAAAGGGTCTAAAAGGTACAAATTGGGTGTTTTAGCCTTTAGATACCGAGAAAGTGGTCTTCAATAATCTCATGAATGCTGGAGTCATACTTAAGTTACTCCCTGGTGTGTGAAACAAAGGTGTCATGACTGTATCTCCATACACCCATATTTGGACAAACAGGTCTCAGTCATTCTCTTGCCAACTTTGTATTTTTAATAAATTAAGTGTCTCAAAGGTACAAGTTGGGTGTTTTAGCCTTTAGATACTGGGAAAGTAGTCTTCAATAATCTCATGAATGCTGGAGTCATACTAAAGTTACTCCCTTGTGTGTGAAACAAAGGTGTCATGACTGTATCTTCTTACACCCATATTTGGCCAAACAGGTCTCAGTCATTCTCTTGCCAACTTTGCATTTTTGATAAAGGGTCTCAAAGGTACAAGTTGGGTGTTTTAGCCTTTAGGTACCGAGAAAGTGGTCTTCAATAATATCATGAATGCTGGAGTCATACTTAAATTACTTCCAGTTGTGTGAAACAAAGGTGTCATGACTGTATCTCCATACACCCATATTTGGCCAAACATGTCTCAGTCATTCTGTAGCCAACTTTGCATTTTTGATAAAGGGTCTCAAAGGTACAAGTTGGGTGTTTTAGCCTTTAGATACTGGGAAAGTGGTCTTCAATAATCTCATGAATGCTGGAGTCATACTTAAGTTACTCCCTGGTGTGTGAAACAAAGGTGTCATGACTGTATCTTCATACACCCATATTTGGCCAAACAGGTCTCAGTCATTCTGTAGCCAACTTTGCATCATTAATAAAGGGTCTCAAAGGTACAAGTTGGGTGTTTTAGCCTTTAGATACCGAGAAAGTGGTCTTCAATAATCTCATGAATGCTGGAGTCATACTTAAGTTACTCCCTGGTGTGTGAAACAAAGGTGTCATGACTGTATCTCCATACACCCATAATTGGCCAAACAGGTCTCAGTCATTCTGTAGCCAACTTTGTATTTTTAATAAATTAAGTGTCTCAAAGGTACAAGTTGGGTGTTTTAGCCTTAAGATACTGGGAAAGTAGTCTTCAATAATCTCATGAATGCTGGAGTCATACTAAAGTTACTCCCTGGTGTGTGAAACAAAGGTGTCATGACTATATCTTCATACACCCATATTTGGCCAAACAGGTCTCAGTCATTCTCTTGCCAACTTTGCATTTTTGATAAAGGCTCTCAATGTACAAGTTGGGTGTTTTAGCCTTTAGATACAGAGAAAGTGGTCTTAATCTCATGAATGCTGGAGTCATACTTAAATTACTTCCTGTTGTGTGAGACAAAGGTGTCATGACTGTATCTCCATACACCCATATTTGGCCAAACAGGTCTCAGTCATTCTCTAGCCAACTATGCATTTTAAATGACTAAAGGGTCTCAATGGTACAAGTTGGGTGTTTTAGCCTTTAGATACTGGGAACGTGGTCTTCAATAATCTCATGAATGCTGGAGTCATACTTAAATTACTTCCAGATGTGTGAAACAAAGGTGTCATGACTGTATCTCCATACACCCATATTTGGCCAAACAGGTCTCAGTCATTCTCTTGCCAACTTTGCATTTTTGATAAAGGCTCTCAAAAGTACAAGTTGGGTGTTGTAGCCTTTAGATACAGAGAAAGTGGTCTTCAATAATCTCATGAATGCTGGAGTCATACTTAAATTATTTCCTGTTGTGTGAGACAAAGGTGTCATGACTGTATCTCCATACACCCATATTTGGCCAAACAGGTCTCAGTCATTCTCTAGCCAACTATGCATTTTAAATGACTAAAGGGTCTCAAAGGTACAAGTTGGGTGTTTTAGCCTTTAGATACTGGGAAAGTGGTCTTCAATAATCTCATGAATGCTGGAGTCATACTTAAGTTACTCCCTGGTGTGTGAAACAAAGGTGTCATGACTGTATCTCCATACACCCATATTTGGCCAAACAGGTCTCAGTCATTCTGCAGCCAACTTTGTATTTTTAATAAATTAAGTGTCTCAAAGGTACAAGTTGGGTGATTTAGCCTTAAGATACTGGGAAAGTAGTCTTCAATAATCTCATGAATGCTGGAGTCATACTTTAGTTACTCCCTGGTGTGTGAAACAAAGGTGTCATGACTGTATCTTCATGCACCCATATTTTGCCTAACAGGTCTCAGTTATTCTCTTGCCAACTTTGCATTTTTGATAAAGGGTCTAAAAGGTACAAATTGGGTGTTTTAGCCTTTAGGTACCGAGAAAGTGGTCTTCAATAATCTCATGAATGCTGGAGTCATACTTAAGTTACTCCCTGGTGTGTGAAACAAAGGTGTCATGACTGTATCTCCATACACCCATATTTGGCCAAACAGGTCTCAGTCATTCTGTAGCCAACTTTGTATTTTTAATAAATTAAGTGTCTCAAAGGTACAAGTTGGGTGTTTTAGCCTTTAGATACTGGGAAAGTAGTCTTCAATAATCTCATGAATGCTGGAGTCATACTAAAGTTACTCCCTTGTGTGTGAAACAAAGGTGTCATGACTGTATCTTCATACACCCATATTTGGCCAAACAGGTCTCAGTCATTCTCTTGCCAACTTTGCATTTTTGATAAAGGGTCTCAAAGGTACAAGTTGGGTGTTTTAGCCTTTAGGTACCGAGAAAGTGGTCTTCAATAATCTCATGAATGCTGGAGTCATACTTAAATTACTTCCAGTTGTGTGAAACAAAGGTGTCATGACTGTATCTCCATACACCCATATTTGGCCAAACATGTCTCAGTCATTCTGTAGCCAACTTTGCATTTTTGATAAAGGGTCTCAAAGGTACAAGTTGGGTGTTTTAGCCTTTAGATACTGGGAAAGTGGTCTTCAATAATCTCATGAATGCTGGAGTCATACTTAAGTTACTCCCTGGTGTGTGAAACAAAGGTGTCATGACTGTATCTTCATACACCCATATTTGGCCAAACAGGTCTCAGTCATTCTGTAGCCAACTTTGCATCATTAATAAAGGGTCTCAAAGGTACAAGTTGGGTGTTTTAGCCTTTAGATACCGAGAAAGTGGTCTTCAATAATCTCATGAATGCTGGAGTCATACTTAAGTTACTCCCTGGTGTGTGAAACAAAGGTGTCATGACTGTATCTCCATACACCCATAATTGGCCAAACAGGTCTCAGTCATTCTGTAGCCAACTTTGTATTTTTAATAAATTAAGTGTCTCAAAGGTACAAGTTGGGTGTTTTAGCCTTAAGATACTGGGAAAGTAGTCTTCAATAATCTCATGAATGCTGGAGTCATACTAAAGTTACTCCCTGGTGTGTGAAACAAAGGTGTCATGACTATATCTTCATACACCCATATTTGGCCAAACAGGTCTCAGTCATTCTCTTGCCAACTTTGCATTTTTGATAAAGGCTCTCAATGTACAAGTTGGGTGTTTTAGCCTTTAGATACAGAGAAAGTGGTCTTAATCTCATGAATGCTGGAGTCATACTTAAATTACTTCCTGTTGTGTGAGACAAAGGTGTCATGACTGTATCTCCATACACCCATATTTGGCCAAACAGGTCTCAGTCATTCTCTAGCCAACTATGCATTTTAAATGACTAAAGGGTCTCAATGGTACAAGTTGGGTGTTTTAGCCTTTAGATACTGGGAACGTGGTCTTCAATAATCTCATGAATGCTGGAGTCATACTTAAATTACTTCCAGATGTGTGAAACAAAGGTGTCATGACTGTATCTCCATACACCCATATTTGGCCAAACAGGTCTCAGTCATTCTCTTGCCAACTTTGCATTTTTGATAAAGGCTCTCAAAGGTACAAGTTGGGTGTTGTAGCCTTTAGATACAGAGAAAGTGGACTTCAAATAATCTCATGAATGCTGGAGTCATACTTAAATTATTTCCTGTTGTGTGAGACAAAGGTGTCATGACTGTATCTCCATACACCCATATTTGGCCAAACAGGTCTCAGTCATTCTCTAGCCAACTATGCATTTTAAATGACTAAAGGGTCTCAAAGGTACAAGTTGGGTGTTTTAGCCTTTAGATACTGGGAAAGTGGTCTTCAATAATCTCATGAATGCTGGAGTCATACTTAAGTTACTCCCTGGTGTGTGAAACAAAGGTGTCATGACTGTATCTCCATACACCCATATTTGGCCAAACAGGTCTCAGTCATTCTGCAGCCAACTTTGTATTTTTAATAAATTAAGTGTCTCAAAGGTACAAGTTGGGTGATTTAGCCTTAAGATACTGGGAAAGTAGTCTTCAATAATCTCATGAATGCTGGAGTCATACTTTAGTTACTCCCTGGTGTGTGAAACAAAGGTGTCATGACTGTATCTTCATGCACCCATATTTTGCCTAACAGGTCTCAGTTATTCTCTTGCCAACTTTGCATTTTTGATAAAGGGTCTAAAAGGTACAAATTGGGTGTTTTAGCCTTTAGGTACCGAGAAAGTGGTCTTCAATAATCTCATGAATGCTGGAGTCATACTTAAGTTACTCCCTGGTGTGTGAAACAAAGGTGTCATGACTGTATCTCCATACACCCATATTTGGCCAAACAGGTCTCAGTCATTCTGTAGCCAACTTTGTATTTTTAATAAATTAAGTGTCTCAAAGGTACAAGTTGGGTGTTTTAGCCTTTAGATACTGGGAAAGTAGTCTTCAATAATCTCATGAATGCTGGAGTCATACTAAAGTTACTCCCTTGTGTGTGAAACAAAGGTGTCATGACTGTATCTTCATACACCCATATTTGGCCAAACAGGTCTCAGTCATTCTCTTGCCAACTTTGCATTTTTGATAAAGGGTCTCAAAGGTACAAGTTGGGTGTTTTAGCCTTTAGGTACCGAGAAAGTGGTCTTCAATAATCTCATGAATGCTGGAGTCATACTTAAATTACTTCCTGTTGTGTGAGACAAAGGTGTCATGACTGTATCTCCATACACCCATATTTGGCCAAACATGTCTCAGTCATTCTGTAGCCAACTTTGCATTTTTGATAAAGGGTCTCAAAGGTACAAGTTGGGTGTTTTAGCCTTTAGGTACCGAGAAAGTGGTCTTCAATAATCTCATGAATGCTGGAGTCATACTTAAATTACTTCCAGTTGTGTGAAACAAAGGTGTCATGACTGTATCTCCATACACCCATATTTGGACAAACAGGTCTCAGTCATTCTCTTGTCAACTTTGCATTTGTGATAAAGGCTCTGAAAGGTACAAGTTGGGTGTTTTAGCCTTTAGATACAGAGAAAGTGGTCTTCAATAATCTCATGAATGCTGGAGTCATACTTAAATTACTTCCTGTTGTGTGAGACAAAGGTGTCATGACTGTATCTCCATACACCCATATTTGGCCAAACATGTCTCAGTCATTCTGTAGCCAACTTTGCATTTTTGATAAAGGGTCTCAAAGGTACAAGTTGGGTGTTTTAGCCTTTAGGTACCGAGAAAGTGGTCTTCAATAATCTCATGAATGCTGGAGTCATACTTAAATTACTTCCAGTTGTGTGAAACAAAGGTGTCATGACTGTATCTCCATACACCCATATTTGGCCAAACAGGTCTCAGTCATTCTCTTGCCAACTTTGCATTTTTGATAAAGGGTCTAAAAGGTACAAATTGGGTGTTTTAGCCTTTAGATACCGAGAAAGTGGTCTTCAATAATCTCATGAATGCTGGAGTCATACTTAAATTACTTCCTGTTGTGTGAGACAAAGGTGTCATGACTGTATCTCCATACACCCATATTTGGATAAACATGTCTCAGTCATTCTGTAGCCAACTTTGCATTTTTGATAAAGGGTCTCAAAGGTACAAGTTGGGTGTTTTAGCCTTTAGATACCGAGAAAGTGGTCTTCAATAATCTCATGAATGCTGGAGTCATACTTAAGTTACTCCCTGGTGTGTGAAACAAAGGTGTCATGACTGTATCTTCATACACCCACATTTGGCCAAACAGGTCTCAGTTATTCTCTTGCCAACTTTGCATTTTTGATAAAGGGTCTAAAAGGTACAAATTGGGTGTTTTAGCCTTTAGATACCGAGAAAGTGGTCTTCAATAATCTCATGAATGCTGGAGTCATACTTAAGTTACTCCCTGGTGTGTGAAACAAAGGTGTCATGACTGTATCTCCATACACCCATATTTGGCCAAACAGGTCTCAGTCATTCTGTAGCCAACTTTGTATTTTTAATAAATTAAGTGTCTCAAAGGTACAAGTTGGGTGTTTTAGCCTTTAGGTACCGAGAAAGTGGTCTTCAATAATCTCATGAATGCTGGAGTCATACTTAAATTACTTCCAGTTGTGTGAAACAAAGGTGTCATGACTGTATCTCCGTACACCCATATTTGGCCAAACAGGTCTCAGTCATTCTGTAGCCAACTTTGTATTTTTAATAAATTAAGTGTCTCAAAGGTACAAATTGGGTGTTTTAGCCTTAAGATACTGGGAAAGTAGTCTTCAATAATCTCATGAATGCTGGAGTCATACTAAAGTTACTCCCTGGTGTGTGAAACAAAGGTGTCATGACTGTATCTTCATACACCCATATTTGGCCAAACAGGTCTCAGTCATTCTCTTGCCAACTTTGCATTTTTGATAAGGGATTCTAAAAGGTACAAATTGGCTGTTTTAGCCTTCAGATACCGAGAAAGTGGTCTTCAATAATCTCATGAATGCTGGAGTCATACTTAAATTACTTCCAGTTGTGTGAAACAAAGGTGTCATGACTGTATCTCCATACACCCATATTTGGCCAAACAGGTCTCAGTCATTCTCTTGCCAACTTTGCATTTTTGATAAAGGCTCTCAAAGGTACAAGTTGGGTGTTTTAGCCTTTAGATACAGAGAAAGTGGTCTTCAATAATCTCATGAATGCTGGAGTCATACTTAAATTACTTCCTGTTGTGTGAGACAAAGGTGTCATGACTGTATCTCCATACACCCATATTTGGCCAAACAGGTCTCAGTCATTCTCTAGCCAACTATGCATTTTAAATGACTAAAGGGTCTCAATGGTGCAAGTTGGGTGTTTTAGCCTTTAGATACTGGGAAAGTGGTCTTCAATAATCTCACGAATGCTGGAGTCATACTTAAGTTACTCCCTGGTGTGTGAAACAAAGGTGTCATGACTGTATCTTCATACACCCATATTTGGCCAAACAGGTCTCAGTCATTCTGTAGCCAACTTTGCATTATTAATAAAGGGTCTCAAAGGTACAAGTTGGGTGTTTTAGCCTTTAGATACCGAGAAAGTGGTCTTCAATAATCTCATGAATGCTGGAGTCATACTTAAGTTACTCCCTGGTGTGTGAAACAAAGGTGTCATGACTGTATCTCCATACACCCATATTTGGCCAAACAGGTCTCAGTCATTCTGTAGCCAACTTTGTATTTTTAATAAATTAAGTGTCTCAAAGGTACAAGTTGGGTGTTTTAGCCTTAAGATACTGGGAAAGTAGTCTTCAATAATCTCATGAATGCTGGAGTCATACTAAAGTTACTCCCTGGTGTGTGAAACAAAGGTGTCATGACTGTATCTCCATACACCCATATTTGGCCAAACAGGTCTCAGTCATTCTGTAGCCAACTTTGTATTTTTAATAAATTAAGTGTCTCAAAGGTACAAGTTGGGTGTTTTAGCCTTAAGATACTGGGAAAGTAGTCTTCAATAATCTCATGAATGCTGGAGTCATACTAAAGTTACTCCCTGGTGTGTGAAACAAAGGTGTTATGACTGTATCTTCATACACCCATATTTGGCCAAACATGTCTCAGTCATTCTGTAGCCAACTTTGCATTTTTGATAAAGGGTCTCAAAGGTACAAGTTGGGTGTTTTAGCCTTTAGGTACCGAGAAAGTGGTCTTCAATAATCTCATGAATGCTGGAGTCATACTTAAATTACTTCCAGTTGTGTGAAACAAAGGTGTCATGACTGTATCTCCATACACCCATATTTGGACAAACAGGTCTCAGTCATTCTCTTGCCAACTTTGCATTTTTGATAAAGGCTCTGAAAGGTACAAGTTGGGTGTTTTAGCCTTTAGATACAGAGAAAGTGGTCTTCAATAATCTCATGAATGCTGGAGTCATACTTAAATTACTTCCTGTTGTGTGAGACAAAGGTGTCATGACTGTATCTCCATACACCCATATTTGGCCAAACATGTCTCAGTCATTCTGTAGCCAACTTTGCATTTTTGATAAAGGGTCTCAAAGGTACAAGTTGGGTGTTTTAGCCTTTAGGTACCGAGAAAGTGGTCTTCAATAATCTCATGAATGCTGGAGTCATACTTAAATTACTTCCAGATGTGTGAAACAAAGGTGTCATGACTGTATCTCCATACACCCATATTTGGCCAAACAGGTCTCAGTCATTCTCTAGCCAACTATGCATTTTAAATGACTAAAGGGTCTCAAAGGTACAAGTTGGGTGTTTTAGCCTTTAGATACTGGGAAAGTGGTCTTCAATAATCTCATGAATGCTGGAGTCATACTTAAGTTACTCCCTGGTGTGTGAAACAAAGGTGTCATGACTGTATCTCCATACACCCATATTTGGCCAAACAGGTCTCAGTCATTCTGTAGCCAACTTTGTATTTTTAATAAATTAAGTGTCTCAAAGGTACAAGTTGGGTGTTTTAGCCTTAAGATACTGGGAAAGTAGTCTTCAATAATCTCATGAATGCTGGAGTCATACTAAAGTTACTCCCTGGTGTGTGAAACAAAGGTGTCATGACTGTATCTCCATACACCCATATTTGGCCAAACAGGTCTCAGTCATTCTGTAGCCAACTTTGTATTTTTAATAAATTAAGTGTCTCAAAGGTACAAGTTGGGTGTTTTAGCCTTAAGATACTGGGAAAGTAGTCTTCAATAATCTCATGAATGCTGGAGTCATACTTAAATTACTTCCAGTTGTGTGAAACAAAGGTGTCATGACTGTATCTCCATACACCCATATTTGGACAAACAGGTCTCAGTCATTCTCTTGCCAACTTTGCATTTTTGATAAAGGCTCTGAAAGGTACAAGTTGGGTGTTTTAGCCTTTAGATACAGAGAAAGTGGTCTTCAATAATCTCATGAATGCTGGAGTCATACTTAAATTACTTCCTGTTGTGTGAGACAAAGGTGTCATGACTGTATCTCCATACACCCATATTTGGCCAAACATGTCTCAGTCATTCTGTAGCCAACTTTGCATTTTTGATAAAGGGTCTCAAAGGTACAAGTTGGGTGTTTTAGCCTTTAGGTACCGAGAAAGTGGTCTTCAATAATCTCATGAATGCTGGAGTCATACTTAAATTACTTCCAGTTGTGTGAAACAAAGGTGTCATGACTGTATCTCCATACACCCATATTTGGCCAAACAGGTCTCAGTCATTCTCTTGCCAACTTTGCATTTTTGATAAAGGGTCTAAAAGGTACAAATTGGGTGTTTTAGCCTTTAGATACCGAGAAAGTGGTCTTCAATAATCTCATGAATGCTGGAGTCATACTTAAATTACTTCCTGTTGTGTGAGACAAAGGTGTCATGACTGTATCTCCATACACCCATATTTGGCCAAACATGTCTCAGTCATTCTGTAGCCAACTTTGCATTTTTGATAAAGGGTCTCAAAGGTACAAGTTGGGTGTTTTAGCCTTTAGGTACCAAGAAAGTGGTCTTCAATAATCTCATGAATGCTGGAGTCATACTTAAATTACTTCCAGTTGTGTGAAACAAAGGTGTCATGACTGTATCTCCATACACCCATATTTGGCCAAACAGGTCTCAGTCATTCTCTTGCCAACTTTGCATTTTTGATAAAGGGTCTCAAAGGTACAAGTTGGGTGTTTTAGACTTTAGGTACCGAGAAAGTGGTCTTCAATAATCTCATGAATGCCGGAGTCATACTTAAATTACTTCCAGATGTGTGAAACAAAGGTGTCATGACTGTATCTCCATACACCCATATTTGGCCAAACAGGTCTCAGTCATTCTCTAGCCAACTATGCATTTTAAATGACTAAAGGGTCTCAAAGGTACAAGTTGGGTGTTTTAGCCTTTAGATACTGGGAAAGTGGTCTTCAATAATCTCATGAATGCTGGAGTCATACTTAAGTTACTCCCTGGTGTGTGAAACAAAGGTGTCATGACTGTATCTCCATACACCCATATTTGGCCAAACAGGTCTCAGTCATTCTGTAGCCAACTTTGTATTTTTAATAAATTAAGTGTCTCAAAGGTACAAGTTGGGTGTTTTAGCCTTAAGATACTGGGAAAGTAGTCTTCAATAATCTCATGAATGCTGGAGTCATACTAAAGTTACTCCCTGGTGTGTGAAACAAAGGTGTCATGACTGTATCTCCATACACCCATATTTGGCCAAACAGGTCTCAGTCATTCTGTAGCCAACTTTGTATTTTTAATAAATTAAGTGTCTCAAAGGTACAAGTTGGGTGTTTTAGCCTTAAGATACTGGGAAAGTAGTCTTCAATAATCTCATGAATGCTGGAGTCATACTAAAGTTACTCCCTGGTGTGTGAAACAAAGGTGTTATGACTGTATCTTCACACACCCATATTTGGCCAAACATGTCTCAGTCATTCTGTAGCCAACTTTGCATTTTTGATAAAGGGTCTCAAAGGTACAAGTTGGGTGTTTTAGCCTTTAGGTACCGAGAAAGTGGTCTTCAATAATCTCATGAATGCTGGAGTCATACTTAAATTACTTCCAGTTGTGTGAAACAAAGGTGTCATGACTGTATCTCCATACACCCATATTTGGACAAACAGGTCTCAGTCATTCTCTTGCCAACTTTGCATTTTTGATAAAGGCTCTGAAAGGTACAAGTTGGGTGTTTTAGCCTTTAGATACAGAGAAAGTGGTCTTCAATAATCTCATGAATGCTGGAGTCATACTTAAATTACTTCCTGTTGTGTGAGACAAAGGTGTCATGACTGTATCTCCATACACCCATATTTGGCCAAACATGTCTCAGTCATTCTGTAGCCAACTTTGCATTTTTGATAAAGGGTCTCAAAGGTACAAGTTGGGTGTTTTAGCCTTTAGGTACCGAGAAAGTGGTCTTCAATAATCTCATGAATGCTGGAGTCATACTTAAATTACTTCCAGTTGTGTGAAACAAAGGTGTCATGACTGTATCTCCATACACCCATATTTGGCCAAACAGGTCTCAGTCATTCTCTTGCCAACTTTGCATTTTTGATAAAGGGTCTAAAAGGTACAAATTGGGTGTTTTAGCCTTTAGATACCGAGTAAGTGGTCTTCAATAATCTCATGAATGCTGGAGTCATACTTAAATTACTTCCTGTTGTGTGAGACAAAGGTGTCATGACTGTATCTCCATACACCCATATTTGGCCAAACATGTCTCAGTCATTCTGTAGCCAACTTTGCATTTTTGATAAAGGGTCTCAAAGGTACAAGTTGGGTGTTTTAGCCTTTAGGTACCAAGAAAGTGGTCTTCAATAATCTCATGAATGCTGGAGTCATACTTAAATTACTTCCAGTTGTGTGAAACAAAGGTGTCATGACTGTATCTCCATACACCCATATTTGGCCAAACAGGTCTCAGTCATTCTCTTGCCAACTTTGCATTTTTGATAAAGGGTCTCAAAGGTACAAGTTGGGTGTTTTAGCCTTTAGGTACCGAGAAAGTGGTCTTCAATAATCTCATGAATGCTGGAGTCATACTTAAATTACTTCCAGATGTGTGAAACAAAGGTGTCATGACTGTATCTCCATACACCCATATTTGGCCAAACAGGTCTCAGTCATTCTCTAGCCAACTATGCATTTTAAATGACTAAAGGGTCTCAAAGGTACAAGTTGGGTGTTTTAGCCTTTAGATACTGGGAAAGTGGTCTTCAATAATCTCATGAATGCTGGAGTCATACTTAAGTTACTCCCTGGTGTGTGAAACAAAGGTGTCATGACTGTATCTTCATACACCCATATTTGGCCAAACAGGTCTCAGTTATTCTCTTGCCAACTTTGCATTTTTGATAAAGGGTCTAAAAGGTACAAATTGGGTGTTTTAGCCTTTAGATACCGAGAAAGTGGTCTTCAATAATCTCATGAATGCTGGAGTCATACTTAAGTTACTCCCTGGTGTGTGAAACAAAGGTGTCATGACTGTATCTCCATACACCCATATTTGGACAAACAGGTCTCAGTCATTCTCTTGCCAACTTTGTATTTTTAATAAATTAAGTGTCTCAAAGGTACAAGTTGGGTGTTTTAGCCTTTAGATACTGGGAAAGTAGTCTTCAATAATCTCATGAATGCTGGAGTCATACTAAAGTTACTCCCTTGTGTGTGAAACAAAGGTGTCATGACTGTATCTTCTTACACCCATATTTGGCCAAACAGGTCTCAGTCATTCTCTTGCCAACTTTGCATTTTTGATAAAGGGTCTCAAAGGTACAAGTTGGGTGTTTTAGCCTTTAGGTACCGAGAAAGTGGTCTTCAATAATATCATGAATGCTGGAGTCATACTTAAATTACTTCCAGTTGTGTGAAACAAAGGTGTCATGACTGTATCTCCATACACCCATATTTGGCCAAACATGTCTCAGTCATTCTGTAGCCAACTTTGCATTTTTGATAAAGGGTCTCAAAGGTACAAGTTGGGTGTTTTAGCCTTTAGATACTGGGAAAGTGGTCTTCAATAATCTCATGAATGCTGGAGTCATACTTAAGTTACTCCCTGGTGTGTGAAACAAAGGTGTCATGACTGTATCTTCATACACCCATATTTGGCCAAACAGGTCTCAGTCATTCTGTAGCCAACTTTGCATCATTAATAAAGGGTCTCAAAGGTACAAGTTGGGTGTTTTAGCCTTTAGATACCGAGAAAGTGGTCTTCAATAATCTCATGAATGCTGGAGTCATACTTAAGTTACTCCCTGGTGTGTGAAACAAAGGTGTCATGACTGTATCTCCATACACCCATAATTGGCCAAACAGGTCTCAGTCATTCTGTAGCCAACTTTGTATTTTTAATAAATTAAGTGTCTCAAAGGTACAAGTTGGGTGTTTTAGCCTTAAGATACTGGGAAAGTAGTCTTCAATAATCTCATGAATGCTGGAGTCATACTAAAGTTACTCCCTGGTGTGTGAAACAAAGGTGTCATGACTATATCTTCATACACCCATATTTGGCCAAACAGGTCTCAGTCATTCTCTTGCCAACTTTGCATTTTTGATAAAGGCTCTCAATGTACAAGTTGGGTGTTTTAGCCTTTAGATACAGAGAAAGTGGTCTTAATCTCATGAATGCTGGAGTCATACTTAAATTACTTCCTGTTGTGTGAGACAAAGGTGTCATGACTGTATCTCCATACACCCATATTTGGCCAAACAGGTCTCAGTCATTCTCTAGCCAACTATGCATTTTAAATGACTAAAGGGTCTCAATGGTACAAGTTGGGTGTTTTAGCCTTTAGATACTGGGAACGTGGTCTTCAATAATCTCATGAATGCTGGAGTCATACTTAAATTACTTCCAGATGTGTGAAACAAAGGTGTCATGACTGTATCTCCATACACCCATATTTGGCCAAACAGGTCTCAGTCATTCTCTTGCCAACTTTGCATTTTTGATAAAGGCTCTCAAAGGTACAAGTTGGGTGTTGTAGCCTTTAGATACAGAGAAAGTGGTCTTCAATAATCTCATGAATGCTGGAGTCATACTTAAATTATTTCCTGTTGTGTGAGACAAAGGTGTCATGACTGTATCTCCATACACCCATATTTGGCCAAACAGGTCTCAGTCATTCTCTAGCCAACTATGCATTTTAAATGACTAAAGGGTCTCAAAGGTACAAGTTGGGTGTTTTAGCCTTTAGATACTGGGAAAGTGGTCTTCAATAATCTCATGAATGCTGGAGTCATACTTAAGTTACTCCCTGGTGTGTGAAACAAAGGTGTCATGACTGTATCTCCATACACCCATATTTGGCCAAACAGGTCTCAGTCATTCTGCAGCCAACTTTGTATTTTTAATAAATTAAGTGTCTCAAAGGTACAAGTTGGGTGATTTAGCCTTAAGATACTGGGAAAGTAGTCTTCAATAATCTCATGAATGCTGGAGTCATACTTTAGTTACTCCCTGGTGTGTGAAACAAAGGTGTCATGACTGTATCTTCATGCACCCATATTTTGCCTAACAGGTCTCAGTTATTCTCTTGCCAACTTTGCATTTTTGATAAAGGGTCTAAAAGGTACAAATTGGGTGTTTTAGCCTTTAGGTACCGAGAAAGTGGTCTTCAATAATCTCATGAATGCTGGAGTCATACTTAAGTTACTCCCTGGTGTGTGAAACAAAGGTGTCATGACTGTATCTCCATACACCCATATTTGGCCAAACAGGTCTCAGTCATTCTGTAGCCAACTTTGTATTTTTAATAAATTAAGTGTCTCAAAGGTACAAGTTGGGTGTTTTAGCCTTTAGATACTGGGAAAGTAGTCTTCAATAATCTCATGAATGCTGGAGTCATACTAAAGTTACTCCCTTGTGTGTGAAACAAAGGTGTCATGACTGTATCTTCATACACCCATATTTGGCCAAACAGGTCTCAGTCATTCTCTTGCCAACTTTGCATTTTTGATAAAGGGTCTCAAAGGTACAAGTTGGGTGTTTTAGCCTTTAGGTACCGAGAAAGTGGTCTTCAATAATCTCATGAATGCTGGAGTCATACTTAAATTACTTCCAGTTGTGTGAAACAAAGGTGTCATGACTGTATCTCCATACACCCATATTTGGCCAAACATGTCTCAGTCATTCTGTAGCCAACTTTGCATTTTTGATAAAGGGTCTCAAAGGTACAAGTTGGGTGTTTTAGCCTTTAGATACTGGGAAAGTGGTCTTCAATAATCTCATGAATGCTGGAGTCATACTTAAGTTACTCCCTGGTGTGTGAAACAAAGGTGTCATGACTGTATCTTCATACACCCATATTTGGCCAAACAGGTCTCAGTCATTCTGTAGCCAACTTTGCATCATTAATAAAGGGTCTCAAAGGTACAAGTTGGGTGTTTTAGCCTTTAGATACCGAGAAAGTGGTCTTCAATAATCTCATGAATGCTGGAGTCATACTTAAGTTACTCCCTGGTGTGTGAAACAAAGGTGTCATGACTGTATCTCCATACACCCATAATTGGCCAAACAGGTCTCAGTCATTCTGTAGCCAACTTTGTATTTTTAATAAATTAAGTGTCTCAAAGGTACAAGTTGGGTGTTTTAGCCTTAAGATACTGGGAAAGTAGTCTTCAATAATCTCATGAATGCTGGAGTCATACTAAAGTTACTCCCTGGTGTGTGAAACAAAGGTGTCATGACTATATCTTCATACACCCATATTTGGCCAAACAGGTCTCAGTCATTCTCTTGCCAACTTTGCATTTTTGATAAAGGCTCTCAATGTACAAGTTGGGTGTTTTAGCCTTTAGATACAGAGAAAGTGGTCTTAATCTCATGAATGCTGGAGTCATACTTAAATTACTTCCTGTTGTGTGAGACAAAGGTGTCATGACTGTATCTCCATACACCCATATTTGGCCAAACAGGTCTCAGTCATTCTCTAACCAACTATGCATTTTAAATGACTAAAGGGTCTCAATGGTACAAGTTGGGTGTTTTAGCCTTTAGATACTGGGAACGTGGTCTTCAATAATCTCATGAATGCTGGAGTCATACTTAAATTACTTCCAGATGTGTGAAACAAAGGTGTCATGACTGTATCTCCATACACCCATATTTGGCCAAACAGGTCTCAGTCATTCTCTTGCCAACTTTGCATTTTTGATAAAGGCTCTCAAAGGTACAAGTTGGGTGTTGTAGCCTTTAGATACAGAGAAAGTGGTCTTCAATAATCTCATGAATGCTGGAGTCATACTTAAATTATTTCCTGTTGTGTGAGACAAAGGTGTCATGACTGTATCTCCATACACCCATATTTGGCCAAACAGGTCTCAGTCATTCTCTAGCCAACTATGCATTTTAAATGACTAAAGGGTCTCAAAGGTACAAGTTGGGTGTTTTAGCCTTTAGATACTGGGAAAGTGGTCTTCAATAATCTCATGAATGCTGGAGTCATACTTAAGTTACTCCCTGGTGTGTGAAACAAAGGTGTCATGACTGTATCTCCATACACCCATATTTGGCCAAACAGGTCTCAGTCATTCTGCAGCCAACTTTGTATTTTTAATAAATTAAGTGTCTCAAAGGTACAAGTTGGGTGATTTAGCCTTAAGATACTGGGAAAGTAGTCTTCAATAATCTCATGAATGCTGGAGTCATACTTTAGTTACTCCCTGGTGTGTGAAACAAAGGTGTCATGACTGTATCTTCATGCACCCATATTTTGCCTAACAGGTCTCAGTTATTCTCTTGCCAACTTTGCATTTTTGATAAAGGGTCTAAAAGGTACAAATTGGGTGTTTTAGCCTTTAGATACCGAGAAAGTGGTCTTCAATAATCTCATGAATGCTGGAGTCATACTTAAGTTACTCCCTGGTGTGTGAAACAAAGGTGTCATGACTGTATCTCCATACACCCATATTTGGCCAAACAGGTCTCAGTCATTCTGTAGCCAACTTTGTATTTTTAATAAATTAAGTGTCTCAAAGGTACAAGTTGGGTGTTTTAGCCTTTAGATACTGGGAAAGTAGTCTTCAATAATCTCATGAATGCTGGAGTCATACTAAAGTTACTCCCTTGTGTGTGAAACAAAGGTGTCATGACTGTATCTTCATACACCCATATTTGGCCAAACAGGTCTCAGTCATTCTCTTGCCAACTTTGCATTTTTGATAAAGGGTCTCAAAGGTACAAGTTGGGTGTTTTAGCCTTTAGGTACCGAGAAAGTGGTCTTCAATAATCTCATGAATGCTGGAGTCATACTTAAATTACTTCCAGTTGTGTGAAACAAAGGTGTCATGACTGTATCTCCATACACCCATATTTGGCCAAACATGTCTCAGTCATTCTGTAGCCAACTTTGCATTTTTGATAAAGGGTCTCAAAGGTACAAGTTGGGTGTTTTAGCCTTTAGATACTGGGAAAGTGGTCTTCAATAATCTCATGAATGCTGGAGTCATACTTAAGTTACTCCCTGGTGTGTGAAACAAAGGTGTCATGACTGTATCTTCATACACCCATATTTGGCCAAACAGGTCTCAGTCATTCTGTAGCCAACTTTGCATCATTAATAAAGGGTCTCAAAGGTACAAGTTGGGTGTTTTAGCCTTTAGATACCGAGAAAGTGGTCTTCAATAATCTCATGAATGCTGGAGTCATACTTAAGTTACTCCCTGGTGTGTGAAACAAAGGTGTCATGACTGTATCTCCATACACCCATAATTGGCCAAACAGGTCTCAGTCATTCTGTAGCCAACTTTGTATTTTTAATAAATTAAGTGTCTCAAAGGTACAAGTTGGGTGTTTTAGCCTTAAGATACTGGGAAAGTAGTCTTCAATAATCTCATGAATGCTGGAGTCATACTAAAGTTACTCCCTGGTGTGTGAAACAAAGGTGTCATGACTGTATCTCCATACACCCATATTTGGCCAAACAGGTCTCAGTCATTCTCTTGCCAACTTTGCATTTTTGATAAAGGCTCTCAAAGGTACAAGTTGGGTGTTGTAGCCTTTAGATACAGAGAAAGTGGTCTTCAATAATCTCATGAATGCTGGAGTCATACTTAAATTATTTCCTGTTGTGTGAGACAAAGGTGTCATGACTGTATCTCCATACACCCATATTTGGCCAAACAGGTCTCAGTCATTCTCTAGCCAACTATGCATTTTAAATGACTAAAGGGTCTCAAAGGTACAAGTTGGGTGTTTTAGCCTTTAGATACTGGGAAAGTGGTCTTCAATAATCTCATGAATGCTGGAGTCATACTTAAGTTACTCCCTGGTGTGTGAAACAAAGGTGTCATGACTGTATCTCCATACACCCATATTTGGCCAAACAGGTCTCAGTCATTCTGCAGCCAACTTTGTATTTTTAATAAATTAAGTGTCTCAAAGGTACAAGTTGGGTGATTTAGCCTTAAGATACTGGGAAAGTAGTCTTCAATAATCTCATGAATGCTGGAGTCATACTTTAGTTACTCCCTGGTGTGTGAAACAAAGGTGTCATGACTGTATCTTCATGCACCCATATTTTGCCTAACAGGTCTCAGTTATTCTCTTGCCAACTTTGCATTTTTGATAAAGGGTCTAAAAGGTACAAATTGGGTGTTTTAGCCTTTAGATACCGAGAAAGTGGTCTTCAATAATCTCATGAATGCTGGAGTCATACTTAAGTTACTCCCTGGTGTGTGAAACAAAGGTGTCATGACTGTATCTCCATACACCCATATTTGGCCAAACAGGTCTCAGTCATTCTGTAGCCAACTTTGTATTTTTAATAAATTAAGTGTCTCAAAGGTACAAGTTGGGTGTTTTAGCCTTTAGATACTGGGAAAGTAGTCTTCAATAATCTCATGAATGCTGGAGTCATACTAAAGTTACTCCCTTGTGTGTGAAACAAAGGTGTCATGACTGTATCTTCATACACCCATATTTGGCCAAACAGGTCTCAGTCATTCTCTTGCCAACTTTGCATTTTTGATAAAGGGTCTCAAAGGTACAAGTTGGGTGTTTTAGCCTTTAGGTACCGAGAAAGTGGTCTTCAATAATCTCATGAATGCTGGAGTCATACTTAAATTACTTCCAGTTGTGTGAAACAAAGGTGTCATGACTGTATCTCCATACACCCATATTTGGCCAAACATGTCTCAGTCATTCTGTAGCCAACTTTGCATTTTTGATAAAGGGTCTCAAAGGTACAAGTTGGGTGTTTTAGCCTTTAGATACTGGGAAAGTGGTCTTCAATAATCTCATGAATGCTGGAGTCATACTTAAGTTACTCCCTGGTGTGTGAAACAAAGGTGTCATGACTGTATCTTCATACACCCATATTTGGCCAAACAGGTCTCAGTCATTCTGTAGCCAACTTTGCATCATTAATAAAGGGTCTCAAAGGTACAAGTTGGGTGTTTTAGCCTTTAGATACCGAGAAAGTGGTCTTCAATAATCTCATGAATGCTGGAGTCATACTTAAGTTACTCCCTGGTGTGTGAAACAAAGGTGTCATGACTGTATCTCCATACACCCATAATTGGCCAAACAGGTCTCAGTCATTCTGTAGCCAACTTTGTATTTTTAATAAATTAAGTGTCTCAAAGGTACAAGTTGGGTGTTTTAGCCTTAAGATACTGGGAAAGTAGTCTTCAATAATCTCATGAATGCTGGAGTCATACTAAAGTTACTCCCTGGTGTGTGAAACAAAGGTGTCATGACTATATCTTCATACACCCATATTTGGCCAAACAGGTCTCAGTCATTCTCTTGCCAACTTTGCATTTTTGATAAAGGCTCTCAATGTACAAGTTGGGTGTTTTAGCCTTTAGATACAGAGAAAGTGGTCTTAATCTCATGAATGCTGGAGTCATACTTAAATTACTTCCAGTTGTGTGAAACAAAGGTGTCATGACTGTATCTCCATACACCCATATTTGGCCAAACATGTCTCAGTCATTCTGTAGCCAACTTTGCATTTTTGATAAAGGGTCTCAAAGGTACAAGTTGGGTGTTTTAGCCTTTAGATACTGGGAAAGTGGTCTTCAATAATCTCATGAATGCTGGAGTCATACTTAAGTTACTCCCTGGTGTGTGAAACAAAGGTGTCATGACTGTATCTTCATACACCCATATTTGGCCAAACAGGTCTCAGTCATTCTGTAGCCAACTTTGCATCATTAATAAAGGGTCTCAAAGGTACAAGTTGGGTGTTTTAGCCTTTAGATACCGAGAAAGTGGTCTTCAATAATCTCATGAATGCTGGAGTCATACTTAAGTTACTCCCTGGTGTGTGAAACAAAGGTGTCATGACTGTATCTCCATACACCCATAATTGGCCAAACAGGTCTCAGTCATTCTGTAGCCAACTTTGTATTTTTAATAAATTAAGTGTCTCAAAGGTACAAGTTGGGTGTTTTAGCCTTAAGATACTGGGAAAGTAGTCTTCAATAATCTCATGAATGCTGGAGTCATACTAAAGTTACTCCCTGGTGTGTGAAACAAAGGTGTCATGACTGTATCTCCATACACCCATATTTGGCCAAACAGGTCTCAGTCATTCTCTTGCCAACTTTGCATTTTTGATAAAGGCTCTCAAAGGTACAAGTTGGGTGTTGTAGCCTTTAGATACAGAGAAAGTGGTCTTCAATAATCTCATGAATGCTGGAGTCATACTTAAATTATTTCCTGTTGTGTGAGACAAAGGTGTCATGACTGTATCTCCATACACCCATATTTGGCCAAACAGGTCTCAGTCATTCTCTAGCCAACTATGCATTTTAAATGACTAAAGGGTCTCAAAGGTACAAGTTGGGTGTTTTAGCCTTTAGATACTGGGAAAGTGGTCTTCAATAATCTCATGAATGCTGGAGTCATACTTAAGTTACTCCCTGGTGTGTGAAACAAAGGTGTCATGACTGTATCTCCATACACCCATATTTGGCCAAACAGGTCTCAGTCATTCTGCAGCCAACTTTGTATTTTTAATAAATTAAGTGTCTCAAAGGTACAAGTTGGGTGATTTAGCCTTAAGATACTGGGAAAGTAGTCTTCAATAATCTCATGAATGCTGGAGTCATACTTTAGTTACTCCCTGGTGTGTGAAACAAAGGTGTCATGACTGTATCTTCATGCACCCATATTTTGCCTAACAGGTCTCAGTTATTCTCTTGCCAACTTTGCATTTTTGATAAAGGGTCTAAAAGGTACAAATTGGGTGTTTTAGCCTTTAGATACCGAGAAAGTGGTCTTCAATAATCTCATGAATGCTGGAGTCATACTTAAGTTACTCCCTGGTGTGTGAAACAAAGGTGTCATGACTGTATCTCCATACACCCATATTTGGCCAAACAGGTCTCAGTCATTCTGTAGCCAACTTTGTATTTTTAATAAATTAAGTGTCTCAAAGGTACAAGTTGGGTGTTTTAGCCTTTAGATACTGGGAAAGTAGTCTTCAATAATCTCATGAATGCTGGAGTCATACTAAAGTTACTCCCTTGTGTGTGAAACAAAGGTGTCATGACTGTATCTTCATACACCCATATTTGGCCAAACAGGTCTCAGTCATTCTCTTGCCAACTTTGCATTTTTGATAAAGGGTCTCAAAGGTACAAGTTGGGTGTTTTAGCCTTTAGGTACCGAGAAAGTGGTCTTCAATAATCTCATGAATGCTGGAGTCATACTTAAATTACTTCCAGTTGTGTGAAACAAAGGTGTCATGACTGTATCTCCATACACCCATATTTGGCCAAACATGTCTCAGTCATTCTGTAGCCAACTTTGCATTTTTGATAAAGGGTCTCAAAGGTACAAGTTGGGTGTTTTAGCCTTTAGATACTGGGAAAGTGGTCTTCAATAATCTCATGAATGCTGGAGTCATACTTAAGTTACTCCCTGGTGTGTGAAACAAAGGTGTCATGACTGTATCTTCATACACCCATATTTGGCCAAACAGGTCTCAGTCATTCTGTAGCCAACTTTGCATCATTAATAAAGGGTCTCAAAGGTACAAGTTGGGTGTTTTAGCCTTTAGATACCGAGAAAGTGGTCTTCAATAATCTCATGAATGCTGGAGTCATACTTAAGTTACTCCCTGGTGTGTGAAACAAAGGTGTCATGACTGTATCTCCATACACCCATAATTGGCCAAACAGGTCTCAGTCATTCTGTAGCCAACTTTGTATTTTTAATAAATTAAGTGTCTCAAAGGTACAAGTTGGGTGTTTTAGCCTTAAGATACTGGGAAAGTAGTCTTCAATAATCTCATGAATGCTGGAGTCATACTAAAGTTACTCCCTGGTGTGTGAAACAAAGGTGTCATGACTATATCTTCATACACCCATATTTGGCCAAACAGGTCTCAGTCATTCTCTTGCCAACTTTGCATTTTTGATAAAGGCTCTCAATGTACAAGTTGGGTGTTTTAGCCTTTAGATACAGAGAAAGTGGTCTTAATCTCATGAATGCTGGAGTCATACTTAAATTACTTCCTGTTGTGTGAGACAAAGGTGTCATGACTGTATCTCCATACACCCATATTTGGCCAAACAGGTCTCAGTCATTCTCTAGCCAACTATGCATTTTAAATGACTAAAGGGTCTCAATGGTACAAGTTGGGTGTTTTAGCCTTTAGATACTGGGAACGTGGTCTTCAATAATCTCATGAATGCTGGAGTCATACTTAAATTACTTCCAGATGTGTGAAACAAAGGTGTCATGACTGTATCTCCATACACCCATATTTGGCCAAACAGGTCTCAGTCATTCTCTTGCCAACTTTGCATTTTTGATAAAGGCTCTCAAAGGTACAAGTTGGGTGTTGTAGCCTTTAGATACAGAGAAAGTGGTCTTCAATAATCTCATGAATGCTGGAGTCATACTTAAATTATTTCCTGTTGTGTGAGACAAAGGTGTCATGACTGTATCTCCATACACCCATATTTGGCCAAACAGGTCTCAGTCATTCTCTAGCCAACTATGCATTTTAAATGACTAAAGGGTCTCAAAGGTACAAGTTGGGTGTTTTAGCCTTTAGATACTGGGAAAGTGGTCTTCAATAATCTCATGAATGCTGGAGTCATACTTAAGTTACTCCCTGGTGTGTGAAACAAAGGTGTCATGACTGTATCTCCATACACCCATATTTGGCCAAACAGGTCTCAGTCATTCTGCAGCCAACTTTGTATTTTTAATAAATTAAGTGTCTCAAAGGTACAAGTTGGGTGATTTAGCCTTAAGATACTGGGAAAGTAGTCTTCAATAATCTCATGAATGCTGGAGTCATACTTTAGTTACTCCCTGGTGTGTGAAACAAAGGTGTCATGACTGTATCTTCATGCACCCATATTTTGCCAAACAGGTCTCAGTTATTCTCTTGCCAACTTTGCATTTTTGATAAAGGGTCTAAAAGGTACAAATTGGGTGTTTTAGCCTTTAGGTACCGAGAAAGTGGTCTTCAATAATCTCATGAATGCTGGAGTCATACTTAAGTTACTCCCTGGTGTGTGAAACAAAGGTGTCATGACTGTATCTCCATACACCCATATTTGGCCAAACAGGTCTCAGTCATTCTGTAGCCAACTTTGTATTTTTAATAAATTAAGTGTCTCAAAGGTACAAGTTGGGTGTTTTAGCCTTTAGATACTGGGAAAGTAGTCTTCAATAATCTCATGAATGCTGGAGTCATACTAAAGTTACTCCCTTGTGTGTGAAACAAAGGTGTCATGACTGTATCTTCATACACCCATATTTGGCCAAACAGGTCTCAGTCATTCTCTTGCCAACTTTGCATTTTTGATAAAGGGTCTCAAAGGTACAAGTTGGGTGTTTTAGCCTTTAGGTACCGAGAAAGTGGTCTTCAATAATCTCATGAATGCTGGAGTCATACTTAAATTACTTCCAGTTGTGTGAAACAAAGGTGTCATGACTGTATCTCCATACACCCATATTTGGCCAAACATGTCTCAGTCATTCTGTAGCCAACTTTGCATTTTTGATAAAGGGTCTCAAAGGTACAAGTTGGGTGTTTTAGCCTTTAGATACTGGGAAAGTGGTCTTCAATAATCTCATGAATGCTGGAGTCATACTTAAGTTACTCCCTGGTGTGTGAAACAAAGGTGTCATGACTGTATCTTCATACACCCATATTTGGCCAAACAGGTCTCAGTCATTCTGTAGCCAACTTTGCATTATTAATAAAGGGTCTCAAAGGTACAAGTTGGGTGTTTTAGCCTTTAGATACCGAGAAAGTGGTCTTCAATAATCTCATGAATGCTGGAGTCATACTTAACCCTCTAGGCGCCAAAGTCGCATTATTGCGACAGGCAACATTGCTGAATAAAACAGCCCATATCTTTAAATCTACTGCCCTGTGCTGTTACTGCTTGCTACCACTAGATGGCCACTAGATTCAGCTTCAATCCTGACGTCATTTGTGGGTGTGTTTCTATGCAAAATACCTGAGAAAAAAAAGTTTGAAACCCGACACCGGCTGTCAGAGCGGCAGCGGCTAAGCGTTAGAGTGGGAGAGGAGAGAGCCGCGGAGCGGTGGCAGAAGTGTGCTGGACAGATAGAGACACAGATAGCGATTTTTGTAATAAAAAACAAAATGCCCCAAAGACTTTACAGTGCGGATGAGGTGCTTGCACAGATCTTTGCTGATCGCGATTCAGAAAGGGACGATCTGCCCTCTGATGACGATCGCTCGTCAGAGACGAGTGACTCTGATCATGCTGCAGCTGCACACACTGTCACACAAGCAACACGCACTGATCACGGCGAGAGTGAGTGATTAGGAAATTGACTGCTATCAGATTCCTGTTCATTTACTCTGAGAATGAGAGGATGAAAAAAATCTATGAAAAAATGAAATGAAATGAAAAAAAATCTACTGTGTAAATATGTTCAGAATTCCGTTTTACTGAATTTTACCTGGTGATATACAAATTAGATTAGTAAATTTACTCCACTCAAACTTCTGTTCCTTTATTTTGAGGATGAGATGACAATATAAGTATTTTTTTTCTGTATAAATATGTTCAAAAATGAGTTTTACTGAAAGTTACATCCAGTCACCTGGTGACGTCACAATATGCAAATTAGATGAGTAAATTTACTCCCATCACAAACTTTAGGTCATTATGAATATTTTTCTCATTTACAGTATGGATTTATCTCTCACCACTTCCAAGCTACAGCCTTTTGAAATCTTAAAGTCCAAACGGAATATATTGCTAAATAAACTCTGGCGCCTAGAGGGTTAAGTTACTCCCTGGTGTGTGAAACAAAGGTGTCATGACTGTATCTCCATACACCCATATTTGGCCAAACAGGTCTCAGTCATTCTGTAGCCAACTTTGTATTTTTAATAAATTAAGTGTCTCAAAGGTACAAGTTGGGTGTTTTAGCCTTAAGATACTGGGAAAGTAGTCTTCAATAATCTCATGAATGCTGGAGTCATACTAAAGTTACTCCCTGGTGTGTGAAACAAAGGTGTCATGACTATATCTTCATACACCCATATTTGGCCAAACAGGTCTCAGTCATTCTCTTGCCAACTTTGCATTTTTGATAAGGGGTCTAAAAGATACAAATTGGCTGTTTTAGCCTTTAGATACCGAGAAAGTGGTCTTCAATAATCTCATGAATGCTGGAGTCATACTTAAGTTACTCCCTGGTGTGTGAAACAAAGGTGTCATGACTGTATCTCCATACACCCATAATTGGCCAAACAGGTCTCAGTCATTCTGTAGCCAACTTTGTATTTTTAATAAATTAAGTGTCTCAAAGGTACAAGTTGGGTGTTTTAGCCTTAAGATACTGGGAAAGTAGTCTTCAATAATCTCATGAATGCTGGAGTCATACTAAAGTTACTCCCTGGTGTGTGAAACAAAGGTGTCATGACTATATCTTCATACACCCATATTTGGCCAAACAGGTCTCAGTCAGTCTCTTGCCAACTTTGCATTTTTGATAAAGGCTCTCAATGTACAAGTTGGGTGTTTTAGCCTTTAGATACAGAGAAAGTGGTCTTAATCTCATGAATGCTGGAGTCATACTTAAATTACTTCCTGTTGTGTGAGACAAAGGTGTCATGACTGTATCTCCATACACCCATATTTGGCCAAACAGGTCTCAGTCATTCTCTAGCCAACTATGCATTTTAAATGACTAAAGGGTCTCAATGGTACAAGTTGGGTGTTTTAGCCTTTAGATACTGGGAACGTGGTCTTCAATAATCTCATGAATGCTGGAGTCATACTTAAATTACTTCCAGATGTGTGAAACAAAGGTGTCATGACTGTATCTCCATACACCCATATTTGGCCAAACAGGTCTCAGTCATTCTCTTGCCAACTTTGCATTTTTGATAAAGGCTCTGAAAGGTACAAGTTGGGTGTTGTAGCCTTTAGATACAGAGAAAGTGGTCTTCAATAATCTCATGAATGCTGGAGTCATACTTAAATTATTTCCTGTTGTGTGAGACAAAGGTGTCATGACTGTATCTCCATACACCCATATTTGGCCAAACAGGTCTCAGTCATTCTCTAGCCAACTATGCATTTTAAATGACTAAAGGGTCTCAAAGGTACAAGTTGGGTGTTTTAGCCTTTAGATACTGGGAAAGTGGTCTTCAATAATCTCATGAATGCTGGAGTCATACTTAAGTTACTCCCTGGTGTGTGAAACAAAGGTGTCATGACTGTATCTCCATACACCCATATTTGGCCAAACAGGTCTCAGTCATTCTGCAGCCAACTTTGTATTTTTAATAAATTAAGTGTCTCAAAGGTACAAGTTGGGTGATTTAGCCTTAAGATACTGGGAAAGTAGTCTTCAATAATCTCATGAATGCTGGAGTCATACTTTAGTTACTCCCTGGTGTGTGAAACAAAGGTGTCATGACTGTATCTTCATGCACCCATATTTTGCCAAACAGGTCTCAGTCATTCTCTTGCCAACTTTGCATTTTTGATAAAGGGTCTAAAAGGTACAAATTGGGTGTTTTAGCCTTTAGATACCGAGAAAGTGGTCTTCAATAATCTCATGAATGCTGGAGTCATACTTCAGTTACTCCCTGGTGTGTGAAACAAAGGTGTCATGACTGTATCTCCATACACCCATATTTGGCCAAACAGGTCTCAGTCATTCTGTAGCCAACTTTGTATTTTTAATAAATTAAGTGTCTCAAAGGTACAAGTTGGGTGTTTTAGCCTTAAGATACTGGGAAAGTAGTCTTCAATAATCTCGTGAATGCTGGAGTCATACTAAAGTTACTCCCTGGTGTGTGAAACAAAGGTGTCATGACTGTATCTTCATACACCCATATTTGGCCAAACAGGTCTCAGTCATTCTCTTGCCAACTTTGCATTTTTGATAAGGGATTCTAAAAGGTACAAATTGGCTGTTTTAGCCTTTAGATACCGAGAAAGTGGTCTTCAATAATCTCATGAATGCTGGAGTCATACTTAAATTACTTCCAGTTGTGTGAAACAAAGGTGTCATGACTGTATCTCCATACACCCATATTTGGCCAAACAGGTCTCAGTCATTCTGTAGCCAACTTTGTATTTTTAATAAATTAAGTGTCTCAAAGTTGTGTGTTTTTGCAATAAAATATGGGAATGTTTGTATGGTCGTGGTGGAAGTAGCTTTAGAATTAACTAAGGGTTCATCTAATTTGGAGCTATATTGGCCTGAAACTGTTGGAAATATTCAAATGTTTTGCAGATGAAATTACTGAGAGGCTTCAAATCACCACAGGACTGGAGTGCAGAATCACTGAAAAAACTTTTAGCCTTCTAGCTTGAGAGGAAAAAAAGTTTCTCTCGCAGGGGAGTAGAGTAGTTATCTCACAATAGTGTTTTCTCTGTACATACATTTCATTATAATCACTATATACTGTCCTTACCAATGCCCTCCGAGGCAAACTGTGATTTGTGAATTTGGTCTATACAAGTTTGATTTGATTTGTGCTATGTATATCATTGCTTTGGAAATTAAAGACCTTTCTTTATTGAAATACCTCACAGGAAGTGGATGGTGCTTTGTTTCAAGCAAAGCAGGCCCACTACGTGCAAAGGCTGAGAGAGTTGAGGGCAACAAACCCAAGGCCACCAACTCTCTAACAGACATAGATAGATGGACAGATAGCTTATTAATCACAAAGGAGATTGTCTCCGGGGAGAGAAAATCCTTGGGCCTTCATTTTCTCAACAATATGGAGAAATTACAGGTATAAGTACTGCTGCACCTAGTTGAGGCACCCTTTCTCTATGGCCCCTCCTGAGGTTTCTTCCATCTCTGTTCCTTGTTAAGGGATTTTTTTTTTGGGGGGGGGGGGCTTCCTTACCTGACCCAAGGCTCAAAGGACAGTGGATGTAACTCCCTGTACAGATTGTAAATACCTCCGAGGCAATCTTTCAGTTTGAGCTATCCAAATAAAGTTTGATTGGAGGTCGGCACCAGTGACTTGACTTACTTGTTGCAGTGGCCCAGGTTGGTGTATGACTCATATGTTGCTAAAATGGTTCTCTTTGTTTTCTAGTTGGCCAACTGCATTGAAAAAGGCTGGGTATAAACCAACATCAGTCAAGAATGTGCTCACCAACGCGAAGACCTTCCTCTCCCACGTAGAGCTCTTTCACTGAAAAGAAAACCACCTGACAGCCACCCAGATTGGCCAGAGACTGCATCAAGAGACTGCAGTCAGACTTTCTGGGGGAGGTGGTGGTTCATAGGCAGTGGGTCAAAAGGAATAAGAGGGGTAATGGTTTTCGAAGGAACACTGCTAAATCATCATTAAACATTTCCCCAGTTTGGGATCAATAAAGTAAATCTATCTTTCAAGGCAGCGTATTTCATTTACAAAAAACAGAACAAACTGAAAAATCTTCCTATTAATGTCTGCTCAATGTTTGTCATGTGTATATCCAGGGAAACTGGTCAGTGCCTCGGAGGAGCAAAAATTCATCATGGTGGCAGCGATGAGGACCCCTGCTCTGCTGAGTAAGTATCCTCCTTATCCTTTGCTTTGTTATGGATGGGTTTCTCTTTTGGTGAAGGACAGATTGTAAAGCCCTCTGAGGCAAACTATAATGGCTAGTTTGCATTATGAAATTTGATTTCTGTCAAGCTAATGCACAACTTTAATTGTGGTACCAAAACACCCATTAAGAGTCTTAAGAGCTTTAGGAGATCCCAAAGTATGACAAAGGTAGAAGAGGAGGCTCCTTTCTTGCTTTCGTGGGCCATACAAAAATGGACAGATTTAGATAGCACCTTTCTCATCCTTGCGACCATTATAGGCGCTGTCCAACTCTAGTCAGCATTAACCCCATTCACACACATTCATGCATGTACCGATGGCTATGCCACCAGGAGCAATTGGGGATTCAGTATCTTGCTCAAGGATGCTTCGACGCATGGACTGCAGGGGCACGGGAATCAAGCCACCATCTTTCCAGTTGGTGGATGACCACTCTGCCTCCTGAGCCACAGCTGCCCCTAATGAAAGACTAATCATTTTTTTTCTTTTCCACAGTAAATGCAGGAAAAGGTACAATGGATCACCGTAGAGCTCCTGCAGGGTTACCTTGTCATCGTCACTGGACACTGGCCAGTGGTGTACTGCAGCCTCACAAAGAAAGAGGTCTGGGAGCAAGAAGAAAAGGAGGGCTTTTACATGGTGTGGGTGAGTTAAACATGATGGCCTGTGGCAAGGAAATTGAGTTGACCACAACTAGACTTGGTTATGTCTTTGAAGATGTTTCACCTCTCATACAAGTTTTATCATCATCATCATATATGATCATCATCACCAAGTCAAGTTGTATTATTTTTTATGTGTATTTTAGATCGAGAGTAACAACACCCAGGCCACATATGGGCACGCCCAGATGGTACTTGATTCTTCTGAGCATCGGTGGCTGCGAAGATTCATCAGAGTCCTCGATTGAGTCTACCCAAAAGTGCCTCTTGTTTTCCATAATATGGAGGGAAAAGAGCACCGGAAGCTGGGCCTTCTGCTGAATGCAACATGGAGCAACGCAGGCCTCACCAGTAGCGTGACATTCAACCAGATCCACTCCAGCGTGAGCAGTCAGGTGAGTGGCACCTTTCACCCTAACCCACCACCCTCCACCATCAATCAGGGTTAAGTGTTACCATAAACTTACACATGTCTAAGGAACATTACTAAATCCAGGAGCTGAAAGTGGAAGTGTAATAGTTTTTGATGGAACCAAGTCTTTGAAAGACTTATAACCAAGTCTATTTGCGTTCGATTGAATTTCCCTAAATCTTTGAAAGAATTCTTAACAAGAACAGTTGCATTCGATTGAATTTCCCTGAGGTTCCTTTGTGTCGGTCCATGCTGCCTTCAACACCAGGCCCAGCCTCCGGTGCACTTTTCCCTCATTGTTGGGAAATATCACAGGTATTTTTGAATATGCACGCTAAAGGAGTCTGATGAATCTCCGGAGCATCCATGCTCAGTAGAATTGAGCACCATCTGGGTGTGCTTCTTCTTATTCTTATGACTCTCGATCTAAAAAATAGCTTTACAATAGCATAGCATAATTTGAGTGGTGTTGATGACAATCATAATAATAATAATAATAACTTGTATTTATATAGCGCCTTTCAAAATACCCAAGGTGCTTTACATGAGAATTAGCAGGGGTTTGGAGTTGGCTTAAAGGAACAGATTAAGGGAGAGAGGGCGAAGAGGTGGGTTTTGAGGAATGATTTCAAGGTGTCCAGGGTTGGGGCATTGTGGATATTGGGAAGGAGGGTTCCAGAGGGTTGGTGCAGACACACTGAAGGCTCTGTCCCCGAAGCTTTTAAGTCTGGTGCGAGGGATGGAGAACCGGCCCATGTCCGAGGACCGCAGCTTCCGGGATGGAGTGTGTTGGTGGAGAAGGTCGGGCATGTAGTTTGGGGTGAGTGCATGGAGGCATTTGTAAGTGAGGAGGAGAAGTTTATAAGAAATACGGTATTTGACCAGGAGCCAGTGGAGATGGATGAGGTTAGGGGTGATGTGCTGCCAGAGCTTGATGTAAGTGAGAACCCTGGCTGCTGAGTTTTGCACAAACTGGAACCTGTCCAGGGTTTTACTGGGAACCCTGACAGGACTCCATGACATTAGTCCAGATGGGAAAAGAGGAAAGCGTGAATCAGAGTTTCAGCAACAGAGAGTGAGGGCCAGAGATGGGAGATGTTCCTGAGGTGGTAGAAGGCAGACCTGGTGATGGATTTGACATGAGACTGGTAGGAGAGGGTGGAGTCCATGATGATGCCCAGGTTGCGTATTTCATGGGATGGAGTAATTGAGCAGCCGTCAATGTGTAGGAGGAGATCCCCAATCTTCCGGAGCACTGGATTTGGGGCCACGACCATGAGCTCTGTTTTGGGGACAAACTGAGATTGGTTTGCTAGATAGGACTGAAACCATGTAAGGTCTGTACCGGTGATGCCAAGGTAATGGGATAGGCATTTGAGGAGGATTGTGTGGGAAACAGTGTCAAAAGCTGCAGAGAGGTTGAGGAGAATGAGGATACTGATTTTGCCAGAGTCTGCAGCGATGAGAAGGTCACTAGTTATTTTGATGAGGGCGATCTCTGTGCTGTGGTGTGCTCTGTAGGCTGATTGCAGGGGTTCGTAGAGCTCATGGTCAGACAGATGTTGGTGAAGCTGGGCAGCCACTGCTTTTTCCAGAACCTTGATGAGGAAAGGCAGGTTGGAGATCGGCTGGAAGTTGCTGAGACCATCAGGGTCCAGACCAGGCTTCTTTAAGATGGGAGTGATGGAAGCAGTTTTGAAACTGGGGGGAACAACACCAGATGCTAGGATGGAGTTGATTATGTCAGTGATGAAAGGGCAGAGGGCAGGGAGGCAGGCCTTCACCAATGGAGTTGGCATGGGGTCCAGCAAACATGTGGAAGCCTTGGCCTTTGATATCAGACCCGAAACTTGCCATCATATATGATGATGACGATGAAACTTGTATGAGAATCAAAGACTTAAAACCAAGTCCAGTTGCGTTCAATTGATTTCCTTGAGATAACTATGAACTGGATGATGGAGAATATTCACAGACTTGCTTTTGGAAGGAACATTACTAAATCTTTAAGCTGTAATTGAAAGCGTAATGGTTCTGGAAAGAACACTACTAAATCTGAAAGATGAAACTGGAAGTGTCATGTCAGATCCACCCCAGGTGGCTTTTTAATGCTAAAAAATGAAACAAACATAACATTTTGAAGACTAATGTTCACCCTCTGTTTGTCATCTGTATGTGACAGTGAATTTATAATCCATTTCCTCCTTCCAAGGCACGGAGACAGCTGTCCAAGGATGAGTTTGGTCGGGTTGTGGCCGCCATGTGCCATTACGTGGCTCTCTGGAGGAGAGAAGGAGTTAATGAAGACGAGAAGGCGGCTTTTCGGAGCAGCAGGGAGGGAAGAAAAGCAAAGGAAAGAAGGACAAGGGTCAGAAGGATGAGGAGACGTGCCCAAGCCTTTGAACCAGACACCGACCCTGAGCGCCTGATGATCAAGACGGATGCAGCGGAAAAGCAGGGATCAGAAACAATTTGACTCAAATGAAGAGGGGGGGCAGCGTGCACACGGACCAAGGGAGGCGAAATTGTCCAGGTTCCCAGGCTTTAGACAATTGATGGTTAGCCTAAAGAAAATTGAGGATTTGTAGTTAAGCATTGCTGAGTGGAGTCATATATTTTATATCTGTATATATTGTACTTATGTATATTTTATATCTGTAGATATCTTATATCTGTATACATTATCTATTATTTTATATCTGTATATATTTATTTATTTTATATATTTAGTTGTGCCTGTGCTGCAGAGGCTGTAAGATGGGAAAGAAGAAGAAGAACGGGGACATTAACACATGCTGCCTCACCTCCTGGAGGTGAAAGGTCAAACTATATAGAAACTTAATAATCATGTCATCAGAACTTCTCATCTTCTCTGCAGGTTAGAGGTTGTCAGTTGGGAGCACAGAAAATAGTAACAATATGATGCCTGGAAATGTGGACTACAGTCAGACAACTGAAATTACAGTTAAATGAAACAGCTGCAAAGAGTTTTTGTTTTTTTAAAGAGAAGTTTTTATTTCCATCAAATTGTAGGAGCAGTGACAGTACAAAAGGTCTCGCATTGTAAAAATAGAAAAATAGATTAAGGTTATGATCAAATTTTAAAAAATCAAATAAAACGCTTGCTGCTCACAGTATTTTAGCAAACAACTGTGTTCAAACATGTCCTTGTTCACACAGGTCACAAACATCATGGACCGGATCTACTAAACGTTTGCGTGTGTAAAAACGTGTGCAAACTTGATATCACCCCCCCAAAAAATGTGCCAGCTGATCAACTTACGGGGTGCACTAAGGATTGTGTCTGTCAAATGTGCAAAATAGCGCGCGCTGTCAATTTTGCACGTTTGGCATAATGAATATCCAATTTGGGGCGTTTTTACCAAAGTGTGCAAAATACAGGGAGGAGAAAATGCAAATGTGTTCATTTAGCACACGCAATGTGATTTACTAAACCTGACGATGATTTAGGTGGTGGTGACTGCATCTGTATTTAGTACGTTTGAAAGGAAGATGCTAAGCAGTTGCGGGCTGCAGCAATGGACCACTAGCGGGCTTCCCGGGGCTTCCCGGCCCGCTAGTGGTCCACTTGGATGGAGGGACCTCACCACTACCTGTGTGCCCTCTTCACCCCCTCTCACCGCGGCATTTATGACCATCGTAAGACAAGACACATCGCTGACGCAGCAGCCTGGTGTGACCCGAGTGTCCCCCCGATCGCCTGTGCCAAAGAGGATACATAGCGATCTTCCTGCGTAGGTGCGCACAGATGTAAATGGTAAATGAACTAATTTATATAGCGCCTTTCTTGTCTTTACGACCACTTAAAGTGCTTTACACTCGAGTCGACATTCACACACTGGTGGCCGAGGCTACTGTACAAGGTGCCACCTGCTCATCAGCATATCCAGTCACACGCATTCATACACCAATAGCTATTGGGGTTCAGTATCTTGCCCAAAGACACTTCGACATGTGGACTGCAGGGACCGGGGATCGAACCACCGGCCTTCCGGTTGGTGGACGGCTGCTCTACCTCCTGGGCCACAGCCGCCCTGGTACTAGATGTGGGCTGCCCCCCCAGTTTTGCTAAGGTTTTATTAAAGGCTATTTTTTCTTTTGTTCTCTGCCTTACGTCTTGCCATCTTCTTTTAACTTCCCCTGTTGTTCTCCTGGTTTTACCAACGCATTGACTTGTTCACAAATACTCTCCCATATAGCGTTTTTTCTAGTGATATTATTTTTTTCATTTCATTCATTTTGCGCTTACGGGCTGCCTGCTCCTTCAAACTCTCCACGGCGGAAACCATTAAGACACGCAAAAAACACGCAAAACCCTCTTTGCATACTGCTTTCTGCACCTGTTGTCATTTACGCAATTCTCCTTAGTTGATCACCCGCAAAATGCACGCTAACCAAACGTGCAATCTGTTGGACTGCGCACGCAATATAGTACCCCTTATTTGGGATCTTAGTAGATCCGGCCCTATGACCGATAAATTATGAGTCCACCATGTTGCTGTTAAGTGATGGGCTGGAGTCAGCTTTGTTATGACAAACTTAGGCACTAATGCCAGACCCATCAGCCACACACTGACTGTAATTGTCAGCCTGTGTTAGACATTTTGAAATTGATTCAGTCTCTCTTCTCTTCTTCTGTGTAGTTCTGGATGGTTTGGTGATGTGTCCTCGGTCTTTCTTGTAGATGGGAATACACATGAGTTTTGCCTTCTCCTGGACGATGATGGTCACTTAGAGCAGTATCATCACTTGACTTCACACAGCAGAGGGTGGACGCTGCGGTGAGAAAAAGAGAGAAAGTTTACAACACAGAAGAAGAAGACGACTGATTTTGCCTAATCTGAGGCTGGACTGTCACACACAGAGGAGTCATTAACCACAACCACAACAGTTAACCACAACTGTTACAGCAGCAGAAGTATACATGTAAAAGTGCAGGTAGTTTAAATAGAATAAAAGAAAATGAAAGAAAATATAAAATAAATCCTAATATATACAGAATATAACAAAATATCAAATATACAGAATATAAACTATAAAAACTATAAAAACAGTGTGAGAGTGGAAAAACAATGTGGCAGTGAGCAGGTATGCAAAAACAGGACTATACAGCAGAGAGTTGCGAGTTGACTCTGACAGACAGATGTGAGTTATTGTACATTGTGATAGCTTGTAGCAGGAATCATGACAACACCCAGGTACTTGTAGTCCTCAACCTCCTCCACATCCTCGCCCAGAACACACAGTGGCTGTGAAGTAGTCCTCTTCCTCCTGAAGTCAATCACCATCTCTCTGGTCTTGTTGACATTCAGCCTCAGGTGATTGCATCCAGCCCACTCTACAAAGTCATCCACCACTGCTCTGTACTCCCCTTCCCTTCCCCAACTTATACACCGGACAACAGCTGAGTCATCAGAAAATTTCTGTAAGTGACATGACTCAGAGTTGTATTGGAAATCTGTGGTGTATAAGGTGAAATGGAAAGGGGACAGCATAGTCCGCTGTGGAGCTCCTGTATCACTGACCACCGCATCAGACAGGACACTGCCCAGACAGACAAACTGTCACCTGCCTGTCAGGTAGTCAGTAATCCAGGAGACAATGGAGGTGTCGACTCCCAGCACCCGCAGCTTCTCGCCCAGCAGCAGTGGCTGAATAGTGTTGAAAGCGCTGGAGACATCAAAGAATATGATTCTCACAGTGCTGCCACTACTACCCAGGTGCGAATGGGCTCATTGCAGCAGATAGATGACAGCATTGTCAACTCCCAGATTGGGCTGGTAAGCAAACTGTAGAGGGTCTAGCAGCTCCTTCACCCGCGGTCTCATGTGGGCCAAGACCAGCCTCTCCAGCACCTTCATCACATGAGATGTGAGGACAACTGGTCGGTAGTCATTGAGGTCCGATGGAGTTGACTTTTTTGGGATAGGAACAAGTCAGGACATCTTCCACAGCACTGGGACTCTCTCCAGACTCAGGCTCAGGTTGTAGAGATGTTGGAGAACAGGAGACAGCTGGCTAGCACAGGTCTTCAGGATCCTGGGGCTGATAACATCAGGTCCTGCGGCAGGGAGGAGAGGGGGAGGGGTGTAAACAGTGTGGGTGAGTGGGGGGCTCTCTCCAGACATCCTGATGGTTGGTTGCCCTTCACTTTACATCCAGTGATCTGTTTCATCCCAGTCCACACATCCCTCACATTGTTCTGCTGGAGTTTGGCCTCCAGCTTCCTCCTGTAGCTGTCTTTACACCCCTCAGCATCTCCCTGAGTTCATGCTGCACTCTCCTCAGCTGCTCTCCGTCACCAGACCTGAAGGCCCTCTTCTTCTTGCTGAGGAGTGCTTTCAGGTCACTTGTAATCAATGGCTTGTTGTTGGGGAAGCAGTGAACAGTCCGGTTGGTGTGGTGGTGTGTTCACAGAACCTGATGTATTCTGTGATGCAGTCCGCCATGTCATCGATGTCCTCCCCATGTGGCTCACAGAGTACATCCCAGTCTATTGTCTCAAAGCAGTCCTGCAGTGCCCCAGCAGCCTCCTGAGTCCACATCCTTACTGTCCTTGTGTGAATATACATAAATAACATAAATAAAAAAATTTCAAGCAGCCTCCCATGAATGCCCAGCATGTCTTTCTTTGCCACACACAGGACTTTCTGGCAGTCATCAAGGCTCCTCTGATCCCGAATGAAGCGGTCATACCTAGAATAAAATACAAGACAACAGTAAGCAGGAGAGTTACACATGTGTCTGTATCACATAATCTTGAAATAGCAGCAGTTAAACAGAATCCATGAAAAAGGAAAGAAATAGCAGGCAGATTAACAACTGATCGGACTTCACAGGTAACCCTGCTGAGAGACATTGCCACGGGTTTCCTGAAGGCCGTGAGAGGTCAGTCCGCATGACACTTCAGGCCTGTGTTAGTGACGCTTTATAACACCTGGCTGACCAGATAATGGACATGGAGCAGAAACATTCAGTCTCCCTGCTCATTGTTCTGGTGGATTTCAACAGAGCAAACCTCAACCATGACCTGCCTAAATATATACAGCATGTGTCCCACCAGGGACACAAACACTCTAGACCACTGCTATTCAACATTAAAGAACGCCTATCGCTCTGTCCCCCATGCAGCCTTGGGGCGCTCTGATCACTGCATGGTTCATCTTCTACCAACTTACAGGCAGAAGTTAAAATCTGCTACGCCTGTAGTAAAGACTGTCAGGAGATGGACCACCGATGCAAAGCTGGAACTACAGGCCTGCTTTGACTGCACAGATTGGAATGTTTTTGAGGCTGCAGCTTCCGACCTGGATGAACTCACTGACACTGTGACATCGTACACTATCTTTTGTGAGGACACGTGTGTACAGACTAAAGCCTTCTGCACATACAAAAATAATAAACCCTGGTTCACTTCAAAACTCAAGCAGCTTCGCCAGGTCAAGGAGGAGGCCTACAGAAGTGGGGACAGAGTCCTGTACAACCAGGCCAGAAACACACTGACAAAGGAGGTCAGAGGAGCAAAGAGGCATTGCAAACAGGTTTTCAGCCTGTTCAGGTTTCGAACTGAATGAGTTCTACTGCAGGTTTGAGAAATCATTCACACCCATCACCGTGCCGCCCCTAAGTGCCAGCAGTTGCAGCAGCTCCTGCTCAATTTGAGTTTCTTTCACTTTTTTTAGCAGTTTTTAGCAAGTAATCTTAATTTCTGGATACCAAAGTTGCTGTGTTTGCTCTGGTCTTTTTTTGTTTTTTACACTTTCCGTGACCGGAGGGCCCCATGCCCAGCCACGACCCTATTGTTTACAGTCGGGATCAGCTGCTAGCCCTATGTTACACAGCGGTGCTGCCCCAGGATAGACCCGATGTTCCCCGTGAGTTGAAGAAGAGGAGACGGGGGACCCGAGCTGGAATTCAGTGCCGTAGGAAGAGTCGCTTCTGACCTGTCCTTCCGACCATCGTTATGGGGAATGTGAGATCTCTTCCCAACAAGATGAATGAGTTAACGGCGCTGACCCGGCACCTGAGGGAATATCGTGAGTGCAGCATCATAGTGTTAACGGAGACATGGCTGAACTCACTAACACCGGACACGACTGTTTCTCTGGAGGGATTTAATTTGCGGCGCACGGACAGGAGCGGTAAGAAGAAAGGAGGGGGGCTGGCTGTGATTGTTAACGATAGATGGTGTAACCCCGGGCACATCACTGTCAAAGAGCAGCTGTGTTGTAAGGACATTGAGCTGTTAGCTGTTAACATGAGACCGTACTATCTGCCCAGGGAATTTTCACATGTTCTGGTGGTAGCAGTGTACATTCCCCCCCTGTCCTGCACTCAGCTGTGAGCAGGCTGCAGACACAGCACCCACAGGCCCTCCTCCTCATCTCTGGGGACTTCAACCATGCCTCTCCTTCCTCCACTCTGCCCAAATTTACCCAGTATGTCACCTGCCACACCAGAGACAATAAAACACTGGACTTATTTTATGCCAACACAAGGAGTCATATTTATCATCACCTCTCCCTCCCCTGGGGAGATCAGACCACAGCCTGGTTCATCTCCTGCCTATGTATAAACCCTTAGTGCACAGACAACCAGCTGTGACCCGCACAGTCAGAAGATGGTTTGAGGAGACTGAAGAGGCTCTGAGGGACTGTTTCGAGACGACTGTCTGGGAGGAACTATGTGATGTTATTTATTAATGTATATTTATTATTCTTCTATCATCTTGCTGCTGCAATAAGTGGAATTTCCCCACTGTGGGATGAATAAAGGATATTCTATTCTATTCTATTCTATTCTATTCTATTCTATTCTATTCTATTCACCCGCTCTGACTCTGACACCAGACAACCATCACCACCCCCTGCTCCACCCTCACCCCTCCCCACTCACCCCCCACCATCAGCACTCCCTGCTCTACTCACCCCCCACCACCAATGAGGATCTGTGAAGGGGATTTGTACCAGCTCTTCAGGAGACAGAAGACCAGGAAGGCCCCAGGTCCAGACGGCGTCTCACCCTCCTGTCTGAAAGTCTGCGCTGACCAGCTGTCCCCCATCTTCACAGGGATCACTGGAGATGTGTGAAGTCCCCTCCTGCTTCAGACACTCAACAATAATCCCGGTCCCAAAGAAACCCTGCATCTCAGGACTGAATGACTACAGACCCATCGCCCTGACGTCTGTAGTCATGAAAACATTTGAGAGACTGGTGTTGACTCTCCTGAAGGACATCACAGGACCCCTGTTTGACCCCCCGTAGTTAGCCGACTGCAAACAGGTCAGTGGAGCATGCAGTCAACATGGGACTGCACTACATCCTCCAACACCTCGACTCCCCAGGGACCTATGCAAGGATCCTGTTGGTGGACTTCAGCTCAGCGTTCAACACCATCATTCCAAAAGTCCAAAAGTCCGCACTAAACTGACCAAGCTCACAGTTCCAGCCTTCACCTGTGAGTGGATCACAAACTGCCTGACAGACAGGAGGCAGCAGGTGAGGCTGGGGAAAATCACATCCAGCACCTAGACAATAAGCACTGGAAGCCCCCATTTCTCTCTCTACACCAGGGGTGCTCAATACGTCGATCGCGATCTACCAGTCGATCGCAAAGGTATTATTGGTAGATCGCGTGACATTAAAAAAATTGACGTCAACCTATCATCCATCCCGTCTTTTGATTGATATACAGGGCAGCCAGTCAGATGACATCTGAATTTTGTCTGACACTTAGGTCACTGCGCATGAGCAAACAACTGCGCTAAGTGCTATTTACTAGCAAGCTTGTCAGCGAGTTACGGCCAGTTTTCAGCCTTTGGTTTTTTCTCTCAAACCTATGAAAGGGTATAAAAATGAGTGAGGTAGCTGGACCAAGTAAGAAGAAAAAAACGTATAACTTTCATACGGAATGGGAGGAGGACTTTTTTTTCACGATGACATTTTCCAAGTGCGTTTGCCTCATCTGCCAGTCTACCATAGCAATACCAAAGAAGGGGAATATGGAGCGGCATTTTCGGACTGTTCATGGAAAATACGACACCGACTTCCCGCCGAAAAGCGAGCTGAGAAAGAGAAAAGTGAAGGAACTGAAATCCCAGTTGTCCGGACAGCAGTCATTTTTCACGCAACAAACTTCAAAAGCGAAAGCCGCCACCGAAGCATCGTTCCGGGTGAGTCACATCATCGTCAATAACAAGAAGTCCTTCCAAGACGGAGAGATGGTAAAAGAGGCATTCGTTGAAGCAGCTGACTCATTGTTCCGAGACTTTAAAAATAAGGCAGAAATATTATCTTCGATCAAAGCTCTCCAGCTGTCAAGAAGCACAGTTACACGGCGCTGTGAAGCCATGGCTGAGGATTTAACCCAGCAACTTTGGAAGGACATTGGAGATTGCGAGTGTTTCTCACTGCAGTTGGACGAATCTACGGACGTGAGTGACACAGCCCAGATGTGCATTTTCATTCGTATGGTGTTTAGTGATATCACTACAAAAGAAGAGCTATTAACAGTACTGCCCATGAAAGAACAGACGCGAGGAGAGGACATATTTCAGTCGTTTAAAAACTTTATCGGGAAAACTCAGCTCCCAGTGTACAAATTGATGTCTATCACCACGGATGGAGCACCCGCAATGGTTGGCCGCTTGAATGGATTTATTGCAAAGTGCAGGCAGGACGATGCTTTCCCGGACTTCCTAAATTACCATTGCATAATCCACCAACAAGCGTTATGCGCTAAAATGCTCAACATGAAAGAGATCATGGATGTTGCAACGAAGATCGCCTGTTCTATTCGCGCCAGATCTCTTCAAAGAAGGCTATTCCGTGCACATCTGGAGAATGCTGACTGCGACCACTCTGAGTTGTTGCTACACACTGACGTGAGATGGCTTAGTCGAGGGAAATTCCTGCAAAGATTTCGAGAGCTCTGTCTGGAGATTAAGGAGTTTTTCCGTGTAGCTGGACATGCAGAATACACGCAACTAAATGACGGTCAGTGGCTGTTAGACTTGGCATTTTTAACCGATCTGATCAACATGTTGAATGACCTTAATCTAGAGCTGCAAGGAAAAGACAAAACAGTGATCAATATGATCAGCTCGGTTAATGCTTTCAAACGAAAGATGCAACATCTCTCCTCAAAGCTGCAGCGCCATGATTTGGCAAACTTCCAGAACCTGGCGTCAGAGCTGGAGATGCAAGGGAAGGCCTGTGTGCAACTTGACACTGCACGCTACACAGAGCAGATTGACAATTGTCTGTCAGAGTTTGACAAACGCTTTCAAGACTTTTCTTTGCTCGAGCCAGTCGCTACATTCATGTGCTATCCTTTTCGGGAAGATGCTGAGGTTGATTCACTCGCATCAAAAATTGCAACACTGTTTCACCTGAACTCTTCTGGAGTGGAAGATGAGATTTTGACACTACAAGCTGACATTGAGCTGAAGTCCAGAGCTCATGGACAGTTCTGGAACTTACTCACAGAGGTAAAGTACCCCAACATGAGGAAATGTGCTACCTCCTTGACAGCATTATTCGGCTCCACTTATTTATGTGAGTCAGCCTTTTCCCACATGAAGATCATCAAGTCCAAGTACCGTTCCACCATGACTGATGAACATTTGGAAGTGTGCTTGAGGCTGGCTGTCAGCAGTTACCGTCCGGACTATGCATCCCTGGCTGATTCAATTCAGTGCAAGTCATCAGAGTAAACTCGGGTAATGACAAAAAATGTACATAGTTAATTGTGTTGTGTTGTGCAATATTGGCTCATGCGATATAAAGAATCCTCAATATATTTATAAATAAATATATGTTTTGCATTTTTTGTAGTAGGTAGATCATTTTGACTTGATCATTTTATAAGTAGCTCTCATGCTGAAAAAGTGTGAGCACCCCTGCTCTACACCAACGTCGTCAACAGATAACTTGAGTGCAGAATCACTGACAAAATTTTCAGCCTTCTAGCTTGAGAGGAAAAAAAGTTTCTCTGGTTGAACCAAGAAAGATCCAGGCCCTTAGACCTGTACACCCTTAGACCATATGTAGGTGTTGGTGCTAGATTGGCTTGTTAGGCGAATCCTTGGGGCTACATCCACCAAAGTTTATACACATTATCTAGGCTCCCCAAGGACCATGTCCTGTGAATTGCAGTTGCAGATTTTCTTTTAATGGATACAATGAAAGAATGAGGGGGGGAATAAGTCTGTTGCTGAAGGTGCTTCTGTGTGAGGTTAGCACCTGGTGGAGAGGGTGAGTACTGTTGTCCGGGATACTATGCAGTTTGCACAGCATCCTCCTCTCAGACACCACCACCAAAGAGTCCAGTTGGACCCCCAGGACAGAGGCAGCCTTCCTGATGATCCTGCTGATGTTGTTGCTGTCTGCTGCCCTCAGCATGCTGCCCTAGTATACAACCCCAAAAAAGATGACTCTGGCCCTTCTTGTACACAGCCTCAGTGTTCTTGGCCCGGTCCAGTTATTTGTCCAGCTGTACTCCACAGTATTTGTAATCCTGGACAACCTCCACAGTCACACTGTTGATGGAGATGTGTGGGGGCAGATTTCCTCCTGCAGAAATCCACCACCACTTTGTCTTGGTGGTGTTGAGATGCAGATGATTGGTCACACACCATTCGACGAAGGAGTCCACAACTCCCCTGTACTCCTCCTCCTTCTCACTGACACAGCCAACGATTGCAGAGTCGTCCGAAAACTTCTGCAGTTGGCAGGTCTCAGAGAGGAACTGAAAGTCCGAGGTATACAGGGTGAACAGAAATGGGGAAAGAACAATTCCCTGTGGTGCCCCAGTGCTGCTGAACACAGTATCAGACACACAGACCTGCAGTCTGACATATTGTGGTCGACCCATCAGTCTGTAATCCAGGAAACCAGGGGAGAGTCCACCTGCATCGCCGTCAGCTTACTTCCCAGCAGGGCAGGCCAGATGGTGTTGAACGCACTGGAGAAGTCAGGGTGGAGCAGGCAGATGATGGCATCCTCCACTCCTAGTTTTGGCTAGTCGGCAAACTGAAGAGGGTCCAGTGATAAGCTGACAAGGGGCCAAAGAAGTGAGAGGACCAGCCTCTCCAGAGACTTCATCAGGTGGGACGTCAGTGCCACCGGTCTGTAGTCGTTGGAGGTGCTGGGACGTGCCTTGTTCGGTATAGGATGTCTTACTGGGTATTATATATATATATATATATATATATATATATATATATTACTTTTCTATAATAACTCCATGGCAGGCGCTGCTAAGCTAGTGGCGTTGTACATCCTCGCCAACAACGATGTTCCGACTATGTCACTGAGGCGGGTAGACTCCTGATGAGGCTCCAGCCTAGCCCCGACCATCGACCCCGACGTGGGACGGCGGGCAGGAGCAGGCTGAGTAGCCCCGTTGGTGGTCCACTCCCTTCGGTGACATCGTCAACGGAACATCAGTGTTGGTCGTTAATCTGATCGTTTATTTGCAGATTCGTCATGATAACAAATCATCTGCATGGATAGTGGCGATCATATCGCCTTCAACTTTCAAACAAATCAGCCCATTTCAACAGATGGAAGAACAAAATACGATCCGCATGATGCCGAATCCAATGCCGGTAACATTGACTTCGTCCAACTTGAAGTCAAACATGCTCATTTCAAACACAATGAGAAGTAATAATTCTATTACGGCTATGCGATGTTACACGGGCCCTACCATAGTTGTTGTGAAATGTTTCTCTGCTTGCATCGAGCCCGGCCGATGGCCCACCCCCGGGAGCCATACAACCCACTGTGATTTGTAGGTTCGTTCAGCTCCAGCTCGCGCAAAAAAGGGACGTTCCACACACAACGTGGCAAAGTGCCATTTGCATAAAACTTGGGGGCTGCACTAACATTAGTGAGTTTGAGACCCATGATCTGAAGGCTAAAACACCCAACTTTTACCTTTGAGACCCTTTGTTATTAAGATACAAAGTTGGCTAGAGAATGACTGGGTCCTATTAGGTGAGACTGCGATACAGTCATGACAGGAAAACTTAGATATCACTCCAGCATTCATGAGATTATTGAAGACCACTTTCTCAGCATCTAAAGGCTAAGACACCCAACTTGTACCTTTGAGACCCTTTATTAACAATGCAGATGAATTGACTGGAGCGCAGTTCGAAATCCCCGCTGCCGGAACTTAACGAACGTGCCAGCTCGTTAACCCCGTCTGTGTCTCTTGCATATCCCATAGAGAGCTGCTGCTCCTCCAACTAGAAGTTCGATAAAACTTCCAGGTTCGACGAAAAACGGCGAAAAAGTCGGATCCATAGCATTGTTGATGTTTAAGAGTTCCTTCCGAGTGTATAATGAGGCGCCCATCCATGGCACCATCTTGGATTTATAATAATATAATATAATAAATACCCAACTTGTACCTTTGAGACCCTTTATTAAAAATGCAAAGTTGGCCACAGAATGATTGAGACCTGTTTGGCCAAATATGGGTGTATTGAGATACAGTCATGACCCCTTTGCCTCATACAACAGGAAACTTAAGTATGAATCCAGCATTCATGAGATTATTGAAGACCACTTTCTCTGTATCTAAAGGCTAAGACACCCAACTTGTACCTTTGAGACCCTTTATTAAAAATTCAAAGTTGGCTACAGAATGACTGAGACCTCTTTGGCCAAATATGGGTGTATGGAGATACAGCCATGACACCTTTGTTTCACACAACAGGAAGTAACTTAAGTATGACTCCAGCATTCATGAGATTACTGAAGACCACTTTCCCAGTATCTAAAGTCTAAAACACCCAACTTGTACCTTTGAGACCGTTTATTAAAAATGCAAAGTTGGCTACAGAATGACTGAGACCTGTTTGGCCAATTATGGGTGTATGGAGATACAGTCATGACCCCTTTGTCTCATACAAGAGGAATTGAAGTATGACTCCAGCATTCATGAGATTATTGAAGACCACTTTCTCGGTATCTAAAGGCTAAGACATCCAACTTGTACCTTTGAGACCCTATATTAAAAATGCAAAGTTGGCTACAGAATGACTGAGACCTGTTTGGCCAAATATGGGTGTATGGAGATACAGTCATGACCCCTTTGTCTCATACAACAGGAAGTTAAGTATGACTCCAGCATTCATGAGATTATTGAAGACCACTTTCTCTGTATCTAAAGGCTAAAACACCCAACTTGTACCTTTGAGACCCTGTATAAAAATTCAAAGTTGGCTACAGAATGACTTAGACCTGTTTGGCCAAATATGGGTGTATGGAGATAGAGTCATGAGATCTATGTTTCACACAACAGGGAGTAACTTCAGTATGACTCCAGCATTCGTGAGAGTAGCAAAGACCACATTCTCAGTATCTAAAGGCTAAAACACCCAACTTTTACGTTGAGACCCTTTATTAATGATGCAAAGTTGGCTAGAGAATGACTGAGACCTGTTTGGCCAAATATGGGTGTATGGAGATACAGTCATGACACCTGTGTTTCACACAACAGGAAGTAACTTAAGTATGACTCCAGCATTCATGAGATTATTGAAGACGACTTCCTCTGTATCTAAAGGCTAAAACACCCAACTTGTACCTTTGAGACCCTTTATTGAAAATGCAAAGTTGGCTAGAGAATGACTGAGACCTGTTTGGCCAAATATGGGTGTATGGAGGTACAGTCATGACACCTTTGTTTCACACAACATGAAGTAACTTAAATATGACTCCAGCATTCATGAGATTACTGAAGACCACTTTCCCAGTATCTAAAGTCTAAAACACCCAACTTGTACCTTTGAGACCCTTTATTAAAAATTCAAAGTTGGCTACAGAATGACTGAGACCTGTTTGGCCAATGTGGGTGTATGGAGATACAGTCATGACCTCTTTGTCTCACATAACAGGGAGTTACTTAAGTATGACTCCAGTATTCATGAGATTACTGAAGACCACTTTCCCAGTATCGAAAGGCTAAAACACCCAACTTGTACGTTGAGACCCTTTATTAATGATGCAAAGTTGTCTAGAGAATGACTGAGACCTGTTTGGCAAAATATGGGTGTATGGAGATACAGTCATGAGACCTATGTTTCACACAACAGGGAGTAACTTCAGTATGACTCCAGCTTTCATGAGATTATTGAAGACCACTTTCTAAGTATCTAAAGGCTAAAACACCCAACTTGTACCTTTGAGACCCTTTATTGAAAATGCAAAGGTGGCTACAGAATGACTGAGACCTGTTGGGCCAAATATGGGTGTATGGAGATACAGTCATGACCCCTTTGTCTCATACAACAGGAAGTTAAGTATGACTCCAGCATTCATGAGATTATTGAAGACCACTTTCTCGGTATCTAAAGGCTAAAACACCCAACTTGTACCTTTGAGACCCTTTATTAAAAATTCAAAGTTGGCTACAGAATGACTGAGACCTGTTTGGCCAAATATGGGTGTATGGAGATAGAGTCATGAGACCTATGTTTCACACAACAGGGAGTAACTTCAGTATGACTCCAGCATACCTGAGAGTAGCAAAGACCACTTTCTCAGTATCTAAAGGCTAAGACACCCAACTTGTACGTTGAGACCCTTTATTAATGATGCAAAGTTGGCTACAGAATGACTGAGACCTGTTTGGCCAAATATGGGTACATGGAGGTACAGTCATGACACCTTTGTTTCACACAACATGAAGTAACTTAAATATGACTCCAGCATTCATGAGATTACTGAAGACCACTTTCCCAGTATCTAAAGTCTAAAACACCCAACTTGTACCTTTGAGACCCTTTATTAAAAATTCAAAGTTGGCTACAGAATGGCTGAGACCTGTTTGGCCAAATATGGGTACATGGAGGTACAGTCATGACACCTTTGTTTCACACAACATGAAGTAACTTAAATATGACTCCAGCATTCATGAGATTACTGAAGACCACTTTCCCAGTATCTTAAGTCTAAAACACCCAACTTGCACCTTTGAGACCCTTTATTAAAACTTCAAAGTTGGCTACAGAATGACTGAGACCTGTTTGGCCAAATATGGGTACATGGAGGTACAGTCATGACACCTTTGCTTCACACAACATGAAGTAACTTAAATATGACTCCAGCATTCATGAGATTACTGAAGACCACTTTCCCAGTATCTAAAGTCTAAAACACCCAACTTGTACCTTTGAGACCCTTTATTAAAAATTCAAAGTTGGCTACAGAATGGCTGAGACCTGTTTGGCCAAATATGGGTGTATGGAGATACAGTCATGACCCCTTTGTCTCATACAACAGGAATTGAAGTATGACTCCAGCATTCATGAGATTATTGAAGACCACTTTCTCGGCATCTAAAGGCTAAGACATCCAACTTGTACCTTTGAGACCCTTTATTAAAAATGCAAAGTTGGCTACAGAATGACTGAGACCTGTTTGGCCAAATATGGGTGTATGGAGATACAGTCATGACATCTTTGTTTCACACAACAGGAAGTAACTTAAGTATGACTCCAGCATTCATGAGATTAGCAAAGACCACTTTCTCTGTGTCTAAAGGCTAAAACACCCAACTTGTACCTTTGAGACCCTTTAGTTATGAAAAATGCAAAGTTGGCTTGAGAATGACTGAGACCTATTTGGCCCAATATGGGTGTATGGTGATACAGTCAGGACTTCAGCATTCATGAGATTATTGAAGACCACTTTCTGGGTATCTAAAGGCTAAAACACCAAACTTGTATCTTTGAGACCCTTTATTAAAAATGCAAAGTTGGCTACAGAATGACTGAGACCTGTTTGGCCAAATATGGGTGTATGGAGGTACAGTCATGACACCTTTGTTTCACACAACAGGAAGTAACTTAAGTATGACTCCAGCATTCATGAGATTATTGAAGACACGTTCTCGGTATCTAAAGGCTAAAAGACCCAACTTGTACCTTTGAGACCCTTTTTTAAAAATGCAAAGTTGGCTACAGAATGACTGAGACCCGTTTGGCCAAATATGGGTGTATGGAGATACAGTTATGACCCCTTTGTCTCATACAATAGGAAATGTAAGTATGACTCCAGCATTCATTAGATTACTGAAGACCACTTTCCCAGTATCGAAAGGCTAAAACACCCAACTTGTACCTCTGAGACCCATTATTAAAAATGCAAAGTTGGCTACAGAATGACTGAGACCGGTTTGGCCAAATAATGGTGTATGGAGATACAGTCATGACTCTAGCATTCATGAGATTATTGAAGACCACTTTCCAAGTATCTAAAGTCTAAAACACCGAACGTGTACCTTTGATACCCTTTAGTTATGAAAAATGCAAAGTTGGCTTGAGAATGACTGAGACCTGGTTGGCCAAGTACGGGTGTATGGAGATACAGTCATGACCTCTTTGTCTCACACAACAGGGAGTAACTTCAGTATGACTCCAGCATTCATGAGATTATTGAAGACCACTTTCTCTGTATCTAAAGGCTAAAACACCCAACTTGTACCTTTGAGACCCTTTATTGAAAATGCAAAGTTGGCTACAGAATGACTGAGACCTGTTTGGCCCAATATGGGTGTATGGTGATACAGTCAGGACTTCAGCATTCATCATATTATTAAAGACCACTTTCTCAGTATCTAAAGGCTAAAACACCCAACTTGTACGTTGAGACCCTTTATTAATGATGCAAAGTTGGCTAGAGAATGACTGAGACCCGTTTGGCAAAATATGGGTTTATGGAGATACAGTCATGACCTCTTTGTCTCACATAACAGGGAGTAACTCAAGAATGACTCCAGCATTCATGAGATTATTGAAGACCACTTTCTCGTTATCTAAAGGCTAAAACACCCAACTTGTACCTTTGAGATCCTTTATTAAAATGCAAAGTTGGCTACAGAATGACTGAGACCTGTTTGGCCAAATATGGGTGTATGGAGGTACAGTCATGACACCTTTGTTTCACACAACAGGAAGTAGCTTAAGTATGACTCCAGCATTCATGAGATTTTTGAAGACCACGTTCTCGGTATCTAAAGGCTAAAACACCCAACTTGTACCTTTGAGACCCTTTTTTAAAAATGCAAAGTTGGCTACAGAATGACTGAGACCCGTTTGGCCAAATATGGGTGTATGGAGATACAGTTATGACCCCTTTGTCTCATACAATAGGAAATGTAAGTATGACTCCAGCATTCATGAGATTATTGAAGACCACTTTCTCTGTATCTAAAGGCTAAAACTCCCAACTTGTACCTTTGAGACCCTTTATTGAAAATGCAAAGTTGGCTACAGAATGACTGAGACCTGTTTGGCCAAATATGGGTGTATGGAGATACAGTCATGACACCTTTGTTTCACACAACAGGAAGTAGCTTAAGTATGACTCCAGCATTCATGAGATTTTTGAAGACCACGTTCTCGGTATCTAAAGGCTAAAACACCCAACTTGTACCTTTGAGACCCTTTATTAAAAATGCAAAGTTGGCTACAGAATGACTGAGACCGGTTTGGCCAAATAATGGTGTATGGAGATACAGTCATGACTCTAGCATTCATGAGATTATTGAAGACCACTTTCCAAGTATCTAAAGTCTAAAACACCGAACGTGTACCTTTGATACCCTTTAGTTATGAAAAATGCAAAGTTGGCTTGAGAATGACTGAGACCTGGTTGGCCAAGTACGGGTGTATGGAGATACAGTCATGACCTCTTTGTCTCACACAACAGGGAGTAACTTCAGTATGACTCCAGCATTCATGAGATTATTGAAGACCACTCTCTCTGTATCTAAAGGCTAAAACACCCAACTTGTACGTTGAGACCCTTTATTAATGATGCAAAGTTGGCTAGAGAATGACTGAGACCTGTTTGGCAAAATATGGGTTTATGGAGATACAGTCATGAACTCTTTGTCTCACATAACAGGGAGTAACTCAAGTATGACTCCAGCATTCATGAGATTTTTGAAGACCACGTTCTCGGTATCTAAAGGCTAAAACACCCAACTTGTACCTTTGAGACCCTTTTTTAAAAATGCAAAGTTGGCTACAGAATGACTGAGACCCGTTTGGCCAAATATGGGTGTATGGAGATACAGTCATGACCCCTTTGTCTCATACAATAGGAAATGTAAGTATGACTCCAGCATTCATTAGATTACTGAAGACCACTTTCCCAGTATCTAAAGGCTAAAACACCCAACTTGTACCTCTGAGACCCATTACTAAAAATGCAAAGTTGGCTACAGAATGACTGAGACCTGTTTGGCAAATAAGGGTGTATGGAGATACAGTCATGACCTCTTTGTCTCACATAACAGGGAGTTACTTAAGTATGACTCCAGTATTCATGAGATTACTGAAGACCACTTTCCCAGTATCGAAAGGCTAAAACACCCAACTTGTACGTTGAGACCCTTTATTAATGATGCAAAGTTGGCTAGAGAATGACTGAGACCTGTTTGGCAAAATATGGGTGTATGGAGATACAGTCATGAGACCTATGTTTCACACAACAGGGAGTAACTTCAGTATGACTCCAGCATTCATGAGATTATTGAAGACCACTTTCTAAGTATCTAAAGGCTAAAACACCCAACTTGTACCTTTGAGACAATTTATTAAAAATGCAAAGTTGGCTACAGAATGACTGAGACCTGTTTGGCCAAATATTGGTGTATGGTGATACAGTCAGGACTTCAGCATTCATCACATTATTAAAGACCACTTTCCAAGTATCTAAAGTCTAAAACACCGAACGTGTACCTTTGATACCCTTTAGTTATGAAAAATGCAAAGTTGGCTTGAGAATGACTGAGACCTGGTTGGCCAAGTACGGGTGTATGGAGATACAGTCATGACCTCTTTGTCTCACACAACAGGGAGTAACTTCAGTATGACTCCAGCATACCTGAGAGTAGCAAAGACCACTTTCTCAGTATCTAAAGGCTAAGACACCCAACTTGTACGTTGAGACCCTTTATTAATGATGCAAAGTTGGCTACAGAATGACTGAGACCTGTTTGGCCAAATATGGGTACATGGAGGTACAGTCATGACACCTTTGTTTCACACAACATGAAGTAACTTAAATATGACTCCAGCATTCATGAGATTACTGAAGACCACTTTCCCAGTATCTAAAGTCTAAAACACCCAACTTGTACCTTTGAGACCCTTTATTAAAAATTCAAAGTTGGCTACAGAATGGCTGAGACCTGTTTGGCCAAATATGGGTACATGGAGGTACAGTCATGACACCTTTGTTTCACACAACATGAAGTAACTTAAATATGACTCCAGCATTCATGAGATTACTGAAGACCACTTTCCCAGTATCTTAAGTCTAAAACACCCAACTTGCACCTTTGAGACCCTTTATTAAAACTTCAAAGTTGGCTACAGAATGACTGAGACCTGTTTGGCCAAATATGGGTACATGGAGGTACAGTCATGACACCTTTGCTTCACACAACATGAAGTAACTTAAATATGACTCCAGCATTCATGAGATTACTGAAGACCACTTTCCCAGTATCTAAAGTCTAAAACACCCAACTTGTACCTTTGAGACCCTTTATTAAAAATTCAAAGTTGGCTACAGAATGGCTGAGACCTGTTTGGCCAAATATGGGTGTATGGAGATACAGTCATGACCCCTTTGTCTCATACAACAGGAATTGAAGTATGACTCCAGCATTCATGAGATTATTGAAGACCACTTTCTCGGCATCTAAAGGCTAAGACATCCAACTTGTACCTTTGAGACCCTTTATTAAAAATGCAAAGTTGGCTACAGAATGACTGAGACCTGTTTGGCCAAATATGGGTGTATGGAGATACAGTCATGACATCTTTGTTTCACACAACAGGAAGTAACTTAAGTATGACTCCAGCATTCATGAGATTAGCAAAGACCACTTTCTCTGTGTCTAAAGGCTAAAACACCCAACTTGTACCTTTGAGACCCTTTAGTTATGAAAAATGCAAAGTTGGCTTGAGAATGACTGAGACCTATTTGGCCCAATATGGGTGTATGGTGATACAGTCAGGACTTCAGCATTCATGAGATTATTGAAGACCACTTTCTGGGTATCTAAAGGCTAAAACACCAAACTTGTATCTTTGAGACCCTTTATTAAAAATGCAAAGTTGGCTACAGAATGACTGAGACCTGTTTGGCCAAATATGGGTGTATGGAGGTACAGTCATGACACCTTTGTTTCACACAACAGGAAGTAACTTAAGTATGACTCCAGCATTCATGAGATTATTGAAGACACGTTCTCGGTATCTAAAGGCTAAAAGACCCAACTTGTACCTTTGAGACCCTTTTTTAAAAATGCAAAGTTGGCTACAGAATGACTGAGACCCGTTTGGCCAAATATGGGTGTATGGAGATACAGTTATGACCCCTTTGTCTCATACAATAGGAAATGTAAGTATGACTCCAGCATTCATTAGATTACTGAAGACCACTTTCCCAGTATCGAAAGGCTAAAACACCCAACTTGTACCTCTGAGACCCATTATTAAAAATGCAAAGTTGGCTACAGAATGACTGAGACCGGTTTGGCCAAATAATGGTGTATGGAGATACAGTCATGACTCTAGCATTCATGAGATTATTGAAGACCACTTTCCAAGTATCTAAAGTCTAAAACACCGAACGTGTACCTTTGATACCCTTTAGTTATGAAAAATGCAAAGTTGGCTTGAGAATGACTGAGACCTGGTTGGCCAAGTACGGGTGTATGGAGATACAGTCATGACCTCTTTGTCTCACACAACAGGGAGTAACTTCAGTATGACTCCAGCATTCATGAGATTATTGAAGACCACTTTCTCTGTATCTAAAGGCTAAAACACCCAACTTGTACCTTTGAGACCCTTTATTGAAAATGCAAAGTTGGCTACAGAATGACTGAGACCTGTTTGGCCCAATATGGGTGTATGGTGATACAGTCAGGACTTCAGCATTCATCATATTATTAAAGACCACTTTCTCAGTATCTAAAGGCTAAAACACCCAACTTGTACGTTGAGACCCTTTATTAATGATGCAAAGTTGGCTAGAGAATGACTGAGACCCGTTTGGCAAAATATGGGTTTATGGAGATACAGTCATGACCTCTTTGTCTCACATAACAGGGAGTAACTCAAGAATGACTCCAGCATGCATGAGATTATTGAAGACCACTTTCTCGTTATCTAAAGGCTAAAACACCCAACTTGTACCTTTGAGATCCTTTATTAAAATGCAAAGTTGGCTACAGAATGACTGAGACCTGTTTGGCCAAATATGGGTGTATGGAGGTACAGTCATGACACCTTTGTTTCACACAACAGGAAGTAGCTTAAGTATGACTCCAGCATTCATGAGATTTTTGAAGACCACGTTCTCGGTATCTAAAGGCTAAAACACCCAACTTGTACCTTTGAGACCCTTTTTTAAAAATGCAAAGTTGGCTACAGAATGACTGAGACCCGTTTGGCCAAATATGGGTGTATGGAGATACAGTTATGACCCCTTTGTCTCATACAATAGGAAATGTAAGTATGACTCCAGCATTCATGAGATTATTGAAGACCACTTTCTCTGTATCTAAAGGCTAAAACTCCCAACTTGTACCTTTGAGACCCTTTATTGAAAATGCAAAGTTGGCTACAGAATGACTGAGACCTGTTTGGCCAAATATGGGTGTATGGAGATACAGTCATGACACCTTTGTTTCACACAACAGGAAGTAGCTTAAGTATGACTCCAGCATTCATGAGATTTTTGAAGACCACGTTCTCGGTATCTAAAGGCTAAAACACCCAACTTGTACCTTTGAGACCCTTTATTAAAAATGCAAAGTTGGCTACAGAATGACTGAGACCGGTTTGGCCAAATAATGGTGTATGGAGATACAGTCATGACTCTAGCATTCATGAGATTATTGAAGACCACTTTCCAAGTATCTAAAGTCTAAAACACCGAACGTGTACCTTTGATACCCTTTAGTTATGAAAAATGCAAAGTTGGCTTGAGAATGACTGAGACCTGGTTGGCCAAGTACGGGTGTATGGAGATACAGTCATGACCTCTTTGTCTCACACAACAGGGAGTAACTTCAGTATGACTCCAGCATTCATGAGATTATTGAAGACCACTCTCTCTGTATCTAAAGGCTAAAACACCCAACTTGTACGTTGAGACCCTTTATTAATGATGCAAAGTTGGCTAGAGAATGACTGAGACCTGTTTGGCAAAATATGGGTTTATGGAGATACAGTCATGAACTCTTTGTCTCACATAACAGGGAGTAACTCAAGTATGACTCCAGCATTCATGAGATTTTTGAAGACCACGTTCTCGGTATCTAAAGGCTAAAACACCCAACTTGTACCTTTGAGACCCTTTTTTAAAAATGCAAAGTTGGCTACAGAATGACTGAGACCCGTTTGGCCAAATATGGGTGTATGGAGATACAGTCATGACCCCTTTGTCTCATACAATAGGAAATGTAAGTATGACTCCAGCATTCATTAGATTACTGAAGACCACTTTCCCAGTATCTAAAGGCTAAAACACCCAACTTGTACCTCTGAGACCCATTACTAAAAATGCAAAGTTGGCTACAGAATGACTGAGACCTGTTTGGCAAATAAGGGTGTATGGAGATACAGTCATGACCTCTTTGTCTCACATAACAGGGAGTTACTTAAGTATGACTCCAGTATTCATGAGATTACTGAAGACCACTTTCCCAGTATCGAAAGGCTAAAACACCCAACTTGTACGTTGAGACCCTTTATTAATGATGCAAAGTTGGCTAGAGAATGACTGAGACCTGTTTGGCAAAATATGGGTGTATGGAGATACAGTCATGAGACCTATGTTTCACACAACAGGGAGTAACTTCAGTATGACTCCAGCATTCATGAGATTATTGAAGACCACTTTCTAAGTATCTAAAGGCTAAAACACCCAACTTGTACCTTTGAGACAATTTATTAAAAATGCAAAGTTGGCTACAGAATGACTGAGACCTGTTTGGCCAAATATTGGTGTATGGTGATACAGTCAGGACTTCAGCATTCATCACATTATTAAAGACCACTTTCCAAGTATCTAAAGTCTAAAACACCGAACGTGTACCTTTGATACCCTTTAGTTATGAAAAATGCAAAGTTGGCTTGAGAATGACTGAGACCTGGTTGGCCAAGTACGGGTGTATGGAGATACAGTCATGACCTCTTTGTCTCACACAACAGGGAGTAACTTCAGTATGACTCCAGCATTCATGAGATTATTGAAGACCACTTTCTCTGTATCTAAAGGCTAAAACACCCAACTTGTACCTTTGAGACCCTTTATTGAAAATGCAAAGTTGGCTACAGAATGACTGAGACCTGTTTGGCCCAATATGGGTGTATGGTGATACAGTCAGGACTTCAGCATTCATCATATTATTAAAGACCACTTTCTCAGTATCTAAAGGCTAAAACACCCAACTTGTACGTTGAGACCCTTTATTAATGATGCAAAGTTGGCTAGAGAATGACTGAGACCTGTTTGGCAAAATATGGGTTTATGGAGATACAGTCATGACCTCTTTGTCTCACATAACAGGGAGTAACTCAAGAATGACTCCAGCATTCATGAGATTATTGAAGACCACTTTCTCGGTATCTAAAGGCTAAAACACCCAACTTGTACCTTTGAGATCCTTTATTAAAAATGCAAAGTTGGCTACAGAATGACTGAGACCTGTTTGGCCAAATATGGGTGTATGGAGGTACAGTCATGACACCTTTGTTTCACACAACAGGAAGTAGCTTAAGTATGACTCCAGCATTCATGAGATTTTTGAAGACCACGTTCTCGGTATCTAAAGGCTAAAACACCCAACTTGTACCTTTGAGACCCTTTTTTAAAAATGCAAAGTTGGCTACAGAATGACTGAGACCCGTTTGGCCAAATATGGGTGTATGGAGATACAGTTATGACCCCTTTGTCTCATACAATAGGAAATGTAAGTATGACTCCAGCATTCATTAGATTACTGAAGACCACTTTCCCAGTATCGAAAGGCTAAAACACCCAACTTGTACCTCTGAGACCCATTATTAAAAATGCAAAGTTGGCTACAGAATGACTGAGACCTGTTTGGCCAAATATGTGTGTATGGAGATACAGTCATGACACCTGTGTTTCACACAACAGGAAGTAACTTAAGTATGACTCCAGCATTCATGAGATTATTGAAGACCACTTTCTCTGTATCTAAAGGCTAAAACTCCCAACTTGTACCTTTGAGACCCTTTATTGAAAATGCAAAGTTGGCTACAGAATGACTGAGACCTGTTTGGCCAAATATGGGTGTATGGAGATACAGTCATGACACCTTTGTTTCACACAACAGGAAGTAGCTTAAGTATGACTCCAGCATTCATGAGATTTTTGAAGACCACGTTCTCGGTATCTAAAGGCTAAAACACCCAACTTGTACCTTTGAGACCCTTTATTAAAAATGCAAAGTTGGCTACAGAATGACTGAGACCGGTTTGGCCAAATAATGGTGTATGGAGATACAGTCATGACTCTAGCATTCATGAGATTATTGAAGACCACTTTCCAAGTATCTAAAGTCTAAAACACCGAACGTGTACCTTTGATACCCTTTAGTTATGAAAAATGCAAAGTTGGCTTGAGAATGACTGAGACCTGGTTGGCCAAGTACGGGTGTATGGAGATACAGTCATGACCTCTTTGTCTCACACAACAGGGAGTAACTTCAGTATGACTCCAGCATTCATGAGATTATTGAAGACCACTCTCTCTGTATCTAAAGGCTAAAACACCCAACTTGTACGTTGAGACCCTTTATTAATGATGCAAAGTTGGCTAGAGAATGACTGAGACCTGTTTGGCAAAATATGGGTTTATGGAGATACAGTCATGAACTCTTTGTCTCACATAACAGGGAGTAACTCAAGTATGACTCCAGCATTCATGAGATTTTTGAAGACCACGTTCTCGGTATCTAAAGGCTAAAACACCCAACTTGTACCTTTGAGACCCTTTTTTAAAAATGCAAAGTTGGCTACAGAATGACTGAGACCCGTTTGGCCAAATATGGGTGTATGGAGATACAGTCATGACCCCTTTGTCTCATACAATAGGAAATGTAAGTATGACTCCAGCATTCATTAGATTACTGAAGACCACTTTCCCAGTATCTAAAGGCTAAAACACCCAACTTGTACCTCTGAGACCCATTACTAAAAATGCAAAGTTGGCTACAGAATGACTGAGACCTGTTTGGCAAATAAGGGTGTATGGAGATACAGTCATGACCTCTTTGTCTCACATAACAGGGAGTTACTTAAGTATGACTCCAGTATTCATGAGATTACTGAAGACCACTTTCCCAGTATCGAAAGGCTAAAACACCCAACTTGTACGTTGAGACCCTTTATTAATGATGCAAAGTTGGCTAGAGAATGACTGAGACCTGTTTGGCAAAATATGGGTGTATGGAGATACAGTCATGAGACCTATGTTTCACACAACAGGGAGTAACTTCAGTATGACTCCAGCATTCATGAGATTATTGAAGACCACTTTCTAAGTATCTAAAGGCTAAAACACCCAACTTGTACCTTTGAGACAATTTATTAAAAATGCAAAGTTGGCTACAGAATGACTGAGACCTGTTTGGCCAAATATTGGTGTATGGTGATACAGTCAGGACTTCAGCATTCATCACATTATTAAAGACCACTTTCCAAGTATCTAAAGTCTAAAACACCGAACGTGTACCTTTGATACCCTTTAGTTATGAAAAATGCAAAGTTGGCTTGAGAATGACTGAGACCTGGTTGGCCAAGTACGGGTGTATGGAGATACAGTCATGACCTCTTTGTCTCACACAACAGGGAGTAACTTCAGTATGACTCCAGCATACCTGAGAGTAGCAAAGACCACTTTCTCAGTATCTAAAGGCTAAGACACCCAACTTGTACGTTGAGACCCTTTATTAATGATGCAAAGTTGGCTACAGAATGACTGAGACCTGTTTGGCCAAATATGGGTACATGGAGGTACAGTCATGACACCTTTGTTTCACACAACATGAAGTAACTTAAATATGACTCCAGCATTCATGAGATTACTGAAGACCACTTTCCCAGTATCTAAAGTCTAAAACACCCAACTTGTACCTTTGAGACCCTTTATTAAAAATTCAAAGTTGGCTACAGAATGGCTGAGACCTGTTTGGCCAAATATGGGTACATGGAGGTACAGTCATGACACCTTTGTTTCACACAACATGAAGTAACTTAAATATGACTCCAGCATTCATGAGATTACTGAAGACCACTTTCCCAGTATCTTAAGTCTAAAACACCCAACTTGCACCTTTGAGACCCTTTATTAAAACTTCAAAGTTGGCTACAGAATGACTGAGACCTGTTTGGCCAAATATGGGTACATGGAGGTACAGTCATGACACCTTTGCTTCACACAACATGAAGTAACTTAAATATGACTCCAGCATTCATGAGATTACTGAAGACCACTTTCCCAGTATCTAAAGTCTAAAACACCCAACTTGTACCTTTGAGACCCTTTATTAAAAATTCAAAGTTGGCTACAGAATGGCTGAGACCTGTTTGGCCAAATATGGGTGTATGGAGATACAGTCATGACCCCTTTGTCTCATACAACAGGAATTGAAGTATGACTCCAGCATTCATGAGATTATTGAAGACCACTTTCTCGGCATCTAAAGGCTAAGACATCCAACTTGTACCTTTGAGACCCTTTATTAAAAATGCAAAGTTGGCTACAGAATGACTGAGACCTGTTTGGCCAAATATGGGTGTATGGAGATACAGTCATGACATCTTTGTTTCACACAACAGGAAGTAACTTAAGTATGACTCCAGCATTCATGAGATTAGCAAAGACCACTTTCTCTGTGTCTAAAGGCTAAAACACCCAACTTGTACCTTTGAGACCCTTTAGTTATGAAAAATGCAAAGTTGGCTTGAGAATGACTGAGACCTATTTGGCCCAATATGGGTGTATGGTGATACAGTCAGGACTTCAGCATTCATGAGATTATTGAAGACCACTTTCTGGGTATCTAAAGGCTAAAACACCAAACTTGTATCTTTGAGACCCTTTATTAAAAATGCAAAGTTGGCTACAGAATGACTGAGACCTGTTTGGCCAAATATGGGTGTATGGAGGTACAGTCATGACACCTTTGTTTCACACAACAGGAAGTAACTTAAGTATGACTCCAGCATTCATGAGATTATTGAAGACACGTTCTCGGTATCTAAAGGCTAAAAGACCCAACTTGTACCTTTGAGACCCTTTTTTAAAAATGCAAAGTTGGCTACAGAATGACTGAGACCCGTTTGGCCAAATATGGGTGTATGGAGATACAGTTATGACCCCTTTGTCTCATACAATAGGAAATGTAAGTATGACTCCAGCATTCATTAGATTACTGAAGACCACTTTCCCAGTATCGAAAGGCTAAAACACCCAACTTGTACCTCTGAGACCCATTATTAAAAATGCAAAGTTGGCTACAGAATGACTGAGACCGGTTTGGCCAAATAATGGTGTATGGAGATACAGTCATGACTCTAGCATTCATGAGATTATTGAAGACCACTTTCCAAGTATCTAAAGTCTAAAACACCGAACGTGTACCTTTGATACCCTTTAGTTATGAAAAATGCAAAGTTGGCTTGAGAATGACTGAGACCTGGTTGGCCAAGTACGGGTGTATGGAGATACAGTCATGACCTCTTTGTCTCACACAACAGGGAGTAACTTCAGTATGACTCCAGCATTCATGAGATTATTGAAGACCACTTTCTCTGTATCTAAAGGCTAAAACACCCAACTTGTACCTTTGAGACCCTTTATTGAAAATGCAAAGTTGGCTACAGAATGACTGAGACCTGTTTGGCCCAATATGGGTGTATGGTGATACAGTCAGGACTTCAGCATTCATCATATTATTAAAGACCACTTTCTCAGTATCTAAAGGCTAAAACACCCAACTTGTACGTTGAGACCCTTTATTAATGATGCAAAGTTGGCTAGAGAATGACTGAGACCCGTTTGGCAAAATATGGGTTTATGGAGATACAGTCATGACCTCTTTGTCTCACATAACAGGGAGTAACTCAAGAATGACTCCAGCATGCATGAGATTATTGAAGACCACTTTCTCGTTATCTAAAGGCTAAAACACCCAACTTGTACCTTTGAGATCCTTTATTAAAATGCAAAGTTGGCTACAGAATGACTGAGACCTGTTTGGCCAAATATGGGTGTATGGAGGTACAGTCATGACACCTTTGTTTCACACAACAGGAAGTAGCTTAAGTATGACTCCAGCATTCATGAGATTTTTGAAGACCACGTTCTCGGTATCTAAAGGCTAAAACACCCAACTTGTACCTTTGAGACCCTTTTTTAAAAATGCAAAGTTGGCTACAGAATGACTGAGACCCGTTTGGCCAAATATGGGTGTATGGAGATACAGTTATGACCCCTTTGTCTCATACAATAGGAAATGTAAGTATGACTCCAGCATTCATGAGATTATTGAAGACCACTTTCTCTGTATCTAAAGGCTAAAACTCCCAACTTGTACCTTTGAGACCCTTTATTGAAAATGCAAAGTTGGCTACAGAATGACTGAGACCTGTTTGGCCAAATATGGGTGTATGGAGATACAGTCATGACACCTTTGTTTCACACAACAGGAAGTAGCTTAAGTATGACTCCAGCATTCATGAGATTTTTGAAGACCACGTTCTCGGTATCTAAAGGCTAAAACACCCAACTTGTACCTTTGAGACCCTTTATTAAAAATGCAAAGTTGGCTACAGAATGACTGAGACCGGTTTGGCCAAATAATGGTGTATGGAGATACAGTCATGACTCTAGCATTCATGAGATTATTGAAGACCACTTTCCAAGTATCTAAAGTCTAAAACACCGAACGTGTACCTTTGATACCCTTTAGTTATGAAAAATGCAAAGTTGGCTTGAGAATGACTGAGACCTGGTTGGCCAAGTACGGGTGTATGGAGATACAGTCATGACCTCTTTGTCTCACACAACAGGGAGTAACTTCAGTATGACTCCAGCATTCATGAGATTATTGAAGACCACTCTCTCTGTATCTAAAGGCTAAAACACCCAACTTGTACGTTGAGACCCTTTATTAATGATGCAAAGTTGGCTAGAGAATGACTGAGACCTGTTTGGCAAAATATGGGTTTATGGAGATACAGTCATGAACTCTTTGTCTCACATAACAGGGAGTAACTCAAGTATGACTCCAGCATTCATGAGATTTTTGAAGACCACGTTCTCGGTATCTAAAGGCTAAAACACCCAACTTGTACCTTTGAGACCCTTTTTTAAAAATGCAAAGTTGGCTACAGAATGACTGAGACCCGTTTGGCCAAATATGGGTGTATGGAGATACAGTCATGACCCCTTTGTCTCATACAATAGGAAATGTAAGTATGACTCCAGCATTCATTAGATTACTGAAGACCACTTTCCCAGTATCTAAAGGCTAAAACACCCAACTTGTACCTCTGAGACCCATTACTAAAAATGCAAAGTTGGCTACAGAATGACTGAGACCTGTTTGGCAAATAAGGGTGTATGGAGATACAGTCATGACCTCTTTGTCTCACATAACAGGGAGTTACTTAAGTATGACTCCAGTATTCATGAGATTACTGAAGACCACTTTCCCAGTATCGAAAGGCTAAAACACCCAACTTGTACGTTGAGACCCTTTATTAATGATGCAAAGTTGGCTAGAGAATGACTGAGACCTGTTTGGCAAAATATGGGTGTATGGAGATACAGTCATGAGACCTATGTTTCACACAACAGGGAGTAACTTCAGTATGACTCCAGCATTCATGAGATTATTGAAGACCACTTTCTAAGTATCTAAAGGCTAAAACACCCAACTTGTACCTTTGAGACAATTTATTAAAAATGCAAAGTTGGCTACAGAATGACTGAGACCTGTTTGGCCAAATATTGGTGTATGGTGATACAGTCAGGACTTCAGCATTCATCACATTATTAAAGACCACTTTCCAAGTATCTAAAGTCTAAAACACCGAACGTGTACCTTTGATACCCTTTAGTTATGAAAAATGCAAAGTTGGCTTGAGAATGACTGAGACCTGGTTGGCCAAGTACGGGTGTATGGAGATACAGTCATGACCTCTTTGTCTCACACAACAGGGAGTAACTTCAGTATGACTCCAGCATTCATGAGATTATTGAAGACCACTTTCTCTGTATCTAAAGGCTAAAACACCCAACTTGTACCTTTGAGACCCTTTATTGAAAATGCAAAGTTGGCTACAGAATGACTGAGACCTGTTTGGCCCAATATGGGTGTATGGTGATACAGTCAGGACTTCAGCATTCATCATATTATTAAAGACCACTTTCTCAGTATCTAAAGGCTAAAACACCCAACTTGTACGTTGAGACCCTTTATTAATGATGCAAAGTTGGCTAGAGAATGACTGAGACCTGTTTGGCAAAATATGGGTTTATGGAGATACAGTCATGACCTCTTTGTCTCACATAACAGGGAGTAACTCAAGAATGACTCCAGCATTCATGAGATTATTGAAGACCACTTTCTCGGTATCTAAAGGCTAAAACACCCAACTTGTACCTTTGAGATCCTTTATTAAAAATGCAAAGTTGGCTACAGAATGACTGAGACCTGTTTGGCCAAATATGGGTGTATGGAGGTACAGTCATGACACCTTTGTTTCACACAACAGGAAGTAGCTTAAGTATGACTCCAGCATTCATGAGATTTTTGAAGACCACGTTCTCGGTATCTAAAGGCTAAAACACCCAACTTGTACCTTTGAGACCCTTTTTTAAAAATGCAAAGTTGGCTACAGAATGACTGAGACCCGTTTGGCCAAATATGGGTGTATGGAGATACAGTTATGACCCCTTTGTCTCATACAATAGGAAATGTAAGTATGACTCCAGCATTCATTAGATTACTGAAGACCACTTTCCCAGTATCGAAAGGCTAAAACACCCAACTTGTACCTCTGAGACCCATTATTAAAAATGCAAAGTTGGCTACAGAATGACTGAGACCTGTTTGGCCAAATATGTGTGTATGGAGATACAGTCATGACACCTGTGTTTCACACAACAGGAAGTAACTTAAGTATGACTCCAGCATTCATGAGATTATTGAAGACCACTTTCTCTGTATCTAAAGGCTAAAACTCCCAACTTGTACCTTTGAGACCCTTTATTGAAAATGCAAAGTTGGCTACAGAATGACTGAGACCTGTTTGGCCAAATATGGGTGTATGGAGATACAGTCATGACACCTTTGTTTCACACAACAGGAAGTAGCTTAAGTATGACTCCAGCATTCATGAGATTTTTGAAGACCACGTTCTCGGTATCTAAAGGCTAAAACACCCAACTTGTACCTTTGAGACCCTTTATTAAAAATGCAAAGTTGGCTACAGAATGACTGAGACCGGTTTGGCCAAATAATGGTGTATGGAGATACAGTCATGACTCTAGCATTCATGAGATTATTGAAGACCACTTTCCAAGTATCTAAAGTCTAAAACACCGAACGTGTACCTTTGATACCCTTTAGTTATGAAAAATGCAAAGTTGGCTTGAGAATGACTGAGACCTGGTTGGCCAAGTACGGGTGTATGGAGATACAGTCATGACCTCTTTGTCTCACACAACAGGGAGTAACTTCAGTATGACTCCAGCATTCATGAGATTATTGAAGACCACTCTCTCTGTATCTAAAGGCTAAAACACCCAACTTGTACGTTGAGACCCTTTATTAATGATGCAAAGTTGGCTAGAGAATGACTGAGACCTGTTTGGCAAAATATGGGTTTATGGAGATACAGTCATGAACTCTTTGTCTCACATAACAGGGAGTAACTCAAGTATGACTCCAGCATTCATGAGATTTTTGAAGACCACGTTCTCGGTATCTAAAGGCTAAAACACCCAACTTGTACCTTTGAGACCCTTTTTTAAAAATGCAAAGTTGGCTACAGAATGACTGAGACCCGTTTGGCCAAATATGGGTGTATGGAGATACAGTCATGACCCCTTTGTCTCATACAATAGGAAATGTAAGTATGACTCCAGCATTCATTAGATTACTGAAGACCACTTTCCCAGTATCTAAAGGCTAAAACACCCAACTTGTACCTCTGAGACCCATTACTAAAAATGCAAAGTTGGCTACAGAATGACTGAGACCTGTTTGGCAAATAAGGGTGTATGGAGATACAGTCATGACCTCTTTGTCTCACATAACAGGGAGTTACTTAAGTATGACTCCAGTATTCATGAGATTACTGAAGACCACTTTCCCAGTATCGAAAGGCTAAAACACCCAACTTGTACCTCTGAGACCCATTATTAAAAATGCAAAGTTGGCTACAGAATGACTGAGACCGGTTTGGCCAAATAATGGTGTATGGAGATACAGTCATGACTCTAGCATTCATGAGATTATTGAAGACCACTTTCCAAGTATCTAAAGTCTAAAACACCGAACGTGTACCTTTGATACCCTTTAGTTATGAAAAATGCAAAGTTGGCTTGAGAATGACTGAGACCTGGTTGGCCAAGTACAGGTGTATGGAGATACAGTCATGACCTCTTTGTCTCACACAACAGGGAGTAACTTCAGTATGACTCCAGCATTCATGAGATTATTGAAGACCACTTTCTCTGTATCTAAAGGCTAAAACACCCAACTTGTACCTTTGAGACCCTTTATTGAAAATGCAAAGTTGGCTACAGAATGACTGAGACCTGTTTGGCCCAATATGGGTGTATGGTGATACAGTCAGGACTTCAGCATTCATCATATTATTAAAGACCACTTTCTCAGTATCTAAAGGCTAAAACACCCAACTTGTACGTTGAGACCCTTTATTAATGATGCAAAGTTGGCTAGAGAATGACTGAGACCCGTTTGGCAAAATATGGGTTTATGGAGATACAGTCATGACCTCTTTGTCTCACATAACAGGGAGTAACTCAAGAATGACTCCAGCATTCATGAGATTATTGAAGACCACTTTCTCGGTATCTAAAGGCTAAAACACCCAACTTGTACCTTTGAGATCCTTTATTAAAAATGCAAAGTTGGCTACAGAATGACTGAGACCTGTTTGGCCAAATATGGGTGTATGGAGGTACAGTCATGACACCTTTGTTTCACACAACAGGAAGTAGCTTAAGTATGACTCCAGCATTCATGAGATTTTTGAAGACCACGTTCTCGGTATCTAAAGGCTAAAACACCCAACTTGTACCTTTGAGACCCTTTTTTAAAAATGCAAAGTTGGCTACAGAATGACTGAGACCCGTTTGGCCAAATATGGGTGTATGGAGATACAGTTATGACCCCTTTGTCTCATACAATAGGAAATGTAAGTATGACTCCAGCATTCATGAGATTATTGAAGACCACTTTCTCTGTATCTAAAGGCTAAAACTCCCAACTTGTACCTTTGAGACCCTTTATTGAAAATGCAAAGTTGGCTACAGAATGACTGAGACCTGTTTGGCCAAATATGGGTGTATGGAGATACAGTCATGACACCTTTGTTTCACACAACAGGAAGTAGCTTAAGTATGACTCCAGCATTCATGAGATTTTTGAAGACCACGTTCTCGGTATCTAAAGGCTAAAACACCCAACTTGTACCTTTGAGACCCTTTATTAAAAATGCAAAGTTGGCTACAGAATGACTGAGACCGGTTTGGCCAAATAATGGTGTATGGAGATACAGTCATGACTCTAGCATTCATGAGATTATTGAAGACCACTTTCCAAGTATCTAAAGTCTAAAACACCGAACGTGTACCTTTGATACCCTTTAGTTATGAAAAATGCAAAGTTGGCTTGAGAATGACTGAGACCTGGTTGGCCAAGTACGGGTGTATGGAGATACAGTCATGACCTCTTTGTCTCACACAACAGGGAGTAACTTCAGTATGACTCCAGCATTCATGAGATTATTGAAGACCACTCTCTCTGTATCTAAAGGCTAAAACACCCAACTTGTACGTTGAGACCCTTTATTAATGATGCAAAGTTGGCTAGAGAATGACTGAGACCTGTTTGGCAAAATATGGGTTTATGGAGATACAGTCATGAACTCTTTGTCTCACATAACAGGGAGTAACTCAAGTATGACTCCAGCATTCATGAGATTTTTGAAGACCACGTTCTCGGTATCTAAAGGCTAAAACACCCAACTTGTACCTTTGAGACCCTTTTTTAAAAATGCAAAGTTGGCTACAGAATGACTGAGACCCGTTTGGCCAGATATGGGTGTATGGAGATACAGTCATGACCCCTTTGTCTCATACAATAGGAAATGTAAGTATGACTCCAGCATTCATTAGATTACTGAAGACCACTTTCCCAGTATCTAAAGGCTAAAACACCCAACTTGTACCTCTGAGACCCATTACTAAAAATGCAAAGTTGGCTACAGAATGACTGAGACCTGTTTGGCAAATAAGGGTGTATGGAGATACAGTCATGACCTCTTTGTCTCACATAACAGGGAGTTACTTAAGTATGACTCCAGTATTCATGAGATTACTGAAGACCACTTTCCCAGTATCGAAAGGCTAAAACACCCAACTTGTACGTTGAGACCCTTTATTAATGATGCAAAGTTGGCTAGAGAATGACTGAGACCTGTTTGGCAAAATATGGGTGTATGGAGATACAGTCATGAGACCTATGTTTCACACAACAGGGAGTAACTTCAGTATGACTCCAGCATTCATGAGATTATTGAAGACCACTTTCTAAGTATCTAAAGGCTAAAACACCCAACTTGTACCTTTGAGACAATTTATTAAAAATGCAAAGTTGGCTACAGAATGACTGAGACCTGTTTGGCCAAATATTGGTGTATGGTGATACAGTCAGGACTTCAGCATTCATCACATTATTAAAGACCACTTTCCAAGTATCTAAAGTCTAAAACACCGAACGTGTACCTTTGATACCCTTTAGTTATGAAAAATGCAAAGTTGGCTTGAGAATGACTGAGACCTGGTTGGCCAAGTACGGGTGTATGGAGATACAGTCATGACCTCTTTGTCTCACACAACAGGGAGTAACTTCAGTATGACTCCAGCATTCATGAGATTATTGAAGACCACTTTCTCTGTATCTAAAGGCTAAAACACCCAACTTGTACCTTTGAGACCCTTTATTGAAAATGCAAAGTTGGCTACAGAATGACTGAGACCTGTTTGGCCCAATATGGGTGTATGGTGATACAGTCAGGACTTCAGCATTCATCATATTATTAAAGACCACTTTCTCAGTATCTAAAGGCTAAAACACCCAACTTGTACGTTGAGACCCTTTATTAATGATGCAAAGTTGGCTAGAGAATGACTGAGACCTGTTTGGCAAAATATGGGTTTATGGAGATACAGTCATGACCTCTTTGTCTCACATAACAGGGAGTAACTCAAGAATGACTCCAGCATTCATGAGATTATTGAAGACCACTTTCTCGGTATCTAAAGGCTAAAACACCCAACTTGTACCTTTGAGATCCTTTATTAAAAATGCAAAGTTGGCTACAGAATGACTGAGACCTGTTTGGCCAAATATGGGTGTATGGAGGTACAGTCATGACACCTTTGTTTCACACAACAGGAAGTAGCTTAAGTATGACTCCAGCATTCATGAGATTTTTGAAGACCACGTTCTCGGTATCTAAAGGCTAAAACACCCAACTTGTACCTTTGAGACCCTTTTTTAAAAATGCAAAGTTGGCTACAGAATGACTGAGACCCGTTTGGCCAAATATGGGTGTATGGAGATACAGTTATGACCCCTTTGTCTCATACAATAGGAAATGTAAGTATGACTCCAGCATTCATTAGATTACTGAAGACCACTTTCCCAGTATCGAAAGGCTAAAACACCCAACTTGTACCTCTGAGACCCATTATTAAAAATGCAAAGTTGGCTACAGAATGACTGAGACCTGTTTGGCCAAATATGTGTGTATGGAGATACAGTCATGACACCTGTGTTTCACACAACAGGAAGTAACTTAAGTATGACTCCAGCATTCATGAGATTATTGAAGACCACTTTCTCTGTATCTAAAGGCTAAAACTCCCAACTTGTACCTTTGAGACCCTTTATTGAAAATGCAAAGTTGGCTACAGAATGACTGAGACCTGTTTGGCCAAATATGGGTGTATGGAGATACAGTCATGACACCTTTGTTTCACACAACAGGAAGTAGCTTAAGTATGACTCCAGCATTCATGAGATTTTTGAAGACCACGTTCTCGGTATCTAAAGGCTAAAACACCCAACTTGTACCTTTGAGACCCTTTATTAAAAATGCAAAGTTGGCTACAGAATGACTGAGACCGGTTTGGCCAAATAATGGTGTATGGAGATACAGTCATGACTCTAGCATTCATGAGATTATTGAAGACCACTTTCCAAGTATCTAAAGTCTAAAACACCGAACGTGTACCTTTGATACCCTTTAGTTATGAAAAATGCAAAGTTGGCTTGAGAATGACTGAGACCTGGTTGGCCAAGTACGGGTGTATGGAGATACAGTCATGACCTCTTTGTCTCACACAACAGGGAGTAACTTCAGTATGACTCCAGCATTCATGAGATTATTGAAGACCACTCTCTCTGTATCTAAAGGCTAAAACACCCAACTTGTACGTTGAGACCCTTTATTAATGATGCAAAGTTGGCTAGAGAATGACTGAGACCTGTTTGGCAAAATATGGGTTTATGGAGATACAGTCATGAACTCTTTGTCTCACATAACAGGGAGTAACTCAAGTATGACTCCAGCATTCATGAGATTTTTGAAGACCACGTTCTCGGTATCTAAAGGCTAAAACACCCAACTTGTACCTTTGAGACCCTTTTTTAAAAATGCAAAGTTGGCTACAGAATGACTGAGACCCGTTTGGCCAAATATGGGTGTATGGAGATACAGTCATGACCCCTTTGTCTCATACAATAGGAAATGTAAGTATGACTCCAGCATTCATTAGATTACTGAAGACCACTTTCCCAGTATCTAAAGGCTAAAACACCCAACTTGTACCTCTGAGACCCATTACTAAAAATGCAAAGTTGGCTACAGAATGACTGAGACCTGTTTGGCAAATAAGGGTGTATGGAGATACAGTCATGACCTCTTTGTCTCACATAACAGGGAGTTACTTAAGTATGACTCCAGTATTCATGAGATTACTGAAGACCACTTTCCCAGTATCGAAAGGCTAAAACACCCAACTTGTACGTTGAGACCCTTTATTAATGATGCAAAGTTGGCTAGAGAATGACTGAGACCTGTTTGGCAAAATATGGGTGTATGGAGATACAGTCATGAGACCTATGTTTCACACAACAGGGAGTAACTTCAGTATGACTCCAGCATTCATGAGATTATTGAAGACCACTTTCTAAGTATCTAAAGGCTAAAACACCCAACTTGTACCTTTGAGACAATTTATTAAAAATGCAAAGTTGGCTACAGAATGACTGAGACCTGTTTGGCCAAATATTGGTGTATGGTGATACAGTCAGGACTTCAGCATTCATCACATTATTAAAGACCACTTTCTCAGTATCTAAAGGCTAAAACACCCAACTTGTACGTTGAGACCCTTTATTAATGATGCAAAGTTGGCTAGAGAATGACTGACACCTGTTTGGCAAAATATGGGTTTATGGAGATACAGTCATGACCTCTTTGTCTCACATAGCAGGGAGTAACTCAAGTATGACTCCAGCATTCATGACATTATTAAAGACCACTTTCTCAGTATCTAAAGGCTAAAGCACCCAACTTGTACCTTTGAGACCCTTTATTAAAAATGCAAAGTTGGCTACAGAATGACTGAGACCTGTTTGGCCAAATATGGGTGTATGGAGATACAGTCATGACACCTTTGTTTCACACACCAGGGAGTAACTTTAGTATGACTCCAGCATTCATGAGATTATTGAAGACCACTTTCCAAGTATCTAAAGGCTAAAACACCCAACGTGTACCTTTGAGACCCTTTAGTTATGAAAAATGCAAAGTTGGCAAGAGAATGACTGAGACCTGTTTGGCCCAATATGGGTGTATGGCGATACAGTCAGGACTTCAGCATTCATCATATTATTAAAGACCACTTTCTCAGTATCTAAAGGCTAAAACACCCAACTTGTACATTGAGACCCTTCATTAATGATGCAAAGTTGGCTAGAGAATGACTGAGACCTGTTTGGCCAAATATGGGTGTATGGAGATAGTCATGACACCTTTGTCTCACATAACAGGGAGCAACTTCAGTATGACTCCAGCATTCATGAGATTATGAAAGACCACTTTCTCAGTATCTAAAGGCTAAAACACCCAACTTGTATATTGAGACCCTTTATTAAAAATGCAAAGTTGGCTAGAGAATGACTGAGACCTGTTTGGCCCAATATGGGTGTATGGAGATACAGTCATGACTCCAGCATTCATGAGATTATTGAAGACCACTTTCTAAGTATGTAAAGGCTAAAACACCTGACTTGTACCTTTGAGACTCTTTATTAAAAATGCAAAGTTGGCTACAGAATGACTGAGACCTGTTTGGCCCAATATGGGTGTATGGTGATACAGTCATGACTCCAGCATTCATCAGATTATTGAAGACCACTTTCTCAGTATCTAAAGGCTAAAACACCCAACTTGTAATTTGAGACCCTTTATTACTTTTATTCTCCAGTTCTTGTATGCTCTTACTCAATATCTCCAGTGTTTCCTCGGTGGGGGCTGTCTGCGCTGGGGGCTGCGTTTGGCCGTGTTTGGGATGTCTCTGTCTCGTGGTGAAAATCAGCTGGGCTTGGTGGGGGGCCTATGGCAGTGCTTAGCCGTGCTGCTGTGGGGCCCTCGCTGGCATGTAGCTGGGTGGGCGCCCGAGTGGAGGTGTCCTGGCCTGGGCTGTGGGCGGCCCCTGGTGCAGACGGCCTCCTGTGACAGCGTTTCCTGACCTGGCTCCTCTGTGTTCTGCCACATGTTCTTAAGATCAATTTTATTTGTGTGTGTGTGTGTGTGTGTGTGTGTGTGTGTGTGTGTGTTTATATGTGCTGGGGTTGGGGCCTTGGGTGGGGTAGGGCGGGATGGGGGTTGACAAAAACATGGAAAGCACTTTGTGCTACATTTTTAATGCATGAAAAGTGCTTTAAAAATAAAGTTATTATTATTGTTATTATCATTGTTATTATTATTATTATTATAAAGTTATTATTATTATTTATTAATGATGCAAAGTTGGCTACAGAATGACTGAGACCTGTTTGGCCAAATATGGGTGTATGGAGATAGAGTCATGAGATCTATGTTTCACACAACAGGGAGTAACTTCAGTATGACTCCAGCATTCATGAGAGTAGCAAAGACCACTTTCTAAGTATGTAAAGGCTAAAACACCCAACTTGTACCTTCGAGACTCTTTATTAAAAAGGCAAAGTTGGCTACAGAATGACTGAGACCTGTTTGGCCAAATATGGGTGTATGGAAATACAGTCATGAGACCTCTGTTTCACACAACAGGGAGTAAATTCAGTATGACTCCAGCATTCATGAGATTATTGAAGACCACTTTCTCAGTATCTAAAGGCTAAAACACCCAACTTGTAATTTGAGACCCTTTATTAATAATGCAAAGTTGGCTACAGAATGACTGAGACCTGTTTGGCCAAATATGGGTGTATGGAGATACAGTCATGACACCTTTGTTTCACACAACAGGAAGCAACTTTAGTATGACTCCGGCATTCATGAGATTATTGAAGACCACTTTCTAAGTATGTAAAGGCTAAAACACCCAACTTGTACCTTCGAGACTCTTTATTAAAAAGGCAAAGTTGGCTACAGAATGACTGAGACCTGTTTGGCCAAATATGGGTGTATGGAAATACAGTCATGAGACCTCTGTTTCACACAACAGGGAGTAAATTCAGTATGACTCCAGCATTCATGAGATTATTGAAGACCACTTTCTCAGTATCTAAAGGCTAAAACACCCAACTTGTAATTTGAGACCCTTTATTAATAATGCAAAGTTGGCTACAGAATGACTGAGACCTGTTTGGCCAAATATGGGTGTATGGAGATACAGTCATGACACCTTTGTTTCACACAACAGGAAGTAACTTAAGTATGACTCCAGAATTCATGAGATTGTTGAAGACCACTTTCTTGGTATCTAAAGGCTAAAACACCCAACCTGTACCTTTGAGACCCTTTATTAAAAATGCAAATTTGGCTACAGAATGACTGAGACCTGTTTGGCCAAATATGGGTGTATGGAGATACAGTCAGGACTTCAGCATTCATCATATTATTAAAGACCACTTTCTCTGTATCTAAAGGCTAAAACACCCAACTTGTACCTTTGAGACCCTTTATTAAAAATGCAAAGTTGGCTAGAGACTGACTGAGACCTGGTTGGCCAAGTACGGGTGTATGGAGATACAGTCATGACCTCTTTGTCTCACACAACAGGGAGTAACTTCAGTATGACTCCAGCATTCATGAGATTAGTAAAGACCACTTTCTCAGTATCTAAAGGCTAAAACACCCAACTTGTACCTTTGAGACCCTTTATTAATAATATAAGGTTGGCTAGAGAATGATTGAGACCTGTTTGGCCAAATATGGGTGTATGGAGATACAGTCATGACACCTCTGTTTCACACAACAGGGAGTAACTTCAGTATGACTCCAGCATTCATGAGATTAGTAAAGACCACTTTCTCAGTATCTAAAGGCTAAAAGACCCAACACCCACCCAAGACTTTAAACAAACATAAATTCTTCCTCAAAAACTTTTATGTATTCAAGAACATTTATTCTGTCCTCAAGGACATGGCAATTGACTCAACACTGTGTCTTTAATCAATTTCGGTCCTTACATTTCAAATAACTTTGAGTAAAGATGTTGAGACAAACTCCGAACAAACATGAAATCATCAAAATCATATTTAGGAACTTCACTGTGTCCTAATGGATGTGTTCCCTGGACATCCTGTTCTCCTTTGTGACCTAATCTGAACTATTTTTAGGTAAAGGTTCATATATAAACCAGTCTTATATTTATCTTAACGAACACAGAACTTTAAGGGATTCTTCATCCTTGGACTTTTCTTCCTCTGAAGAACATGGCTCCTAAAAGGATGCAAAAAGATGTTGTTTTCCAATATATCTGTAATGTAGTAAACAGCCCTAAAACCTTCTTCATACTGCTCACCGTTGTTTCACAATGCTGTCATGACCTCCTAGTGGGACGCATTTTTCTCATCTTCTGTGTGCAAGGAACATGGCTCCTTAAGATGGGGGACAGGCAGATATTGGTTCATGTATGACTTGATTTCATGCACACAAAATTAAACCAGTTTACTTCCACTCACCTTTCCTTCAACATCAACCTTGTCTCTTTTTCCCATGGATCCATTGTCCTCTGATTTTTCTATCTGTGAGGAGCACAAATCCTAAAGAGTAGATTTTGTGATTTAGAGGTCATGGACAGAAATCCTTTAAAAATAACTATACTGTCTGTACACATCACTATACCAAGCTAAATACTCCTCACCTTAGCTTCAACACGGGCTGTCAGACCCTCCTCAATAGATGTATTCTTCTCATTGCCCTCTGAATAGGGAGGCGGCGCCTGGAGACATATCATGAGATTTGTTTTATTTAAGGGACAGATACATTGATGTTGGATTTTTACTCACACTCTAAATGTTAACATGGTCCTGTTATTCAACAGAATTACATTCAAAGGTTTCCAGCTGCCACACTATGAAATGTATACTCCAGAGTTCACAGTTATACACAGCATCCTAAACAGCATGCAGTTAATCATAAAACAGAGACATGAATATCTGAACGCTACTCACAGAGTCGGTAGTCTCCATTCTGCAATACAAGTTGTCTTCTTCCTCACACCTGAGCTGCAATGATGAGCGCAGTATGAAAGAATATTCTTACTGTTGGCACAAAAGACCCTTACATGTGCAGATTTCTTTAGTTTAACCTTCCTCACGTGTTCTATTCTTATGTGCCTATCGATGCATGAGTTTTAGATGTATCTGCTTGAGTAAAGATGTGTGTGAAGGTCATTAGTCATCCAGGTCATGGTAAAGCAAAGGCTCATCTAAAGTCTGAAGGCAACTGGACTGTTTGAAAATCTTAATGATGTAAACTAAATGTCTAAATAACTATAATTGAAAATATTATTTACATGTCATATGGTGTCAATGTGAGATTGTTTAAAATACCCTTTCTCCTGTGATGTAAAGAAAATAAAGCCTACAAATATCACTTTTGAAAAAGTTCCACAAAATCAGACATTTTAAACTACAACAATCACAAAAAGCCCACAAAATCCCAGGTGGAGTGGAAATAAATATACAAAGTATATGAAAATATTCCAAAGCATATTCTGTAAATGATGTAATAAATGTTTTATTGATTATGTCAAATGAGATCTATTTGACCCATATTAAATATGGAGAGACAGCTTTAGAGTAAGTTGGGTTCATAATTGCCACAGCTCTATAATATTAAAGTAGTGTGCTACTTAAAAGCAGAATACATAGTATCAGACATTTTACAAGTTTTAATCTTTTACTGCAAAAGTGGGTCCTCAGTTATTACTATACAGGCAAAATGGACAGATTAACTCGCGGAACTTTTATTTCCACCTCCACCAATCATAGCTCAGAGATTACTGAGAGATCAAAGTGGGCCACAAATCCACATCTGAACAGTATTATAGCAAGAAAAAGAGTAAAAGTGTGGTGTAATTGTGCAGCATTACAGCAATGTAACAGAAAAAGGAAACAGAAAGTGGGCTATAAACCATAAATTGACTCTTACCTGCAGAAGAGCTGAAATCTTTCAAAACCTGTGCAGATTTAGCAGAGCACAATGTAGGAAGATGCCGAAACCTCGAGGCCAGTTCAGAAAAGTGAAGAAAATCCACATGACTGACACACTGGAGCAGCCAATCAGTGCAGTCATTAACTTTTCAGCCAATCAGAGCAGACCCAGTGTGTGAAGGGCAGGAAGAGAGCAAAAGTTGAGGAGGAATCATGGACGGAGGTGTGGCAGCAATCAGCAATCAGGTAAAATCCAAAAATACTGACATGTTGGATATCTGCAGGGCTGCCAAGTCTCAGAAAATGACAAGAGTGAGACTCTAGTGACGGGACGCGTTCGGGTTAGGAAAAAAAAATAGGCCTTTTTTAACATCGTTTTGGCCTGTTTTAACGTCGATTCATACCTTAAGACTGATGTCCTCACCTACATGCCAGCGGCTTTCCCTTCACTGTGGCCTCGTAATGCTAGTCTTAATTAACCAGAAATCAGAAATGAAAATTGTCACAAGAATTTTGACAAAATACATTTGTTTGTCAATATTTCATTTCAACCAACACTCCATCATTTAGCTGGGGACATGTCTCATGTTTTCGGTGTTTGTTGCAGATTTTGATGCCATGATGGGGCAGGGAGCTCTGACTTAAAACATTGTGGCTAGAGGCTCGCCATCTTCACCGTCATGATGGATGATAGAGTTCCCTCGAGAGCCAAACTGTTTCGGGTTTCGGTTTTGTTCAGAGAAAACTCGTTCTGCATCAGCATTTGAATGAGGAAGTACCAAGCAGGAGAACGTCGAGTGGGTTTTGAATGTCGGCGCTGTTGTGTGTGAAAGATAGTTAGAGACGCCAAGACCCGCCTTCTGATTGGTTTATATTGCATGGTGCCTTCCTTGGTTGGTTAGATTTAGACACAAAGGACTGATGGATTAGTCTGGGATTGGTTATCTCGGTCAGTCAATCAGAGTTACTCGAACTACGGCAAGCCGCGAGGACCAAAGTTTATTATGACGAAAAAAATATTGAGTATTGAATATGGAAATATAAGCGTGAGAAATGTCAAGTGTGGCGTGTGGTGTGAGACTGGGTCAAATTGCGTGACTGTCACACTCAAAGCATGACGCTTGGCAGCTCTGTATCTGTGTAGTCTGGGCAATGAATGACTGCTATTAAATGGTAATCTAACTAATTACTATTTCCATCGTTACAACGCCGTTACCGTTACCGACAGTTAAATGGGGCACGTTATAAACTAAAGCTACTCATTGAAGCTGTTGTCATCCGAATGGCCGTCAGGCACCAACCTCACTAACTCTTCCCAGGACGCCGGCGTCCTCGCTCCCCTCTCCCTCCTGTTAAATGTTATCTCCCAGGGAAACACGTCATCAAAAATTCAGGTAGCTCTTGACTTTGCAAAAGTAACATTTTTCTTGTATCTCCTATATATTTTTGCACAAGAGCAGCCTGAACACACATAGTCCAAAATTGCGATGAGCGGAGAGAAGTCATATCTTGCCGTTTTTCGACGCGACCTTGAGCGCAGCACGGAGTTAGCTGTTTTATAAAAGGTAAGAGTCTCACTCCTACGGGAAAATGGGATCAAAATTTTAACTTTCCATGTGTAGCTTGATTCTGGTGATGTGTTATGGTGTTTGTGTGTCACTATCACACCTGTCTTCAATACGGTACAATGTCAGAAGCTGGCTAAGTGTTGTTTGATCACTGACAGTCATGTATGGAAGCCGAGAGACCGACTTATCTTTAACATGAGCTGGAAACTCAATCATCAATCAATCAAATTTTATTTGTATAGCCCAAATTCACAAATCACAGTTTGCCTCGGAGGGCTTTACAACCTATAGAGAGACGACAACCTCTGTCCTTAGACCCTCGGTTCGAGTGAGGGAAAACTTGCCGCATTAGAGGTTTCTTCCATTAGGTGGAAGAAACCTCAGGAAGAGCCACAGAGGAGGGATCCCTCTCCTAGGACGGACAGACGTGCAGTGAGTTCCGCGTGTACAGAACAGATCAGCAAAATCACATTGCATACAATTATAAATGGTTAACAGTAGTAAAGGTATATAATGATACAGTACATTAACAATAGTGAGATGTATATAACAGGAAAGTGATTGGCACTAACATCAGAAAAGCTTAGCAGTAATGGTAGTGTATAATGTATCTCAATGATAAGATATGGTTGATATTAATAACAGCAGTAGTGGGTGTCAGGCAGGGCCATGGCAGAGGGTGCAGCCAACGATCCATGACCGAAGTGCAGCCATGATCCATGAAAACCTGCAGGACGAGAAAGCACAAGGACTCTGCGGAAGAAGTCGTCAGTAGTTTTCAGTAATGTGACATGACTGATGCAGTTGGAGAGGAAGATGAGGAGGAGAAGAGAGAGGCTTAGTGTGTCATTTGTCCCCCAGCAGTCTAGGCCCATAGCAGCAAAAAGAGCCAGTGGCGGCTCCTGACAAATTTCTCAGGGGGGCAACTGTTGCGATGATGGCTAAGATGACCCGTTCAATGGGTAAAATAATAACAAATGAAAGTCAGATAGCTAACTTTACAGTGTTACATTGCATTGTTTAATTCAACCACTAGACATGAATGGTACATACGGTACAGCATTGTATGTATAGCTATATCAAGTTAAATCCAATACATTTGGTTCTACAATAAAACACGTTCACCGTGGTCATCAACAGATACATTGTCATCTACTAGTTTGCCCATGAAATCAGTGTTAACACAGTCTACAATTTACAGCCATCATGGATGCCATAGTGAAAATCAAATCAAATTATACATACATTATATATCTTTTTTTTTTCATTATTTATTTATTTATATATCATCAAAACTGCAATTAATCAAATTTTTCCAGAACTTACTCAGTATATATTTGGCTGGCAATATGCAATCAATACAACTATTTACAATTCAACATTTGGAGAGTACAACATAACACAACTCACCATTTAATAATACACTCACTCGTCACTTGTATTGACATTTTGCTCGCCTCTCTTTCAAGCAGGCAAAGTGATCAATTACCCTCAATTACCCTCTATCAGGCATGTTCTTAACAAGTTCTCTCTCCATGGAAAGCATCCTTGCCACGCAAAGCTAACTTAAACACGGCACAGAATTTTACAGTCAATAAGGCGGCCTAGGATATGCCTGTTCTTGTTCACCTCATCATTGTGACGACGCACAGCTATCCTGTAGCTCTCATCCAGTTGTGAGGTCCAAAGTTTTAGGCAGCTGTTCATATGTTTCTTCACCTTTTCCGAGAGATGGTGCATATCAGTGACACCTGTCTTTGTCCAGGCGGTGTCCGTGTTGGCATCAGGGTGAATTAGAACACAGGGGTAGCAGAACAGAGCATTAGCCACTTCACATCATGCTAGCCATGTTTCCGCTCGTACCAGCTCCGGGAAAGTCTGCGACTGTATGTTTTCCCCACTTTTGTTGACATCTACTTTAATAGCCAATTTATCAACACTGCTTCGATCACTGAACGGCAATTCCCTCAATGAAATGATGGAGTTGCAGTTGCTAGCCATGTCAATCTTGTGGTCTCCCGATGCATGCGAGTGGTGTACGTATTTTTTTTCGCGCTGTATATACCTTATTGGGGCAGCCTGATAGTAAGGAATTGCAATAGACCTGCCTAACAAATGCATGGACTAGTTTTTCTGCGTCTTTTAGAGACAGGATGGGCTTTCCTGACGCTGGAGCTGGAGGCTAAATTAACGCCATCCAAACTTGTTATATCATTAGATAGTGCATCTCTAAATTCTTTAGGGCCAAGAACTATAACTTAAGTTTTATCTGAGTTTAACCGGAAATTGCAGGTCATCCAGGTCTTAATGTCCTTGAGACATGCTTGGAGTTTAAGTAACTGATTGGTTTCATCTGGCTTCATTGAAATAATTGGGTGTCGTCTACATAGCAGTGAAAACTAGAAAAGGAGTGTGTACATTATGATGAGATTCTTCAGAGACTTGACATAAATGAATAGGAGACAGAGGTCATCAGATTAACAGCAGAAATATCATAGGCCTGAGGTTCAGAGGTTACCACGGCAACTTGAGGTGGTTGCCAATGACGATAGGGGCCCCCCAGGCTGAGACACACAGAAACATTGAGAAGAAGAGCAATTTTCTGCCTCTGCACTGGTCTCACCTTTGGGCTTACTCTGACAAAACGGTAGCTCCCATCAGAAAAAAACACAGACCATCATCACTGTAAGGACTTCCTGAACAATTTGGTATGATTTTGATTTTTCTACAGTAAATATTTTGGAGACACTTGCGAGTTTAAAGTAGGGGTCTGTTCTGCTTCTCTCAGAAAGTCTTTGTATTGGAGTCAATGAGGAGCAGAGACAGATGTGGCCGCACTTAGAGGCTGCCAATTCAAATTCTGTAAGTCTCTCAGATATTTTGAGCAGATTGTGAGAGACAGAACAAGTTTGTCTACAAATTTGGAAAAAATCATGTGTGTAGAGTGTAAATTGTGGCAGGGAGGAGTGTGGAAAGAGAAAAAATCTGGAATGTTTTTGGGCTCTCTCCCACTCCAACCGATGATGTCACGCACTCTGACATGAACATTCCGCGCAATACGCACCCATTATACTCTCAAAATTTCTCCAAAAATGATCATGGTCATTGAATAGTGATTGATCAAAAACTATATGACCTATCGAAACGTGGAATAGTACACTAATACACAAGACTTGTGTCTACTGTTTAAAGTTTAAATGGAGTCTCTAGGTGAAAGTATGCCGGAGCAGTAGAAAGCAGTAGGCAGTACGAAAAGTCAGATGATTTGTTCATTTTTTGACCTCCTCCCATTCATTCCTTATGAGAAAGTTTTTGCAGTTTTTCGCGACCTACGACCTCCATTTCCTTGAAGACGAAGGAGATGATCGTGGACTTCAGGAGGAGCAGACACATATATACACGGACAGATGCAGGAAAAGGGCCTCCAGCATCTGGAAAGACCCCACCCACCCGGCAAGCACATTGTTAGTCCCCCTCCCCTCAGGCAGGAGGCTGCAGAGCATCAGGTGCTGTACCACCAGTGACCAGACTGAGGAACAGCTTCTTCCCAGATGCTGTGAGACTGTTGAGCTCTGGTGGAGCACTGTAGGACTGTTGCTTCCTGCACAATAAACTGCACAATATCTCAGAACTTGCACTGCACACCTGTCACCTTGTACAACCCCACAGACCTATTTCCTGTTTTTATTTTATTGCTCTTGCTCTATTTATATTATATATATTCTTTACATTTTAGCGTAGTTTATTTATCACACACTAGCAGAACCTTAGAACAGTTTTTTCGTATCATGCCATGTGAACATGTCTGGCATGACAATAAAGAATCCTTGAATCCTTGTTTTCCTGTTTAACTTCTCTTCTCGAATTTGGGGTGCTTTTGTTCAACTGCATTTCATTGCTAGACTGTCATGAAGAGTTTACATTTGTCATCTCCATCTTCTAGAGGAGGTTTCAACCTTTCGAATGACGTATGACGTGCTAATTGACCCCCCGCCAGAGCAGTGTATACCTGAGTGTAACGGTGTGGCCGTTCATTTGGTTACCATGTGTCCATTTGGAACTCGGCCTGGATCTCTTCATGGAAAAACACTGTAGAATGGTCACACTTTGTGCTATCTTCTTCAAATTTGAAGAATTTTATCCCCTCAGATGAAACCACAGGCAGTTATTCATCCTGAAAAACATTTTTGATTTTAGGCAGCCCAAAATTTTACATTTTTACTGACTTCAGAGGCCCATTACTCTGTCTCTGTGTCACCTACAGTGTTTCTGTTGCAGTTTCAGTTTCAGTTGCACAAGAAACTACAGAGTACATGTAGCCAGAGCAGTTCAGAAGTTACAATCATTTTAATTTGGGTATGGCATTTTAGATGTTTTTGCACTTCATGAACTGATTCATTCCTTTCTTAGTTCAGTTGAGCTCAGCAGAGCGTGCCAGTCGGGAGTGGAACTGTTCTGTGACTCACTCAAGAATCTTCGGTGAACGACGCAGCCAAATTCTTAGACATATTTAAACTTTGAAAAAAAAGAAAGAGTAACGCAATAGTTACTTTCTCTGGTACCTGGTTACTTTTATAGTAGAGTAATTCAGTTACTAACTTACTTACTTTTCGGGAGAAGTAACTAGTAACTATAACTAATTACTTCTTTTACGTAATGTGCCCAACACTGGTAATGTCCGATTAAGGAAACACAATGGAGCAGGACCCAAATGCAGGAATAAAAAACTTCATTCATTAAACAAAAGATCAAAAAGACCAAATCATGACATTATGGATCGATTCATTGTTTACATGACATAAACAAGGAAGAAAGAAGCTAATTTTACTAATTTACCCAGGAATGTGGGAATTATATTTTGTAAAGTAAAAAAAGCATAAACTTACACCCAGATAATTAAAGTAATAATAAAGTAATAATACTCTACTGTTGGGCTTTTATGAGCAATATTTTTGTGCCCATGTACAGGAACCTGATGATGAGCCTCAGACAGCAGGACCACAGCAACAGGAATCTTCTGACTGCAGCCCTCCAAGCAAGCAGTATGAGAGGTGCAAGCACAAGTGTCTCATTTGTGGGAAACTGTATGCTGATATAGTCCAGCACCTGAGAAGCACAGAAAAGGTGGTCAACAAAACAGAGTTGAGTCTTCTGAGCAAGTTTTCCCATCGACAGTAAGTGTCCTGTTTCCTCTTCAGAATGCTCTTAAAGAGGCTTCTTATGGTGCTTTTTCACTATCAATGAAATAGGGTCCAAAACAATATTGTTAATCACTGTTGTATAGTGAGTTGTTGCTTTTAAATAATCACTGTAATAAAAGTGCTTTTTTCAGTAACAAATAACGTAATGCAAATGTAAATATCAGTCTGTGATGTATGAGGCTACAACTGATTTTGCAAAAGTCTCTCAAAAATAGATGCAAGGCAGGTCATGAATAATCTGTATGAGCAAGTGTCATATATTTTTTTTAACATTTTTAAGTGTAAAGTGGTTACACATGTTACAAAGAAATGTGTGCATATTTTCTTTCTTCAAACATTTTTTCTACTACTAAATCAAAGACTCTTCTTGCTTCTCCAGTTTTCGTGCAAATCTGGACTGCCCAGTGCGTTTCTGCCAGTCTAAATATATTAACCGACTCGACAAGCATCTGCAAAGGATCCACAGCCTGACGGTAGTCCCTCTGTGTGATTTATGTGTATTGTTGAGTTAGGTTGAGATCTTAAACCCAGCAACTTGGTCCTTGTAGTGCTGCTTGTTCTTCCTTGCTGTGTGGTGGGTCTGTGGTCTTCATTTGATCCTTGTGTGGTAAATATAGATTCGGAAATGCTGTATTTATTTAGTGCTACAAATCCCACAGAAAGAATATTGCTGGTTAAATACATGCATGACGCTAAAGGTAATGAGATATCAATAATGTAACTTTTTCAGACAGAATGAAATGATTTACTAAATGTACGTTCTGCTTTTTTTGCAGAAGCCAATGGTTAAACTGTACATACAGAAAGCGAAGGACAGATACATTGCGAGAGAACTGGCCCTCCTATGTACTTCGAACCCCACACCACCAATGGTCTCACATCTTGACGAGGTGGATGATGCAGCAATCGAAGAGGGCGTCAGGAGGGTGATAGAGGCTGCTTCCCATGCTGCAGCTTCTACCACTGTGCCTCCTCTTGCGGGCCCCATGTCTAGTTCTCCCAGCCTGGCTTCTTGTGACCCAGAAGCACCAGCTATGCTGGATCCTTCTCCCTCAACCAGCCAGGCTTCTTGTGACCCAGAAGCACCAGCTATACTGGATCCTTCTCCCTCAACCAGCCAGGCTTCTTGTGACCAAGAAGCACCAGCTATGCTGGATCCTTTTCCCTCAACCAGCCAGGCTTCCTGCTACACAGAAACCGTTGACCAACAGGCCACACAAACAAGAAGGCGTTCTGTCCTGAGGGCCCCTGATCCTGGGTGCAGGAACTGCCAGCTTCTTTCTGCTGAACTAATGGTGGCGAAGAACCTGCTCCAGATGAGGAACGATGAGCTCAAGCAGCTACATTCTTCAACAATGCGTGCAACTGTGAGTGTTGAGTTATTCCTTTGGTGTACTTCTTAAATATGACCAATTTTTTCAGTAACTCTTAATTAAAAAATCTGTTTCATGTGCTTTTTTCAGGCAGCAAAACATCGCAGACGTGCACCATTTTCCCCCAGCAAAGCCCCTTGCTATGGTGAAGATACCATCATATCATAGTCACTGTACTAGTATTGAACTTGAAAGATAGGGGATGTTGTGTTAATGTGCAGATCCATGCAAAAATATTATGATGATGATGATATATGATTTGCTTTATATTCTTTCCTCTTTAGTAAGATTGGTCGAGGAATTTAGGGGCCACACAGAAGGTGCCAACCCTGGTAGGAAAACTTCTGAAAATGCCAAGCAGCGAGCCAAACATGTTGTCGATTTTCTAGAGTACATGGCAGACTCATCAATCCCAAATGTTGACCTTCTTTTCCTGAGTAACCATGCTAGAATCCGTGGGTAAGTACTACACTGTAAGAAGCATCAGTGCATCGAAGGGTAGAGGACATGACTGTATTTGTATTTTTGTCTTCAAGTTTTGTTGCAGTCCTTCAAGAAAAAGGCTTCAAACCCCCAACACAGAGATGCTATTTGATGGATGTTGTGGCCTTTATGAAATATATTTCAAACATGGCACCACAATCTGTCAGACTCGGAACCAAAAAAATCAATGCCATCTTGGTAGAGCTGAGGGCCCGGATCAGAGATATTGGCCGGAATGTGGTCGGGCACCAGCTCAGTGTGAGGCGAAGTAAATCTGGTATGTTTAACATTAATAACCCCACGTCCAAACATCAACATCACATCGTTAAAAGCAGGGAACATGCATATAATAAATGCTATTCAAAATTTCAGAGAGACTGGTCAAGGCACAGAAACATGCATGGTTTATAGATGAGGCTCCGAAGAAGATCACTGCAGTACTGGGTATGAATCATTGCTCAGCATAAGTTTTAGATTTGTAAAAATAAGGTTTATTTAATGTTATGGGGCTTCTCCAGACTCAAACTTTGGGTGAAGATACCGTTCTGCAGATTTTACATTACAGGGATTAACATCTACAAAGTGGGTTTTTATATATGGGCTGGTCTCTGCTGCTTTTGTGTGGCCAACGTGTGGTACTTAGGTAAGAACATCATCATTGCGAGTGAATGCATACAATGTCCTTCCTCTGCTTTTACAGTTGACCTTGAGAAGCATCCAGAGGACCGAGCATGTCTGAAAGAGTTTTTTGGACTGCTGGGTGGCTATATTATTGCAACAACAGGCCACCGAAAGGGTGTTGTGATCAACATGACCACAAAGGAGGTCAAGGCAGCAGAAAAGACTAAGCAGGGTGCCCGCATCATCCGTGTAAGTGCAAACATTATTACAAAAACTGAAAGGACACAAGAGACATACACATTTTTATATCAGTTGGTCAGAGTGAAAAGTCAACTTTCCTGAATTATTAGGTTGGACAGCACAAGACTCAAAGGTACTTTGGTGAAGCAGCTGTACCCCTCAAGCCAAGCGAGTATTCCTGGTTGCAGCGTTACAACCTGCTTCGAAACAGAATTGAAGGAGGCAAAGAGGCTTCTACCTTCTTTCACACAACCAGTGGAGGCGTCCTGCTGAAGCTGTCTGAATATTTCAAGGAGGCCTGGGAGGGGATGGGCTTGGGGACAGCCCCAACTTTCAACATGCTGCGCTCCTCTGTTGCCACTTATGTGAGATAACTTCTCATGGTTTTTTGTATCTTAAAAACAATTAAGTGTGGTGAAAAGTTAATGAATTTTGCACTTTACACACATTTCTTTTTTACATTCATTCCTCCAGGCCAAGCGACAGTTGGGCCATAAAACCTACCAGAAAGTGACGACTTTTATGTGCCATGATGCAAACACAGCCAAAAGATTTTATCAAGGTTTTTTAAACAATCTAAATCAATGCCAAACCTATTTTTTCTTGTAGTATCCATCAACTTGTATTCATTTTATCCATTTCTTTGCACAGCGGAGGACCCAGCAGAGGTCACACTTCAGAGTAGAGGATTGTCAATGATGGCAATTTCTACATATGCTGCAAAGACAAGGAAACGCAGAGAGAAACACAAGAAAGACAAAACCATGACCACTGCTTCTGAAAGGGAGGACAACGAACCTACACAAAATGAAGACAATCAGGGGTTTGAAGAGGAGGAGCAGGAACCATTGGGCCAAGAGAAGCCTGTGAGAAAAAGGCTTAACCAGCTGCACAACAAGAAGACCCTTGTGCCCTCAGACCAGCAGGTGAGACATGTGACTAGCTGCAGTGTTTCCACACACAAATTAAAATACGTCATTCTAAAATGAGCTTAATATACTTTATTTTTCCTAAAAAAAGATGGTGAGCTCATCTGATGAGGATGATGCAGCTGATATGAAAACCACACTAACTGAAACAGTACCAGATCCTGAAGAGGATGAGGAACATGTGCCAAAAAGGACTTACCAGCTGCGTGAGAAAAGGGCATCTGTGCCTTTGAACCAAAAAATGGTGAGTTTTGACAGTTTTCAGTACTTCCACTTTTGACGTTTTAAAAAAAACAGACGGTGACCTCAGTACATGAAACAAGCTAAAATCATATCACAAAAAGCTAAAGTTTTACCACATTAGCAAAATAAAAACTTGAAACTTGGCTTTTAAAACCCACACTTGTGTATTTCATTTGTTCTTTAATTCATATTGCTAAATTAACAGTATACACAGCCATTGATGAGCCAATCTCCAGACCTAAAACTGAATACAGCCCTGGTTTCAGTGAGTCCTGTCACTCTCAAGACACCTGTAGTAAGTATAATGTCAACATATACCACCAAATACCACATAAAACACAAACAAGAAAAGCTCTTACTCATGTCAGAAAAAGTATTTTACAGTAAACAGACTTGTTTAGACAGATAAAATCTGTTTCTATGAGGCCAACAAATCAAAATGATTACTTTTGACTGTGAAGTAGATCTGCTCACTTTTTGTGGCTTTCTAAACTGTTTACAACATGCTTTGACCTTTTCCCACAGAATGACAAGGTGGCAGTCAAAGTCCGTCCTGGTGTAAGAGCACCGCACTTAAACACACCTGAACATCCGAGCTAGACGAACTACATGATCTAGAATATATTTTCACACCTTATTTCTTTTTCTTTTTTTAGATGCAGCAGGTTTTTGTAAGCCCAGAAACAGCAAAATTGTTGTCAACTCACTCAAGAAAAACTGTGTGTGACCGAGTCAGTATGGTGAATAAGATGAGTGGTGAGGGTAAGAGTGAAAAGGGAAAGAAGAGAGAAACAAAGATTCAAGAGAAGACTTTGGAGAAAATGGAGGGTAAGTGTAAAAGGGGAAAGAAGAGAGAAACAAAGATTCAAGAGAAGACTTTGGAGAAGATGGAAAGTAAGAGTGAAAAGGGAAAGAAGAGAGAAACAAAGATTCAAGAGAAGACTTTGGAGAACATGGAGGGTAAGCGTAAAAAGGGAAAGAAGAGAGAAACAAAGATTCAAGAGAAGACTTTGGAGAACATGGAGGGTAAGCGTAAAACGGGAAAGAAGAGAGAAACAAAGATTCAAGAGAAGACTTTGGAGAACATGGAGGGTAAGCGTAAAAAGGGAAAGAAGAGAGAAACAAAGATTCAAGAGAAGACTTTGGAGAACATGGAGGGTAAGCGTAAAAAGGGAAAGAAGAGAGAAACAAAGTTTCAAGAGAAGACTTTGGAGAAGATGAAAAGTAAGAGTCAAAAGGGAAAGAAGAGAGAAACAAAGATTCAAGATGAGCCTGTGGTGATGACGAGGAGTAAAGTTAAAGAAGTGCAAAAGAGAAAGATAAAAGAGAAGCATCTGGAGAAGAGTGAGAGGGAAAGTGAAGAAGGATCAAGTGGAGCAGCAGAAAAAACCTGGAAGATACCTTTGAAGAGAAGGAAATTTCAAGAATGACAGGAAGAAAGGAGAAGGCAGGAGGAAATAGAAACTGTTCAAAACGTATGCAACATTAAAATGTTCAGTCACCATACAGAGTTCCTTGAATTTGATGTGTTCATTAGAACTGCTCAACTCAAAAAATAGTGGAATTTATTTTTCCGCAGTTCATAAGTCCGGTAATAGAATAGAATAGAATAGAATAGAATAGAATAGAATAGCCTTTATTCGTCCCACAGTGGGGAAATTCCGGTTATTGCAGCAGCAAGAGGATAGGAGAATTATAAATAAATATAACAGTATATACAATGTAAACAGGAAAAAGACAAAAAAACCAACAACAATGACATACAGTGACATACAGTGACAAACAGAAACAACGGCAAGACAATGGCAACAGTGCATAATGGATAATTTAAAAAATCTGCATGTTTGAGTATCTATTGCACGTAACAGTTTATTATTGAGTCCGAGTGTATGAGTGGTCTACTTAGAGCAGTGCTGGTTAATCCTAGCATTTAAATCTTTACAAGGTTTAGCTAAACATCTCAGGGATCTCAGGCTGAAAGTTTTGTCAGTTATTCTGCACTCCATGTGGGCCAGTCCTGCGGTGGTTTGAACCCTCTCAGTCTTTCCCTCTGCCAATGATATTATAGACCATTATCATATTTGGCCAAACAGGTCAAAGTTATACTCGAGCCACCTTTATACTTTTAATAAATAAAGGGTCTATACTGTAATGTTAGATCTGACCAATAGTGCAGAATCACTGACTAAACATTTCTAAACTAGTTTCTAGAAGTTGGAGGCCCTAATTTATTTCTAAGTTATTTCTCCTAGTTCAAGTTTCAGGCCTCCATCTGCTTTGGTGACCAAATGAGGTCAAAAGAGCAACTGGTCTGGGAAGGCCTCAGTCAGTGTCAAAGGTCATTGGAGATCATCCTTTCATTGTATATATTAAAAAAAAATCTGCAATTGCAATTCACAGGGCATGGTCCTTGGTGGGCCAAGATAATGTGTATAAACTTTGGTGGATGTAGCCCCAAGGATTCACTTAACAAGCCAATACAGCACCAACACCTAGACCAGATGGTCTAAGGGTGTATAAGTCTAAGGGCCTGGATCTTTCTTGGTCCAACCAGAGAAACTTTTTTTCCTCTCAAGCTAGAAGTCTGAAAGTTTTGTCAGTGATTTTGCACTCCACGTGGGCCAGTCCTGTGGGGGTTTGAACCCTCTCAGTCTTTTCATCTGCCCATGAGGGCCATATTTGGCCAAACAGGTCACAGTCATTCTCTAGCCAACTTTGTATTTTTTTTTTTTAAATATATTTTTATTGCATTTTTTCAAAACACACAGAACTGCTCAGACATGACAGAAAAGAGGAGGAAAAAAACAGAATGTGGGTACAGCAAATAGAAATATGTTATGGAAATAAAAATAAATGATCAGCCCCCTTCCCATCAATCTCCTGCAGCAAGACATGGCAGTATCCAGATGACAATCAATACAGAGCATACAAGCATAACAAGGCAGGAAGGTGCTTGTTAGAAAGTGAGCACTTAGAACAATGTTATGGAAACAGGCTAGGCTGATTCGCGAAATCCACAAAGCAAGCAGGATGAAAGGCTGGGTCCAATATGTTGCAAGTAAGGGTTTCAGACCCTATGGAAAGCATCTATTTTGCAGTGAAACATACATGTGATGTAGTCACTAGGAATGCAGTCCATAACGATGTTGTGCCATGATTTTTTTGTTGGAGCAACATTCTTGATCCAGATGAGCAGAATGTTCTTTCTAGCAGCAAAAGTTAGTATATTGAAAAGTCTCCTGTGTTTACTGTCAGTGATCTGATCATCCAGGAGACTAAGTATCAGGCACATAGGGTCCATCCGTATTGGGACACCAAAGATTGCAGTTAGTTCATTCACAATACTAGACCAGTACATTTGTAACTTCACACATGACCAGAGGCAGTGAAAGTAATCACCAGTCTCAGAATTGCATTTCCAGCAAAACGGGGAATTACTTGCGTCCATTTCATTCTTGACAACAGGTGTTATATGTTTGCAATGTACAATTCTGAACTGTATGGATTTGGTGCGATTACACACAGAGATTTTCATGGCCTGAGACCAGACTTCCTGCCAGTCAGCATCATCTATGGCAATGCCAAGATCTTTCTCCCATGCTTGCTTGGTGGCTTGTGAGGTATGAGGAGAATTAGAGTTTAGGGCTCTGTAAAAAACAGTAATGCATTTCTTACTAATCTGTAGAGACAGGGCCTTCTCAACACATGAAGTGGTGTTATTAGTCATTTAAGTGGTGTTTTTAATTATGAAATCTCTAATTTAATTTAAATATCTGTAAAAGTCACCTTGATTAAATAAACCAAATTGTTGTTACAACTGCTGAAAGGATAGCAAAATTTTTCCATTAAATAGATCACCTATTTCCTTCAGCCTCTGGGTGCTCCATACTTTAAAGCCCTGGTCCTTACAGCCTGGCAGGATGTCCGGGTTGTCAAGAATGGGAGTGAGAGGAGATGTCAACTGAGCCCGGCTTCCTATAGAGCGAATGGATCTCCAGGCTCTGATGGTACTGAGAGTAATAGGGTTAGAGCAGAGTTTTTTGACAGATTCAGGGTTATTCATAAACAATAGATTTACCAAGGGACACTTTGACTGAGAGGACTCAATATCATGCCAAATGGAGGCTGGATCATAGTTATGCCAGCTTGTAATCACCCGCAGGTGTGAAGCCAGTTGGTAAAATCTCAGATTTGGTACATGTAGCCCTCCATCACAACCTGCCATTTGAAGTTTTGTCATCTTGAGACGGGGCCTCCTCTTGCTCCAAATGAAGGAGGTTAGCCAGCCTTCAAGCACCTTAATAACCTTGTTTGACAATAATATAAGGATCATCTGCAGTGGATATAGCAGTCTGGGCAGGACGTTCATTTTTATAAGAGCCACCCTACCTAGCCAGGAAAGAGGGAGAGGGGCCCAGCGGTCTAAGTCAGCCCTTAGCATCCAAGGGGGGGGGGGGGGAGTTGGACTTAAACATCTGACCAAAAGTAGGTGTTACATGCACTCCTAAGTAAATGAAACCGGAAAGGGCTCAGTCATATCTGGAACTCAAGTAAACGATCCCAGGGGCATAGCTTCAGATTTTGCAATGTTAATTTTACATTCCAACAAGACGGTGAATGACGAAATGACCTTAAGCAAGTAGGGAACAGAAATTTGGGGTTGCGATAGATGTATCAAAATGTCATCAGAGTATAAGGTGATTTTGTGTTCCCTTTCACCAACAAAAATACCAGAAATTAAACCTTTTTGCCTTACTGACTGGGGCAGCGGCTCAACAGCAATATCAAATAACAAGGTCCTGACATCTCGTTCTAGTATCAAACAATCTAACACAATTAGGGTCAGTAATAGAGACTATATTTTGAGAATCTGCCCTCTTTTTTACAAGACTGGCAAGATATTTTCCAGGTTTGTCCCCAAACTCATAGTTTCTGCCTGGCAAATTTAAGGGACTGCTCAGAGTCCTGAATCATAAAAGTATTCAATGCAGCACGTGCAGATAACAGTTCCTTGAGAAAATCAGGACTCGAGCTAGATGTGTGATTTTTCTCCAATTCAGCTAGTCGGGATTCAAGACGATTACGCTGCTGTGTACACTGCTCCAACAATCTCATGAATGCTGGAGTCATCTTTAAGTCACTTCCTGTTGTGTGAAATAGAGGTGTCATGACTGTATCTCCATACACCCATATTTGGACATATAGGTTTCAGTCATTCTCTTGCCAACTTTGTATTTTTAATAAATAAAGGGTCTCAGAGGTAAAAGTTGGGTGTTTTAGCCTTTAGATACTGAGAAAGTTGTCTTCAATAATCTCACAAATGCTGGAGTCATGCTTAAATTACTTCCTGTTGTGTGAAACAGAGGTGTCATGACTGCAATAAAATGTGGGGATGTTGGTTCCAACAACCAACATCTGCGGTATAAACCCACCATCTCCATATTAGACCCTTTTGTGGAAAAAACCTGTAGGAAATACCAAATCAAATCAAATCAAATCAAATTTTATTTGTATAGCCCACATTCACAAATCACAGTTTGCCTTGGAGGTCTTAACAATCTGCACAGAGACGACACCCTCTGTCCTTAGACCCTCAGTTAAAGTGAGGAAAAACTTGTCCCCAAAAAACGCTTTTAGCAGGGGAAAAAAGGTGGAAGAAACCTCAGGAAGGGCCACAGAGGAGGGATCCTTCTCCCAGGATGGACAGACATGCAATGAGTGGCTCGTGTACAGAACAGATCAGCAAAGAAATAGGGTCTAATATAGAAATGTTGGGTCTATACTGTAATGTTGGATCTGACCAATAGTGCAGAATCACTGACTAAACATTTCTAAACCAGACCCTAATTTATTTCTACGTTATTTGTCCTCGTTCAAGTTTCAGGCCTCCACCTGCTTTGGTGACCAAATCATGTCAAAAGAGCAACTGGTCTGGGAAGGCCTCAGTCAGTGTCAAAGGTCATTGTAGATCATCCTTTCATTGTATACATAAAAAAAAAATCTGCAGCTGCAATTCACAGGACATGGTCTTTGGGGGGCCTAGATAATGGGTATGCACTTTGGTGGATGTAGCCCCAAGGATTCACTTAACAGGCCAATACAGCACCAACACCTACAGATGGTCTAACGGTGTATAGGTCCAAGGGTCTGGATCTTTCTTGGTCCAACAAGAAAAAACCTTTTTCCTCTCAGGCTAGAAGGCTGAAAGTTTTGTCAGTGATTTTGCACTCCACGTGGGCCAGTCCTGTGGTGGTTTGAACCCTCTCAGTCCTTTCATCTGCCCATGAGGGGTCACTCCATTTGAATTTTTCTCCGGTTTTAGTCACATAACTGGGCCAATATAGCTCCAAATGAGCTGAACTTGTCAGGAAGCACTTATATTGCATGTCCAAACCAGGTTCTAGACGTTGGAGGCCCAAAGTTATTACTGAAGCTACTTTCAGTATGGTAGTAGCAACATAACATGTTTCCTGGATAACATGATTTTACACATCTCAGGGATCTCCTAGTTCAAGGTTCAGGCCTCCATTTGCTTTGGTGACCAAATGAGGTCAAAAGAACAACTGGTCTGGGGAGGCCTCAGTTAAGGTCAAAGGTCATTGGAGACCATCCTCTCAGTATATACATTAAAAAAAACGAACCTCTGCAACTCTGTCCCTTTAACCTAAAACTACACTGGCTGATTCACAAGCCCCCCAGCTCGTTGGTCCTGGTACATAGAAAGCTGAAAATCACAGGACATGGTCCTTGGTGGACCTAGATAATGTGTATAAACTTTTTTCCTCTCAAGCTAGAAGGCTGAAAATTTTGTCAGTGATTCTGCACTCAAGTGATCTGTTGACAACATTGGTGTAGAGAGAGAGATGCACACATCTTTGGGGGCTTCCAGTGTTTATTGTCCAGGTGCTAGATGTGATTTTCCCCAGCCTCACCTGCTGCCTCCTGTCTGTCAGGCAGTTTGTGATCCACTCAGAGGTGGAGGCTGGAACTGTGAGCTGGGTCAGTTTGGTGTGGAGGACTTTTGGAATGATGATGTTGAACGCTGAGCTGAAGTCCACCAACAGGATCCTTGCATAGGTCCCTGGGGAGTCGAGGTGTTGGAGGATGTAGTGCAGTCCCATGTTGACTGCATGCTCCACTGACCTGTTTGCAGTCGGCAAACTGCGGGGGGTCCAACAGGGGTCCTGTGATGTCCTTCAGGAGAGTCAACACCAGTCTCTCAAATGTTTTCATGACTACAGACATCAGGGCGATGGGTCTGTAGTCATTCAGTCCTGAGATGGAAGCTTTCTTTGGGACCGGGATTATTGTTGAGTGTCTGACGCAGGAGGGGACTTCACACATCTCCAGTGACCCGTGTGAAGATGGGGGACAGCTGGTCAGCGCAGACTTATAGACAGGAGGGTGAGATGCCGTCTGGACCTGGGGCCTTCCTGGTCTTCTGTCTCCTGAAGAGCTGGTACACATCCCCTTCACAGATCCTCATTGATGGTGGGCGGTGAGTGGGGAGGGGTGAGGGTAGAGAAGGGGGTGGTGATGGTTGTCTGGTGTCAGGGTCAGAGTGGGTGAATAGAATAGAATAGAATAGAATATCCTTTATTCGTCCCACAGTGGGGAAATTCCACTTATTGCAGCAGCAAGAGGATAGAATAGTAATAAATAAATATTACAGTATATACAATATGAACAGGAAAAAAAAACAACAGTTACATAGAGCGACATACAGTGACAAAAAAAACAACGGCAAGACAATGGCAATAGTACACAATGGATAATTTAAAAATCTGCATGTTAAATTGGGTATATATTGGACGTAACAGTTTATTATTGAGTCAGAGTGTATGAGTGGTCTACTGAGAGCAGTGCTGGTTGAACAGTCTGACAGCAGCAGGAAGGAAGGACCTGCGGTACCTCTCCTTCACACACTTGGGATGAAGGAGTCTGTCGCTGATGGAGCTGCTCAGTGCGGTAACTGTGTCCTGCATGGGGTGGGAGTCGTTCTCCATCATCCTACTCTCTCCCACCACCTGCACTGAGTCAAGGGGGCAGCTCAAGACAGAGCTGGCCCTCTTTATCGGCTTGTCCAGTCTCTTCCTGTCAGCGATGGAAATGCTGCTGCTCCAGCAAACCACTCCGAAAAAGATGGCTGATGCCACCACAGTATCGAAGAAGGTCTTGAGGAGAGCTCCCTGCACCCCAAAGGACCTCAGTCTTCTAAGCATATAGAGTCTGCTCTGGCCTTTTTTTGTAGAGAGCATCAGTGTTTACAGTCCAGTCCAGTTCATTGTTTGGGTGAACACACAGGTACTTATAAGAGTCTACTCTCTCAATGTCCATTCCCTGGATGTTCATCGGTGTCGGGAGGGAGTGGCTGCGCCTGCGGAAATCCACCACCAGCTCCTTGGTTTTTGCCGCGTTGATTTGGAGGTGGTTCCGCTGGCACCAGTCCATAAAGTCCTTGCTCAGTTCTCTGTACTCCCTGTCATTGTCCTCTGAGATGAGGCCGACGATGGCAGAGTCATCAGAAAACTTCTGGAGATGGTAGGTGGCTGAACTGAGTCTGAAGTCTGCAGTGTACAGGGTAAACAGGAAAGGAGCCAAAGCTGTTCCCTGTGGAGCCCCTGTGCTGCAGACCACCATGTCTGAGACACAGTCCTTTGACCTCACATACTGTGGACGGTTGGTGAGGTAGTCTGTAATCCAGGATGTGAGGTGATGATCAACTCCTGTGAGCTCCAGCTTGTCCCACAGAAGCACAGGCTGGATGGTGTTGAAAGCAGTGGAGAAATCAAAGAACATGATCCTCACAGTGCTTCCAGGCTTCTCCAGGTGAGAAAGAGCTCTATGTTGGAGGAAGATGACGGCGTCAACCACCCCGAAGCCAAGATGGTAGGAAAACTGTAGTGGGTCCATCAATGGTTCCACCAGGGGGCGGAGATGGACGAGGGTGGAGGGGTGAAGTCCTGGAGGTGTCGACGAGGGGAGCTGCAGCAGGAATGGCTGGGCTGGGGGATGGGTGGATGGCTGATCAAACCTATTGAGTATAGATTCAGGTCATTTACCCACTTCTGGTCCCCCACAGCCTAGGAGTCTGGTTCTTTGTGGCCGGAGATTGTTTTGAGGCCTCTCCAGACTCTGCTGATGTTGCTCTGCTGCAGCTGGTCCTCCATCTTCTTCCTGAAGTGGTTCTTCCCCTCTCCGATCTTCCTCCTCAGCTCCCTCTGTACAGTCTTCAGCTCCTCTTTGTTGCCCGACTTAAAGACCCTCTTCCTCTCATTAAGTAGAGCCTTTATGTCGGGGTTAATCCAGGGTTTGTTGTTGGAGAAGCACTGTACAGTCTTGGTGGGTACAGTGTTCTCCATGCAGAAGTTTTTGTAGTCAGTGATGCAGTGTGTGAGGCTGTCGATGTCCTCCCCATGAGGATCACAGAGTTCCTCCCACACAGTCATCTCGAAACAGTCCCTCAGAGCCTCTTCAGTCTCCTCAGACCATCATCTGACTGTGCGGGTCACAGCTGGTTGTCTGTGCACTAAGGGTTTATACATAGGCAGGAGATGAACCAGGCTGTGGTCTGATCTCCCCAGGGGAGGGAGAGGTGATGATGAATATGCCTCCTTGGTGTTGGCATAAGATAAGTCCAGTGTTTTATTGTCTCTGGTGTGGCAGGTGACATACTGGGTAAATTTGGGCAGAGTGGAGGAAGGAGAGGCATGGTTGAAGTCCCCAGAGATGAGGAGGAGGGCCTGTGGGTGCTGTGTCTGCAGCCTGCTCACAGCTGAGTGCAGGACATCACAGGCTGCGTCACCATTAGCAGAGGGGGGAATGTACACAGCTACCACCAGAACATGTGAAAATTCCCTGGGCAGATAGTACAGTCTCATATTTACAGCTAACAGCTCAATGTCCTTACAGCACAGCTGCTCTTTGATAGTGATGTGCCTGGGGTTACACCATCTATCGTTGACAATCACAGCCAGCCCCCCTCCTTTCTTCTTACCGCTCTCCCATGTCCTGTCCGCGCGCCGCAAATTAAATTCCTCCAGAGAAACAGTCGTGTCCGGTGTTAGTGAGTTCAGCCATGTCTCCATAAACACCATGATGCTGCAATCACAATATTCCCTCAGGTGCCGGATCAGCGCCGTTAACTCATCCATCTTGTTGGGAAGAGATCTCACATTCCCCATAATGACAGACGGAAGGACGGGTCAGAAACGACTCTTCCTATGGCATTGAATTACGGCACGGGTCCCCCGTCTCCTCTTCTTCAACTCACGGGGAACGTCGGGTCTATCCTGGGGCAGCACCGCTGTGTTACGGAGGGCTAACAGCTGATCCCGACTGTAAACAATAGGGCCGTGGCTGGGCATGGGGCCCTCCGGTAAAAAACAAAAAAAAAGACCAGAGCATAGGTGCACCGTTGTAAGAGAAAATGAACACACGAAAAGAAATTAAGATTAGTCGCTAAAAACTGCTAAAGAAAAGTGAAAAAAACTCAAATTGAGCAGGAGCTGCTGCAACTGCTGCCACTCAGGGGCGGCGCGGTGATGGGTGTGAATGATTTCTCAAACCTGCAGTAGAACTCATTCAGCTCATTGGCCAGTTGAAGACTCTCTGCAGTGTAGGGGGCAGGGTCTCCTGTAGTTGGTGACACCCTGCAGACCTCTCCACACTGATGCAGGGTTGTTGGCTGAAAAGCTGTTTGTAATGCCTCTTTGCTCCTCTGACCTCCTTTGTCAGTGTGTTTCTGGCCTGGTTGTACAGGACTCTGTCCCCGCTTCTGTAGGCCTCCTCCTTGACCTGGCGAAGCTGCTTGAGTTTTGAACCAGTTAACCAGGGTTTATTGTTTTTGTATGTGCAGAAGGCTTTAGTCTGCACACACGTGTCCTCACAAAAGATAGTGTATGATGTCACAGTGTCAGTGAGTTCATCCAGGTCGGAAGCTGCAGCCTCAAAAACATTCCAATCTGTGCAGTCAAAGCAGGCCTGTAGTTCCAGCTTTGCATCGGTGGTCCATCTCCTGACAGTCTTTACTATAGGCGTAGCAGATTTTAACTTCTGTCTGTAAGTTGGTAGAAGATGAACCCTGCAGTGATCAGAGCGCCCCAAGGCTGCATGGGGGACAGAGCGATAGGCGTTCTTTAATGTTGAATAGCAGTGGTCTAGAGTGTTTGTGTCCCTGGTGGGACACTTAACATGCTGTCTATATTTAGGCAGGTCATGGCTGAGGTTTGCTCTGTTGAAATCCACAAGAACAATGTGCATGGAGTCTGGATGTTTCTGCTCCATGTCCATTATCTGGTCAGCCAGGTGTTATAAAGCGTCACTAACACAGGCCTGAAGTGACAGGCGGACTGACGTCCTCGTGGCCTTCAGGAAACCCGTGGCAATGTCTCTCAGCAGGGTTACCTGTAAAGTCTGTTCAGCTGTTAATCTGCCTGCTATTTCTTTCCTTTTTCATGGACAGGTGACAGAGAGGAGCTGAGGAGAGTGCAGCATGAACTCAGGGAGATGCTGAGGGGTGTAAAGACAGCTACAGGAGGAAGCTGGAGGCCAAACTCCAGCAGAGCAATGTGAGGGATGTGTGGACTGGGATGAAACAGATCACTGGATGTAAAGTGAAGGGCAACCAACCATCAGGCGGTCTGGAGAGAGGCAACGAGCTGAATGGCTTCTCTAACAGGTTTAGCTCACAGCCTTCCTGCCCCCCACTCACCGACACTGTTTACACCCCTCCCCCTCTCCTCCCTGTGGTGAGCTCTGCTGTGCAGCAGGTGAAGGAGCTGCGAGACCCTCTACAGTTTGCTTACCAGCCCAATCTGGGAGTTGACGACGCTGTCATCTATCTGCTGCATCACTCGCGTGGTGGAGCGTCGGGCTTTGATTGGGTGATAGTAGTGTGAGTAGTGGGTGTGATAGTAGGTGAGGTTTGGCACAATAGCAACAGAGGGCAGCAGCTTTGCAAGATAACATGAACCACACCAACCTGGTCTGAGGGCTTGATAGACGCGTTGGCCGCAGACCGTGCTGGCGCAGTGAGCCGAAACCGTCGCTGGAGGGCATGGCGATGACAGGATTGTCATCACCGGTGCGGTTCAGGCTTGTGGTGCCCGTCAGGTTGAGTCGTCCTATGTACGGAAATCTGTCTTTGCACTCTGAGGCCCGGGCATGTTCCCAGACCGTGCCGCATGTGGCTGTGACGTGTTGCTCACATGCAGACTCGCCCAAATAGTGATCATGTAATGTGTGAAATTTTCTGACAAAACACACTTCACCTTTCTTCCATGTCGGGTTGGTGGTCATGACGGGTTCATACACCCCCCGCAGTGCGTGTGTCATGTTATGGAAGCGTGCCACAGATCCCTTGTAGTCGATGATGCTGATGTTGATTGCGCTGAACCAGTCCTGGGAGGTCTCGATGACTCGGCTGGTGGCCCCCAGGATTCTTGTGAATGCCATCATGGCCCCCAAGGTTTCAGAGACATTCAGGGGCCACGGTTTTGCTGGGATGGCGGTGCCCACCCCATGTGGGAGCTGTGTGCAGACGTAGCAGCTGTTGTTGATTATACGTCTCACCGCAGTTGTGACGACTCGGTACCAGGTTGTCCTCCGGTTTGGTGACAGGAGGGGGGTAGTTGGTGTTGAGTCGTATGCGTCTTTTACATCTGTCGTTGTGGCTCCGGCTGTCCTCTGGAGTGTTGGGCAGCGTCAGCAGCAATGGCAGGGCGGCGACAGCAGCCAGCAGGAGCAGGTAGCACATACCTCTCTTCCAGCTGTGTCACTTCGTCGTCGTCGGTGTCGTCTGGTCGGTCGGGCGGTCGCATCCTACTGGGGGGGTGCGCTCTGCGAGGCGTCGTCCGCTGGCCGGGAACCGTTTGCAGTGGCTGGCGTGGACCAATGTGCCTCTCTCTGCGATCTTTACTGCAGTCAGGAGCACCTGGAACGGTCCGTTCCATCTCCGGGCTTTCCAGTTCTTTCTCCTTAAGTCTCGGATGACGACCCAGTCCCCCGGCTCCAAGTCGTGCAGCTTATGGTCTGTGGAGATGGGAAGGGCGCTTTTGACCTGTTTGTGGATATCAGAGAGAACAGAGGACAGGTTTGCACAATAGCGCAGCATTTCATCTTCGCATTGCCCTATCCCCGGGAGCTGTCTTGTGCCGGGCCCAATCCCGGTGTGGAGAGGTATACCAAACAGTATTTCAAATGGGCTGAGGTTGTTTTTAGTTCTAACTCTAGCTCTCATTTGCATTAGAACAACTGGCAATGCTTGGTCCAAGGCAGACCTGTCTCATCACAACATTTAGCAAGTTTGTTTTTCAAGGTGCCATTCTCTCTTTCTACGGCCCCCCCGCTTGCCGGGTGATAGGCGCAGTGCTGTTTTAGGTCAAAACTTAAGTAGTCGACACTTTTCAGGGCTGCGCTAATGAAAGGAGTGCCATTATCACTTGAAATTTTTGCTGGAATTCCCCATCGTGGAATAATTTCAGTGATTAGCGCTTTAGCAACTGCTGCTGCATGCTGTTTGGATGTAGGAAAAGCCTCAACCCATTTGGAAAACATGTCGATGTATCCACCCTTTTCGTCAACAGTCTGGGTGAAAGGTCGGGGGAGCCTGCAAGGCTAGTTTCAAGTCAGTGAAGGCTTTATCAGCCTCAGTCGTCCATTCAACCTTATCATTTGCAGCGAGGCCTTTCCCATGAGCGATTGCCGCCAGGGGTGCCTCTATCTCTGCATAGTTAAGGTATGACGTCATGCCCAAGAAGCTCATTACCTGTTTCTTGGTGAGAGGCCTCGGAATAGACTGAATTGCAGCTATTCTGGAGGGGGAGAGTGTCTTCCCCTTCCTTGTGATCACGTGTCCTAGAAAAACAACTTCCTCACAGGCAAATTGCAGTTTTGACAGGCTGGCCTTCTGACTGTTATCTGCCAGATGGCAGAGAAGGGCCACGGTGTCTGCTGTGCAGGCCTCCCTTGTGGGAGAACACAGCAATAGATCATCCACGTAAGTCAACAAAGCGCTGCCGTGAGGTAGAACTAACGGTTGTAAACTGTCTCGCAGCGCAGCATTGAATATTGTAGGTGATTCAGACAGCCCCTGGCATAAACGCGTGAAAGTGTAAGTTTTTTGTTCAAACGTGAAAGCAAACCAGAATTGGCTGTCGGGATGCACAGGAATGCTGAAAAAAGCATTTGCCAAATCAACAACTGAAAACCACTTACTGTCCGGCGGAACTTGTGAGAGAATTGTGTGTGGGTTTGGAACGGTCGGTGCGCATGCGTGAATGGCTGCATTTACTGCTTGTAGGTCCTGTACGAACCTCCATTCATCGGGCTGGCCAGCTGGTCTGATCTTTTTGACCGGAAAGATTGGAGTGCGCACAGGCAAGTTTTCGCACGGGATGATAACACCAGCTGTGCAGAGTGCCTCAAACACTGGTTTGATGCCCTCCACAGCTTCTTTCTTCAGGGGATATTGATTTTGACACGGCCTGTAGGAAGATTTTGGAGTTATTATTACAGGTTCAGCATTTTTAATGAGGCCCACATCGTATTTGTGCTGTGCCCAGAGATGTGCTGGCACTTCGCTTAGCTCTGGCACTTCAGAAACCTCATTAACAAAAAACTTTTCATGACAAGCATCAAAAGAATCGTGAAAATTTCCCCTTTTTGACCCGATAAACTTTGACAAATCCCATTTTGTATCAGGTATGAGTTCAACAGATCGTACTGCAGTTACGACTGCTGAAAATCTTTTTCTGTATGTTTTCAAACGCTCGTGATACTCAACATTAGGTTCTGACGTTCGTGTCCAACCTGTTGCGTCATTGCATGCTCTGGTCTATGGTCCCAAGTCCTGCCACCTCGTTCCCTTTGTTTTGACCAATGAGATGTGAGGATCAGAGTTCGGTACTGAAAACAACTGTTGAGAGTGGGAATCTAGCAGAGTTACTGAAACCGCACATTTTTTCTCATTCCAATACATCCACATAAGTTTTAGCTTGTCATTTTTCTCTCCCTCCCTGTACCATTTGCTTTCAAACTTTTTGTCAGCTCAGAGGGATATGTGTGCTGTGCAATGTAGGTCATGTGCTCTCATCATGGCGGTGTGCGTGTGTGCGCGGTGCATGCTCTGGCTGTCCGAGAAGAGGTCGCCAAAATGGTGAGACAGACATGCATCACCTATGACAATGGGCACCTCGAGGAATGCTTTAGACATTCTTTTCTGTTATCCAAACACTGCCCCATAAATCTTATGGGAAGAGATCTGATGTGTGCTTTGGGTATCGGTCTAATGTCGACCCCGGTGTAAGACCCTTGAAATTTTTCAAAACGCTGATTTTGGAAACGGACTGAGCTAGTTGCCGACTAGTAACTAGCCGCTGAGCTAACAGCTGAGTGAGCTAACAGCTGACTTGGCTAACGTTAACAGCGCTAAAAAAAATAAAAATAATAACTAGCGCAACCGGACAATAAATGGGGCCAAAGAAGGTACCAGGGGTCGACGACATAAAAAAGTCACTCGACTTCCTATATGAAGAAATTTCCACTGTCAGGCTGGAGCAGGAGGGAGTCTTGACGCTGCTGGAGGAGGTGAAAGCCCTTCACATCCAGAATGAGGAGAAGGATAGGAAAATCGCCTTCCTTGAGAACAGAGTTGCCGACCTGGAGCAATACACCAGGATGAACGACATCATCATCACTGGGCTCGATATAAAACCCCGGTCATACGCTCGTGCAGTGGCCACCAACGTGGGAAGAGCCCGGGGACCTGGACCTGGATGTTAACTCCGCAGAACAACAGGTGGCCGCATTTCTGCAGACCAGAGGCATAGAGCTGGACTGTGGGAACATCGAGGCTTGCCACACTCTGCCCAGAAGAAGCGTGAAAGAAAAACCAGCTGTCATCATGAAGTTTGTAAACAGAAAACTCAAGATTGCACTGCTGAAACAGGGGAGGAAACTAAAAGGGACAAACGTATTCATCAATGAGCACCTGACCAAACACAACGCAGACATCGCCAAACAAGCACGCTACCTGAAGAAACAGGGTGTGTATTGTTTGTTTATTTATCTTTGTGTTATCTTCAGTATGTGTATGTCATATGTATGTATGTATGTATGTATGTATATATATACACAGTACAGACCAAAAGTTTGGACACACCTCATTCAAAGAGTTTTCTTTATTTTCATGACTATGAAAATTGTAGATTCACACTGAAGGCATCAAAACTATGAATTAACACGTGGAATTATATACTTAACAAAAAAGTGTGAAACAACTGAAAATATGTCTTATATAGGTTGTCTATATATAGGTTCTTCAAAGTAGCCACCTTTTGCTTTGATTACTGCTTCGCACACTCTTGGCATTCTCTTGATGAGCTTCAAGAGGTAGTCACCTGAAATGGTCTTCCAACAGTCTTGAAGGAGTTCCCAGAGATGCTTAGCACTTGTTGGCCCTTTTACCTTCACTCTGCGGTCCAGCTCACCCCAAACCATCTTGATTGGGTTCAGGTCCGGCGACTGTGGAGGCCAGGTCATCTGGCGCAGCACCCCATCACTCTCCTTCTTGGTCAAATAGCCCTTACACAGCCTGGAGGTGTGTTTGGGGTCATTGTCCTGTTGAAAAATAAATGATGGTCCAACTAAACGCAAACCGGATGGAATAGCATGCCGCTGCAAGATGCTGTGGTAGCCATGCTGGTTCAGTATGCCTTCAATTTTGAATAAATCCCCAACAGTGTCACCAGCAAAGCACCCCCACACCATCACACCTCCTCCTCCATGCTTCACGGTGGGAACCAGGCATGTAGAGTCCATCCGTTCACCTTTTCTGCGTCGCACAAAGACACGGTGGTTGGAACCAAAGATCTCAAATTTGGACTCATCAGACCAAAGCACAGATTTCCACTGGTCTAATGTCCATTCCTTGTGTTCTTTAGCCCAAACAAGTCTCTTCTGCTTGTTGCCTGTCCTTAGCAGTGGTTTCCTAGCAGCTATTCTACCATGAAGGCCTGATTCACACAGTCTCCTCTTAACAGTTGTTCTAGAGATGTGTCTGCTGCTAGAACTCTGTGTGGCATTGACCTGGTCTCTAATCTGAGCTGCTGTTAACCTGCGATTTCTGAGGCTGGTGACTCGGATGAACTTATCCTCCGCAGCAGAGGTGACTCTTGGTCTTCCTTTCCTGGGGCGGTCCTCATGTGAGCCAGTTTCTTTGTAGCGCTTGATGGTTTTTGCAACTGCACTTGGGGACACTTTCAAAGTTTTCCCAATTTTTCGGACTGACTGACCTTCATTTCTTAAAGTAATGATGGCCACTCGTTTTTCTTTACTTAGCTGCTTTTTTCTTGCCATAATACAAATTCTAACAGTCTATTCAGTTGGACTATCAGCTGTGTATCCACCTGACTTCTGCTCGACACAACTGATGGTCCCAACCCCATTTATAAGGCAAGAAATCCCACTTATTAAACCTGACAGGGCACACCTGTGAAGTGAAAACCATTTCAGGTGACTACCTCTTGAAGCTCATCAAGAGAATGCAGAGTGTGTGCAAAGCAGTAATCAGAGCAAAAGGTGGCTACTTTGAAGAAACTAGAATATAAGGCGTATTTTCAGTTGTTTTACACTTTTTTGTTAAGTACATATTTCCACGTGTTAATTCATAGTTTTGATGCCTTCAGTGTGAATCTACAATGTCAATAGTCATGAAAAGAAAGGAAACTCATTGATTGAGAAGGTGTGTCCAAGCTTTTGGTCTGTATTGTATATATATATATGTGTGTGTGTATGTATGTGTATGTATGTTTATATATGTATATTGCACTCTGTGTCATCTTCAGTATGTGTGTGTATGCTATATATTATAATAATATAAAGAATAATATATTATAATGTTTTATATTTCATTAGGATAAATATTTTTGTAATAGATTTATGTTTTGTCAGATATAGAACAAAGGAAATTGACAAATGGAAGTTATTATTATTGTTATTATTATTATATTGATAGAAGTCAAAGTATTTCAGTGGTATTATTTATTAAAAGGGGGTGGAATAAAATAAGTTTATACTTCCTCCCACTCCTTTTCGGATATGTAAACAGAATTTATAGTTACTTTGTTATACTTTGTTATTTTCAATTTTTATTTTTTATTTTTTTACTTTCTCTGATGATGATAATTTTGTTTTTTACATGTTTGAAATAAACTATCTAAACTAAACTATCTAAACTAAACAAATTATATATTAAAACGTGCGTCTTCATCGGGATCAGTGTGCTATTACTTTTCTTCACAGAATAGGAATTTCGAATTTCAAATACAAATCTCATCATAATGTACACACTCCGGCAGTAGCCCCCGTGGCCCTTTCAAAATTTCCCCAGAGGAAATTTTCTAGTTACTTTAATTATTTGGGTGTAAGTTTATGCTTTCTTTACTTTATAAAATAATATTTCCCACATTCCTGGGTAAATTCGTAAATTTAGTTTCCTTTTATTCTTGTTTATCTTATGCAAACAATGAATCGATCCATAATGTCATGATTTGGTCATTTTGATCTTCTGTCTAATAAACGTATTTAAGTTTTTTATTCTTGCATTTGGGTCCTGTTCCATTGTGTTTCCTTAATCGGACATGACACATCATCTCAACTGAACCCTGAATTTTGTAACCTATTGCACAACTAAGATGATACACTGATTTGTTTTGTTTTTTTACAAATTGTATATTTTCTCTTCCTGTGACAAAAAATAAAAATAAAGTGACATTTTAAGTTACATTTTAAAAAAATTCAGCCCAGTAAAATCTGCAAAAGTAATTCCTGCTGTTCTAATACCTTCATGCTGTGATCTATCAGGGAAAAATCAGCTAATAAAAACAACAATTTAAAACCCAGCCTGTTTGGAGGGAGCCTGGGTATATTTAAATGCAAGTAACAGGTTGTAAAATGTTATTTAAGCTATTTTAAGCATGTTTTAGCTAAGGTTATTTAAGTAAAACATGCTAATGAATACTAATAAAATGCAACAAAAACAACAAGCAGTCATTCATTGCCCAGACAGCACAGATATCCAACATGTCAGTATTTTTGTTTTTTACGTGATTGCTGGTTGCTGCAACACCTCCGTCCATGATTCCTCCTGAACCTTTGCTCTCTTCTTGCCCTTCACGCACAGAGGACATGGGACTGCTCTGATTGGCTGAAAAGTCAATGACTGCACTGATTGGCTGCTCCAGTGTGCTAGTGATGTTGATGTTGCTAAATCTGCACAGGTTTTGAAAGATTTCCGCTTTTCTCCAGGTAAGAATCAATTTCTGGTTTGTAGCCCACTTTCTGTTTCCTCTTTCTGTTACATTGCTGTAATTGCTGTTACACCACACTTTTAGTCTTTTTCTAGCTAAAATGCTGTTCAGATGTGGATTTGTGGCCCACTTTGGTCTCTTTTGTAGATAAAGTTTTATTTTAGTTTGAAATCTCCGAGCTACAATTGGCGGAGGTGGAGGTAAAAGTTCTGCGAGTGAATCTGTCCATTTTGCCTGTATAGTAATAACTGAGGACCCACTTTTGCAGTAAAAGATTAAAACGTGCAAAAAGTCTGAGACAATGTAATCGGCTTTTAAGGAGCACACTACTGTAATATTATAGAGCTGTGGCAATTAGGAACCCAACTTACTGTAAAGCCGTCTCTCCATATTTAACATGGGTCAAATAGATCTCATTTGACATAACCAATAAAAAATTAATTACATCATTTACAGAATATGCTTTGGAATATTTTAGATACTTTGTGTATTTATTACCACTCCCCCTGGGATTTTGTGGACTTTTGGTGATTGTTGTAGCTTAAAATTTTGTGGATTTTTTTCAAAAAAATGTGTTGAAAGTTCTGATATTTGTAGGCTTTATTTCCTTTACATCACAGGAGAAAGGGTATTTTAAACAATCTCACATTCTTGTAAACACCATATGACATGAAAATTATATTGTGTATGTATGGGGTCTGGGGGCTAAGAGGATATCTTTCACTCTCTGACTCTGTCTCTCAGCCAAACTAGTGTGAGGAGGTCTAATATGTTGCAACAGATCAGTTTTCCTGCACCATGTTTAACATGTATGTTCCCATATACAGTCCTGCCCTAACCGTAACCCTTATGTTTTACAGTGAAACCCAGGCAGTGCAAACTGAATCTGCAGCCCACCAATCCAAGTACGTCATTATGCTTGTGCATCAACATTGCTGCCTCCCAGGATGTTTCACCGTGCTATGGACTGTTGCCATGATGATATTATGCGCTCTTACCCCAGAACAAGCTTATTCTCTAAAAATAACATCTGACAATGATCTCTATTATGGAGCTAGAGATAGAAATGTGTCTCTTAACTGTCAGTTCACCCTTGATTCTGAGGATTTGGAAAATTTGGACATAGAGTGGAGCATTGTGCCACCAATCAGGCAGGGAGATGAAAAACATATACTCCGGTATACTCAAAGTACCATTCAAAATAAGTTATATGCCCCTTTAAAGAACAGGATCTACTTTACATCTCCTGAGCCCCAAGACGGTGATGCTTCTCTAAGCATCACTGACCTTAAGCTTACAGATTCTGGAACGTACCAATGTAAGGTGAGAAAGTCAGCTAGAGAACAGATTAAATACATGTTTCTGTTTGTAATGGAGAGGCCAGACAAGCCGGTATGTTACATGGATGGTGAAGCTGTGTTAGGTACAAATATAAGGCTCAGATGCAAATCCTCACAAGGCACTCCACCACTTAAGTACAGATGGAAAAAGCGAAGCGGAAACCGGATGCTGCGTCCGGACGCTTTTGTTGATGCTCGAAGAGGGGACTTATACTTGGATCAGATCACAGAGAGGCACTCTGGAGCCTACCGCTGTACCGTCCAGAACCGTGTGGGTATGGAAAACTGTGAGCTTATACTCAAAATCACATCTCCATCAATAGTGACTGAGGGACATGGACCTATAGCAGGAACTACAGCTGGAATTACAGCAGGAGTGGGTATTGAAGACTGTGAACCTATACTCAATATCACATCTCCATCAACAGTGATTGACGGACATGGACCTATAGCAGGAACTACAGCTGGAATTACAGCAGGAGTGGGTATTGAAGACTGTGAGCCTGTACTCAATATCCCATCTACATCAACAGTGATTGACGGACATGGACCTACAGCAGGAACTACAGCAGGAGCTGTTGTTGCTGTGATTGTGCTCATCACTGTAACGCTCACCCCAGTCATTTACTACCGCCACAGAAAAAGGCATGGAAGGTTAAGGAGGAATCCATGGGCTCAGAGAAACTCATACATCCATAGGCCCATAAGAATAGAACAGGTAAGGTAGGTTCAGCTAAAGAAATCTGGATATGTAAGAGTGTTTTGGTCTTTTGTGCCAACAGAATATTCTTTCATACTGCGCTCATCATTACAGCTCAGGTGTGAGGAAGGAGAAAACCTGTATGAGGTAATGGAGACTACCGACCCTGTGAGTAGCTGACATATTCATGTCTCTGTTTTATGATTAACTGCATGCTGTTTAGGATGCTGTATATCACTTTAACCTCTGGAGTCATCTAGTCATTAAGGAGCAAAACCAGTAGTTAGTATACATTTCATAGTGTGGCAGCTGGAAATATTCTTTCATATTGAGCTCATCATTGCAGCTCAGGTGTGAGGAAGAAGAAAGCCTGTATGAGGGAATGGAGACTACCGACCCTGTGAGTAGCTGACATATTCATGTCTCTGTTTTATGATTAACTGCATGCTGTTTAGGATGCTGTATATCACTGTAAACGCTGGAGTCATCTAGTCATTAAGGAGCAAAACCAGTAGTTAGTATACATTTCATAGTGTGGCAGCTGGAAATATTCTTTCATATTGAGCTCATCATTGCAGCTCAGGTGTGAGGAAGAAGAAAGCCTGTATGAGGGAATGGAGACTACCGACCCTGTGAGTAGCTGACATATTCATGTCTCTGTTTTATGATTAACTGCATGCTGTTTAGGATGCTGTATATCACTGTAACCTCTGGAGTCATCTAGTCATTAAGGAGCAAAACCAGTAGTTAGTATACATTTCATAGTGTGGCAGCTGGAAACCTTTGAATGTAATTCTGTTGAATAACAGGACCATCTCAGCATTTCAATGTGAGTAAAACCCCAACATCTATCTATCTGTCCCTTGAATTAAAAAAAATCCCATGATTTGTCTCCAGGTGCTGTCCTCCTCTGCAGAGGACAATGAGAAGAATGCATCTATTGAGGAGGATCTGACAGCCTGTATTGAAGCCAAGGCGAGGAGTATTGAGCTTGGTTTAGTGATGTGTGCAGACAGTATAGTTATTTTTTAGAGGATTTCTGTCCATGACCTCTAAATCACAAAATCTCCTCTGTAGGATTTGTGCTCCTCACAATCAGAGGACAATGGATCCATGGGAAACAGAGATCAGGTTGATACTGAAGGACCGGTGAGTGGAAGTAAACTGGTTTAATTTTGTGTGTATGAAATCAAGTCATACATGAACCAATATCTGTCTGTTCTCCATCTTAAGGAGCCATGTTCCTTGCACACAGAAGATGAGATTGATGTTGAAGGACAGGTGAGTGGAAGTAAACTGGTTTAATTTTGTGTGCATGAAATCAAGTCATACATGAACCAATATCTGCCTGTCCCCCATCTTAAGGAGCCATGTTCCTTGCACACAGAAAGTGAGAAAAATGCATCCCACGAGGAGGTCATGACAGCATTGTGAAACAAAGGTGAGCAGTATGAAGAAGGTTTTAGTGCTGTTTACTACATTACAGATATGTTGGAAAACCACATCTTTTTGCATCATTTCAGGAGCCATGTTCTTCAGAGGAAGAAAGGTCCAAGGATGAAGAATCCCTTAAAGTCCTGTTAACATAAATATTAGACTGGTTTATATGTGAACATTTCCCTCAAAACAGTTCAGATTAGGTCACAAAGGAGAACAGGATGTCCAAGAGCCACATCCATTAGGACACAGTGAAGTTCATAAATATGTTTTTGATAATTTCATGTTTGTTCAGAGTTTGTCTCAACATCTTTACTCAAAGTTATGTGAAATGTGTGGACCTGGCCCTAACTGATTAAAGAGGAGGAAAGGACATCCAAGTGCTACGTCGTTGAGAACAGAATAAACGTTCTTAAATATATAAAAGGAAGAATTCATGTTTGTTTTAAGTTTTTGAAAAGGTTTCAAAGGTAAAAGTGGGGTTTTAGCCTTTAGATACTGAGAAAGTGGTCTTCAATAATCTGATGAATGCTGAAGTCATGACTGTATCACCATACACCCATATTTGGCCAAACAGGTCTCAGTCATTCTCTAGCCAACTTTGCATTTTTAATAACTAAAGGGTCTCAAAGGTACAAATTGGGTGTTTTAGCCTTTAGATACTGAGAAAGTGGTCTTCGATAATCTCATGAATGCTGGAGTCATAGTGAAGTTACTCCCTGTTGTGTGAGACAAAGAGGTCATGACTGTATCTCCATACACCCATATTTGGCCAAATAGGTCTCAGTCATTCTGTAGCCAACTTTGTATTTTTAATAAGGGTCTCAAATGTACAAGTTGGGTGTTTTAGCCTTTAGATACTGAGAAAGTGGTCTTCGATAATCTCATGAATGCTGGAGTCATAGTGAAGTTACTCCCTGTTGTGTGAGACAAAGAGGTCATGACTGTATCTCCATACACCCATATTTGGCCAAATAGGTCTCAGTCATTCTGTAGCCAACTTTGTATTTTTAATAAATAAAGGGTCTCAGAGGTAAAAGTTGGGTGTTTTAGCCTTTAGGTACTGAGAAAGTGGTCTTCAATAATCTCATGAATGCTGGAGTCATACTTAAATTACTTCCTGTTGTGTGAAAAAAAGGTGACATGACTGCATCTCCATACACCCATATTTGGCCAAACAGATCTCAGTCATTCTCTAGCCAACTTTGCATTTTTAATAAAGGGTCTCAAAGGTACAAGTTGGGTGTTTAAGCCTTTAGATACCGAGAAAGTGGTCTTCAATAATCTCATGAATGTTGGAGTCATACTGAAGTTACTTCCTGCTGTGTGAGACAAAGGTGTCATGACTGTATCTCCATACACCCATATTTGGCCAAATAGGTCTCAGTCATTCTGTAGCCAACTTTGTATTTTTAATAATGGTCTCAAATGTACAAGTTGGGTGTATTAGCCTTTAGATACTGAGAAAGTGGTCTTCGATAATCTCATGAATGCTGGAGTCATAGTGAAGTTACTCCCTGTTGTGTGAGACAAAGAGGTCATGACTGTATGTCCATACACCCATATTTGGCCAAATAGGTCTCAGTCATTCTGTAGCCAACTTTGTATTTTTAATAAATAAAGGGTCTCAGAGGTAAAAGTTGGGTGTTTTAGCCTTTAGGTACTGAGAAAGTGGTCTTCAATAATCTCATGAATGCTGGAGTCATACTTAAATTACTTCCTGTTGTGTGAAAAAAAGGTGACATGACTGCATCTCCATACACCCATATTTGGCCAAACAGGTCTCAGTCATTCTCTAGCCAACTTTGCATTTTTAATAAAGGGTCTCAAAGGTACAAGTTGGGTGTTTAAGCCTTTAGATACCGAGAAAGTGGTCTTCAATAATCTCATGAATGTTGGAGTCATACTTGAGTTACTTCCTGCTGTGCGAGACAAAGGTGTCATGACTGTATCTCCATACACCCATATTTGGCCAAATAGGTCTCAGTCATTCTGTAGCCAACTTTGTATTTTTAATAAATAAAGGGTCTCAGAGGTAAAAGTTGGGTTTTTTAGCCTTTAGGTACTGAGAAAGTGGTCTTCAATAATCTCATGAATGCTGGAGTCATACTTAAATTACTTCCTGTTGTGTGAAAAAAAGGTGTCATGACTGTATCTCCATACACCCATATTTGGACAAACAGCTCTCAGTCATTCTCTAGCCAACTTTGCATTTTTAATAAATAAAGGGTCTCAAAGTTGGGTGTTTTTGCAATAAAATATGGGGATGTTTTGTGGTTGTGGTGGAAGTAGCTTTAGAATTAACTAACGATCTAAAATCTGGGTTGGACATGTAATATAAGTGCTTCCTGACAAGTTCAGCTCATTTGGAGCTATATTGGCCTGAAACTGTTGGAAAAATTCAAATGTATTGCAGATGAAAAGACTGAGAGGCTTCAAATCACCACAGGACTGGAGTGCAGAATCACTGACAAAACTTTCAGCCTTCTAGCTTGAGAGGAAAAAAGTTTCTCTGGCCGGGGAGTACTTTTGGAGAAGTAGTTATCTCACAATAGTGTTTTCTGTGTACATATATTTCATTATAATCACTATATACTGTCCTTTCCAATGCCCTCCGAGGCAAGCTGTGATTTGTGAATTTGGTCTATACAAGTTTGATTTGATTTGTGCTATGTATATCATTGCTTTGGAAATTAAAGACCTTTATTGAAATACCTCACAGGAAGTGGATGGTGCTTTGTTTTAAGCAAAGCAGGCCCACTACGTGCAAAGGCTGAGAGAGCTGAGGGCAACAAACCCAAGGCCACCAACTCTCTAACAGACATAGATAGATGGATAGATAGCTTATTAATCACAAAGGAGATTGTCTCCGGGGAGAGAAAATCCTTGGGCCTTCGTCTTGTCAACAATATGGAGAAATGTCAGGTATAAGTACTGCTGCACCTAGTTGAGGCACCCTTTCTCTGTGGCCCCTCCTGAGGTTTCTTCCATCTCTGTTCCTTGTTAAGGGATTTTTTTTTTGGGGGGGGGGCTTCCTTACCTGACCCAAGGGTCAAAGGACAGTGGATGTAACTCCCTGTACAGATTGTACAAACCTCCGAGACAATCTTTCAGTTTGAGCTATCCAAATAAAGTTTGATTGGAGGTCGACACCAGTGACTTGACTTACTTGTTGCAGTGGCCCAGGTTGGTGTATGACTCATATGTTGCTAAAATGGTTCTCTTTGTTCTCTAGTTGTCCAACTGCATTGAAAAAGACTGGGTATAACCAACATCAGTCAAGAATGTTCTCACCAACGCGAAGACCTTCCTCTCCCACGTAGAGCTCTTTCACTGAAAAGAAAACCGCCTGACAGCCACCCAGATTGGCCAAAGACTGCATCAAGAGACTGCTGTCGGACTTTCTGGGGGAGGTGGTGGTTCATAGGCAGTGGGTCAAGAGGAATAAGAGGGGTAATGGTCTTCGAAGGAAGACTGCTAAATCTGGAAGATGAAATTGGAAGTCTTACAAGTGTTTTCATTAAACATTTCCCCAGTTTGGGATCAATAAAGTAAATCTATCTTTCAAGGCAGCTTATTTCATTTACAAAAAACAAAACAAACTGAAAAATCTTCCTATTAATGTCTGCTCAATGTTTGTCATGTGTATATCCAGGGAAACTGGTCAGTGCCTCGGAGGAGCAAAAATTCATCATGGTGGCAGCGATGAGGACCCCTGCTCTGCTGAGTAAGTATCCTCCTTATCCTTTGCTTTGTTACGGATGGGTTTCTCTTTTGGTGAAGGACAGATTGTAAAGCCCTCTGAGGCAAACTGTAATGGCTAGTTTGCATTATGAAATTTGATTTCTGTCAAGCTAATGCACAACTTTAATTGTGGTCCCAAATCACCCATTAAGAGTCTTAAGAGCTTTAGGAGATCACAAAGTATGACAAAGGTAGAAGAGGAGGCTGCTTTCTTGCTTTCGTCGGCCATACAAAAATGGACAGATTTAGATAGCACGTTTCTCATCCTTGCGGCCATTATAGGCGCTGTCCAACTCTAGTCAGCATTAACCCCATTCACACTCATTCATGCATGTACCGATGGCTATGCCACCAGGAGCAATTGGGGATTCAGTATCTTGCTCAAGAATGCTTCGACGCATGGACTGCAGGGGCACGGGAATCAAGCCACCATCTTTCCAGTTGCCACAGTTCCTGTGGCAAGGAAATTGAGTTGACCACAACTAGACTTGGTTATGTCTTTGAAGATGTTTCACCTCTCATACAAGTTTCATCATCATCATATATGATCATCATCACCAAGTCAAGTTGCATTATTTTTTATGTGTATTTTAGATCGAGAGTAACTAGACCCAGGCCACATATGGGCACGCCCAGATGGTACTTGATTCTTCTGAGCATCGGTGGCTGTGAAGATTCATCAGAGTCCTCGATTGAGTCTACCCAAAAGTGCCTCTTGTTTTCCATAATATGGAGGGAAAAGAGCACCGGAAGCTGGGCCTTCTGCTGAATGCAACATGGAGCATCCCAGGCCTCACCGGTAGCGTGACATTCAACCAGATCCACTCCAGCGTGAGCAGTCAGGTGAGTGGCACCTTTCACCCTAACCCACCACCCTCCACCATCAATCAGGGTTAAGTGTTAGCATAAAATTACTCATGTCTAAGGAACATTACTAAATCCAGGAGCTGAAAGTGGAAGTGTAATGGTTTTTGATGGAACCAAAAGTCTTGGGTGTTTATTTATAACTTATAACCAAGTCTATGCATTCGATTGAATTTCCCTAAATCTTTGAAAGAATTCTTAACAAGAACAGTTGCATTCGATTGAATTTCCCTGAGGTTCCTTTGTGTCGGTCCATGCTGCCTTCAACACCAGGCCCAGCCTCCGGTGCACTTTTCCCTCATTGTTGGGAAATATCACAGGTATTTTTGAATATGCACGCTAAAGGAGTCTGATGAATCTCCGGAGCATCCATGCTCAGTAGAATTGTGCACCATCTGGGTGTGCTTCGTCTTATTCTTATGACTCTCGATCTAAAAAATAGCTTTGTTAAGCTATTTTTTAGGTTGAGAGTCAACCTAGGTGACTCCATAGGTGCTATTGCATAGCATAATTTGAGTGGTGTTGATGACAATCATAATAATAATAATAATAATAATAACTTGTATTTATATAGCGCCTTTCAAAATACCCAAGGTGCTTTACATGAGAATTAGCAGGGGTTTGGAGTTGGCTTAAAGGAACAGATTAAGGGAGAGAGGGCGAAGAGGTGGGTTTTGAGGAATGATTTCAAGGTGTCCAGGGTTGGGGCATTGTGGATATCGGGAAGGAGGGAGTTCCAGAGGGTTGGTGCAGACACACTGAAGGCTCTGTCCCTCTGGTGCGAGGGATGGAGAACAGGCCCATGTCCGAGGACCGCAGGTTCCGGGATGGAGTGTGTTGGTGGAGAAGGTCGGGCATGTAGTTTGGGGTGAGTGCATGGAGGCATTTGTAAGTGAGGAGGAGAAGTTTATAAGAAATACGGTATTTGACCGGGAGCCAGTGGAGATGAATGAGGTTAGGGGTGATGTGCTGCCAGGGCTTGATGTAAGTGAGAACCCTGGCTGCTGAGTTTTGCACAAACTGGAACCTGTCCAGGGTTTTACTGGGAACCCTGACAGGACTCCATGACATTAGTCCAGATGGGAAAAGAGGAAAGCGTGAATCAGAGTTTCAGCAACAGAGAGTGAGGGCCAGAGACGGGAGATGTTCCTGAGGTGGTAGAAGGCAGACCTGGTGATGGATTTGACATGAGACTGGTAGGAGAGGGTGGAGTCCATGATGATGCCCAGGTTGCGTATTTCATGGGATGGAGTAATTGAGCAGCCGTCAATGTGGAGGAGGAGATCCCCAATCTTCCGGAGCACTGGATTTGGGGCCACGACCATGAGCTCTGTTTTGGGGACAAACTGAGATCGGTTGGCTAGATAGGACTGAAACCATGTAAGGTCTGTACCGGTGATGCCAAGGTAATGGGATAGGCATTTGAGGAGGATTGTGTGGGAAACAGTGTCAAAAGCTGCAGAGAGGTTGAGGAGAATGAGGATACTGATTTTGCCAGAGTCTGCAGCGATGAGAAGGTCACTAGTTATTTTGATGAGGGCGATCTCTGTGCTGTGGTGTGCTCTGTAGGCTGATTGCAGGGGTTCGTAGAGCTCATGGTCAGACAGATGTTGGTGAAGCTGGGCAGCCACTGCTTTTTCCAGAACCTTGATGAGGAAAGGCAGGTTGGAGATCGGCTGGAAGTTGCTGAGACCATCAGGGTCCAGACCAGGCTTCTTTAAGATGGGAGTGATGGAAGCAGTTTTGAAACTGGGGGGAACAACACCAGATGCTAGGATGGAGTTGATTATGTCAGTGATGAAAGGGCAGAGGGCAGGGAGGCAGGCCTTCACCAATGGAGTTGGCATGGGGTCCAGCAAACATGTGGAAGCCTTGGCCTTTGATATCAGACCCGAAACTTGCCATCATATATGATGATGACGATGAAACTTGTATGAGAATCAAAGACTTATAACCAAGTCCAGTTGCGTTCAATTGATTTCCTTGAGACAACTATGAACTGGATGATGGAGAATATTCACAGACTTGCTTTTGGAAGGAACATTACTAAATCTTTAAGCTGTAATTGGAAGTGTCATGTCAGATCCACCCCAGGTGGCTTTTTAATGCTAAAAAATGAAACAAACATAAAATTTTGAAGACTAATGTTCACCCTCTGTTTGTCATCTGTATGTGACAGTGAATTTATAATCCATTTCCTCCTTCCAAGGCACGGAGACAGCTGTCCAATGATGAGTTTGGTCGTATTGTGGCCGCCATGTGCCATGACGTGGTGACGGCAGAAAAATATGACTGTGCTCTTCCGTTCATTAAGGAGGCCGTGGAGGTTTGCAGCCTGAGGATGAAAGCCCTCATGGAGGAAACGGAGGACCCGCATCCTGCCTCCACCTCAGACTCTGGGGGTAAAGAACCAATGTATGCTGAAAGCACGGACTCTGTGTCTGAGCTCTCTGAAGGAGAGAAGGAGTTAATGAAGACGAGAAGGCGGCTTTTCGGAGCAGCAGGGAGGGAAGAAAAGCAAAGGAAAGAAGGACAAGGGTCAGAAGGATGAGGAGATGTGCCCAAGCCTTTGAACCAGACACCGACCCTGAGCGCCTGATGATCATGACGGATGCAACGGAAAAGCAGGGATCAGAAATGGAACAATTTGACTCAAATGAAGAGGAGGGGCAGCATGCACACGGACCAAGGGAGGCGAAATTGTCCAGGTTCCCAGGCATTAGACAATTGAGGGTTAGCATTAAGAAAATTGAGGATTTGTAGTTAAGCATTGCTGAGTGGAGTTATATATTTTATGTCTGTATATATTGTACTTATGTATATTTTATATCTGTAGATATTTTATATCTGTATATATTTATTTATTTTATATATTTAGTTGTGCCTGTGCTGCAGGGGCTGTAAGATGGGAAAGAAGAAGAAGAACGGGGACATTAACACATGCTGCCTCACCTCCTGGAGGTGAAAGGTCAAACTATATATAAACTTAGTAATCATGTCATCAGAACCTCTCATCTTCTCTGCAGGTTAGAGGTTGTCAGTTGGGAGCAAAAAACCCACAGAAAATAGTAACAATATGATGCCTGGAAATGTGGACTACAGTCAGACAACTGAAATTACAGTTAAATGAAACAGCTGCAAAGAGTTTTTGTTTTTTTAAAGAAAAGTTTTTATTTCCATCAAATTGTAAGAGCAGTGACAGTACAAAAGGTCTTGCATTGTATAAATAGAAAAATAGATTAAGATTATGATCAAATTTTTAAAAATCTAATAACACGCTTGTCGCTCACAGTATTTAAGCAAACAACTGTGTTCAAACATGTCCTTGTTCACACAGGTCACAAACATTATGACGGTAAATTATGAGTCCACCATGTTGCTGTTAAGTGATGGGCTAGAGTCAGCTTTGTTATGACAAACTAAGGCACTAATGCCAGACCCATCAGCCACACACTGACTGTAATTGTCAGCCTTTGTTTGACGTTTTGAAATTGATTCAGTCTCTCGGCTTCTGTGTAGTTCTTGATGGTTTGGTGATGTGTCCTCGGTCTTTCTTGTAGATGGGAATACACATGAGTTTTGCCTTCTCCTGGACGATGATGGTTACTTAGAGCAGTATCATCACTTGACTTCACACAGCAGAGGGTGGACGCTGCGGTGAGAAAAGGAGAGAAAGTTTACAACACAGAAGAAGAAGCGACTGATTTTGCCTAATCTGAGGCTGGACTGTCACACACAGAGGAGTCATTAACCACAACCACAACAGTTAGCCACAACTGTTACAGCAGCAGAAGTATAAATGTAAAAGTGCAGGTAGTTTAAATAGAATAAAATAAAATATAAAATAAATCCTAATCTATACAGAATATAACAAAATATCAAATATACAGAATATAAACTATAAAAACTATAAAAACAGGAAAAGAGTGAGAGTGGAAAAACAATGTGGCAGTGAGCAGGTATGCAAAAACAGGACTATACAGCAGAGAGTTGTGAGTTGACTCTGACAGACAGATGTGAGTTATTGTACATTGTGATAGCTTGTAGCAGGAATCATGACAACACCCAGGTACTTGTAGTCCTCAACCTCCTCCACATCCTCGCCCAGAACACACAGTGGCTGTGAAGTAGTCCTCTTCCTCCTGAAGTCAATCACCATCTCTCTGGTCTTGTTGACATTCAGCCTCAGGTGATTGCGTCCAGCCCACTCTACAAAGTCATCCACCACTGCTCTGTACTCCCCTTCCCTTCCCCAACTTATACACCGGACAACAGCTGAGTCATCAGAAAATTTCTGTAAGTGACATGACTCAGAGTTGTATTGGAAATCTGTGGTGTATAAGGTGAAATGGAAAGGGGACAGCACAGTCCGCTGTGGAGCTCCTGTATCACTGACCACCGCATCAGACAGGACACTGCCCAGACAGACAAACTGTCACCTGCCTGTCAGGAAGTCAGTAATCCAGGAGACAATGGAGGTGTCGACTCACAGTGCTGCCACTACTACCCAGGTGCGAATAGGCTCATTGCAGCAGATAGATGACAGCGTTGTCAACTCCCAGATTGGGCTGGTAAGCAAACTGTAGAGGGTCTAGCAGCTCCTTCACCCACGGTCTCATGTGGGCCAAGACCAGCCTCTCCAGCACCTTCATCACATGAGATGTGAGGACAACTGGTCGGTAGTCATTGAGGTCCGATGGAGTTGACTTTTTTGGGATAGGAACAAGGCAGGACATCTTCCACAGCACTGGGACTCTCTCCAGACTCAGGCTCAGGTTGTAGAGATGTTGGAGAACAGGAGACAGCTGGCTAGCACAGGTCTTCAGGATCCTGGGGCTGATACCATCAGGTCCTGCGGCAGGGAGGAGAGGGGGAGGGGTGTAAACAGTGTGGGTGAGTGGGGGGCTGGAAGGCTGCGAGCTAAACCTGTTAGAGAAGCCATCAGCTCTTGGGTCTCTCCAGACATCCTGATGGTTGGTTGCCCTTCACTTTACATCCAGTGATCTGTTTCATCCCAGTCCACACATCCCTCACATTGTTCTGCTGGAGTTTGGCCTCCAGCTTCCTCCTGTAGCTGTCTTTACACCCCTCAGCATCTCCCTGAGTTCATGCTGCACTCTCCTCAGCTCCTCTCCGTCACCAGACCTGAAGGCCCTCTTCTTCTTGCTGAAGAGTGCTTTCAGGTCACTGGTAATCAATGGCTTGTTGTTGGGGAAGCAGTGAACAGTCTGGGTTGGTGTGGTGGTGTGTTCACAGAACTTGATGTATTCTGTGATGCAGTCAGCCATGTCATCGATGTCCTCCCCATGTGGCTCACAGAGTACATCCCAGTCTATTGTCTCAAAGCAGTCCTGCAGTGCCCCAGCAGCCTTCTGAGTCCACATCCTAAAGCCTAGTTTATGCTTCTGCGTCGCGGCGACGGCGGAGCTACGTCGTCGACCCTACGCCGTCATTGAGCATTCGAAGTTCTGCGTCGAGGGAACGCGTTCAATTCACCGCCAAGCCGGGGGGGGAGATTGGTTTCGGGGGGTTCTTGCTCTCTTGCACTGCAGTTGCGGTCAGAGCGGATATGCTGTGTAGCATTCTGGTCACAGTGTGGGGCTACAAGCTACATGCTGCACAACACCAATACTCCTCCTGCCCTGCTGGGATCTCACAAAGCATGGAGTTCACAAGCAATAGGAGACAAGCATGCAGGCAGCAGAAGTAACTGGCGATGTTGTTATACTGTTGACCGGAAAAGCAACTGCCGGAATGACGGTCTGAGCGGACCAATCCCAGTCCTTGCCGTTCGCGTCTCGACGCGTCGACGTGACGCGTAGTCAGGGTTTTTTGGAGGCGCACGTCAGGCTACGGCGCAGGGTCTGCGTAGGGGTCTGCGTCGACGACGTAGCTACGCCGTCGCCGCGACGCAGAAGCATAAATCAAGCTTTACTGTCCTTGTGTGAATATACATAAATAACATAAATAAAAAAATTTCAAGCAGCCTCCCATGAATGCCCAGCATGTCTTTCTTTGCCACACACAGGACTTTCTGGCAGTCATCAAGGCTCCTCTGATCCCGAATGAAGCGGTCATACCTAGAATAAAATATAAGACAACAGTGAGCTGTAGAGTTACACGTGTCTGTATCACATAATCTTGAAATAGCAGGCAGATTAACAACTGATCGGACTTTACAGGTAACCCTGCTGAGAGACATTGCCACGGGTTTCCTGAAGGCTGCGAGGAGGTCAGTCCGTCTGACACTTCAGGCCTGTGTTAGTGACGCTTTATAACACCTGGCTGACCAGGTAATGGACATGGAGCAGAAACATCCAGACTCCCTGCACATTGTTCTGGTGGATTTCAACAGAGCAAACCTCAGCCATGACCTGCCTAAATATATACAGCATGTTAAGTGTCCCACCAGGGACACAAACACTCTAGACCACTGCTATTCAACATTAAAGAACGCCTATTGCTTTGTCCCCCATGCAGCCTTGGGGCGCTCTGATCACTGCATGGTTCATCTTCTACCAACTTACAGGCAGAAGTTAAAATCTGCTACACCTATAGTAAAGACTGTCAGGAGATGGACCACCGATGCAAAGCTGGAACTACAGGCCTGCTTTGACTGCACAGATTGGAATGTTTTTGAGGCTGCAGCTTCCGACCTGGATGAACTCACTGACACTGTAACATCGTACACTATCTTTTGTGAGGACACGTGTGCAGACTAAAGCCTTCTGCACATACAAAAACAATAAACCCTGGTTCACTGGTTCAAAACTCAAGCAGCTTCGCCAGGTCAAGGAGGAGGCCTACAGAAGCGGGGACAGAGTCCTGTACAACCAGGCCAGAAACACACTGACAAAGGAGGTCAGAGGAGCAAAGAGGCATTACAAACAGGTTTTCAGCCAACAACCCTGCATCAGTGTGGAGAGGTCTGCAGGGTGTCACCAACTACAGGAGACACCCCCCCCCCCCCCCCCCCCACACACTGCAGAGAGTCTTCAACTGGCCGACGAGCTGAATGAGTTCTACTGCAGGTTTGAGAAATCATTCACACCCATCACTGCGCCGCCGCTGAGTGGCAGCAGTTGCAGCAGCTTCTGCTCAATTTGAGTTTCTTTCACTTATTTTTAGCAGTTTTTAGTGACTAATCTTAATTTCTTTTTGTGTGTTCATTTTCTGTTACAACGGTGCACCTATGGATACCAAAGTTGCTGTGTTTGCTCTGGACTTTTTTTTGTTTTTTACACTTTCGTGACCGGAGGGCCCAATACCCAGCCACAGCCCTATTGTTTACAGTCGGGATCAGCTGATAGCCCTCCGTAACACAGTGGTGCTGCCCCAGGATAGACCCGACGTTCCCCGTGAGTTGAAGAAGAGGAGACGGGGGACCCGTGCTGGAATTCAATGCCGTAGGAAGAGCCGTTTCTGACCCGTCCTTCCATCTGTCATTATGGGGAATGTGAGATCTCTTCCCAACAAGATGGATGAGTTAACGGCGCTGATCCGGCACCTGAGGGAATATTGTGATTGCAGCATCATGGTGTTTATGGAGACTTGCAGAGGTTGGTTTTTTTTTTATGTATATACTGAGAGGATGGTCTCCAATGACCTTTGACCTTGACTGAGGCCTCCCCAGACCAGTTGCTCTTATGACCTCATTTGGTCACCAAAGCAGATGGAGGCCTGAACCTTGAACTAAGAGATCCCTGAGATGTGTAAAATCATGTTATCCAGGAAACATGTTATGTTGCTACTACCATACTGAAAGTAGCTTCAGTAATAACTTTGGGCCTCCAACGTCTAGAACCTGGTTTGGACATGTAATATAAGTGCTTCCTGACAAGTTCAGCTCATTTGGAGCTATATTGGCCCAGTTATGTGCCTAAAACTGGAGAACAAATTCAAATGGAGTGACCCCTCATGGGCAGATGAAAGGACTGTGAGGGTTCAAACCACCACAGGACTGGCCCACATGGAGTGCAAAATCACTGACAAAACTTTCAGCCTTCTAGCCTGAGAGGAAAAAGGTTTTTCTGGTTGGACCAAGAAAGATCCAGACCCTTGGACCTATACACCGTTAGACCATCTGTAGGTGTTGGTGCTGGATTGGCCTATTAAGTGAATCCTTGGGGCTACATCCACCAAAGTTTATACACATTATCTAGGCCCCCCAAGGACCATGTCCTGTGAATTGCAGTTGCAGATTTTTTTTTTATGTATACAATGAAAGGATGATCTACAATGACCTTTGACACTGACTGAGGCCTTCCCAGACCAGTTGCTCTTTTGACATGATTTGGTCACCAAAGCAGATGGAGGCCTGGAACTTGAACTAGGAGAAATAACTTAGAAATAAATTAGGGCCTCCAACTTCTAGAAACTGGTTTAGAAATGTTTAGTCAGTGATTCTGCACTATTGGTCAGATCCAACATTACAGTATAGACCCAGCATTTCTTTATTAGACCCTATTTCTTTGCTGATCTGTTCTGTACACGAGCCACTCATTGCATGTCTGTCCATCCTGGGAGAAGGATCCCTCCTCTGCGGCTCTTCCTGAGGTTTCTTCCACCTTTTTTCCCCTGCTAAAAGAGTTTTTTTGGGGCAAGTTTTTCCTCACTTTAACCGAGGGTCTAAGGACAGAGGGTGTCGTCTCTGTGCAGATTGTAAAGCCCTCCAAGGCAAACTGTGATTTGTGAATGTGGGCTATATAAATAAAATTTGATTTGATTTGATTTGGTATTTCCTACAAGTTTTTTCCACAAAAGGGTCTAATATGGAGATGTTGGGTTTATACTGCAGATGTTGGTTGTTGGAACCAACATCCCCACATTTTATTGCAGTCATGACACCTCTGTTTCACACAACAGGAAGTAACTTAAGCATGACTCCAGCATTCGTGGGATTATTGAAGACCACTTTCTCAGTATCTAAAGGCTAAAACACCCAACTTTTACCTCTGAGACCCTTTATTTATTAAAAATACAAAGTTGGCTAGAGAATGACTGAGACCTATATGTCCAAATATGGGTGTATGGAGATACTGTCATGACACCTCTATTACGCACAACAGGAAGTGACTTAAAGATGACTCCAGCATTCATGAGATTGTTGGAGCAGCGTACACAGCAGCGTAAACGTCTTGAATCCCGACTAGCTGAATTGGAGAAAAATCACACATCTAGCTCGAGCCCTGATTTACTCAAGGAACTGTTATCTGCACGTGCTGCATTGAATACTTTTATGATTCAGGACTCTGAACAGACCCTTAAATTTGCCAGGCAGAAACTATATGAGTTTGGGGATAAACCTGGAAAATATCTTGCCAGTCTTGTCAAAAATAGGGCAGATTCTCAAAATATAGTCTCTATTACTGACCCTAATGGTGTTAGATTGTTTGATACTAGAACGATTAATAAACACTTTGCATCACTTTATTCCAACCTATATAGTTCTGAACAGCCTGACAATGCCCTTACCTTTATGCATAAGTTTTTTGCAGATTTGAGACTCCCCAAAGCTACGGATGATCAAAAATTACGACTAAATGCCCCAATTACTAGAGAGGAGGTGCTACTTGCTTTGAAATCTATGCCATCCGGTAAGGCCCCGGGCCAGATGGATTTGGATGTGAGTTTTATAAGGAGTTTAGTGATATTCTCTTAGACCTTTTGTTGTCTATGCTCAATCATTTGTTTGAAAATGGGATCCTACCTCAGTCCCTCAGGGAGGCCAATATTTCTCTCATCCTTAAAAAAGGAAAATGCCCCGAAAGCTGCGCCTCATACAGGCCAATAGCCCTACTCAACCCTGACCAAAAACTACTCTCCAAAATTCTGGCCCCACGTTTAGAGAAGGTGCTGCCCCATATTGTCAAGGAGGACCAAACCGGCTTTGTCAAGGGCCAGAACTCCTGTGATAATCTGAGGAGGCTCCTTAACTTAGACATCATCCAACTAACCCAGAGATGTCAGGACCTGGCCCTCGTGCTGTCTCTTGACGCTGAGAAGGCATTCGACCGGGTCAAGTGGTCGTATTTGTTCCATGCTTTGGAAGAATTTGGCCTAGGCGATAACTTTGTGAATTGGATTAGGGTTCTGTATAGTACTCCGACAGCGGCGGTTCTGACTAACGGGCTGAGATCCCACAATTTCCCCCTCCGCCACAGGAATAGACAGGGCAACCCCCTCAGCCCCTTGTTATTTGATATTGCTGTTGAGCCGCTGCCCCAGGCAGTAAGGCAAAACACTTTAATTTCTGGTATTTTTGTTGGTGAAAGGGAACACAAAATCACCATATACGCTGATGACATTTTGATACATCTATCGCAACCCCAAACTTCTGTTCCCTACTTGCTTAAGGTCATTTCGTCATTCGCCATCTTTTTGGAATGTAAAATTAACATTGCAAAATCCGAAGCTATGCTCCTGGGATCATTAACTTGAGTTCCAGATATGACTGAGCCCTTTCCAGTTTTATTTACTTAGGAGTGCATGTAACACCTACTTTTGGTCAGATATTTAAGTCCAACTCCCCCCCCCCCCCCTCTTGGATGCTAAGGGCTGACTTAGACCGCTGGACCCCTCTCCCTCTTTCCTGGCTAGGTAGGGTGGCTCTTATAAAAATGAACGTCCTGCCCAGACTGCTATATCCACTGCAGATGATCCTTATATTATTGTCAAACAAGGTTATTAAGGTGCTTGAAGGCTGGCTAACCTCCTTCATTTGGAGCAAGAGGAGGCCCCGTCTCAAGATGACAAAACTTCAAATGGCAGGTTGTGATGGAGGGCTACATGTACCAAATCTTAGATTTTACCAACTGGCTTCACACCTGCGGGTGATTACAAGCTGGCACAACTATGATCCAGCCTCCATTTGGCATGATATTGAGTCCTCTCAGTCAAAGTGTCCCTTGGTAAATCTATTGTTTATGAATAACCCTGAATCTGTCAAAAAACTCTGCTCTAACCCTATTACTCTCAGTACCATCAGAGCCTGGAGATCCATTCGCTCTATAGGAAGCCGGGCTCAGTTGACATCTCCTCTCACTCCCATTCTTGGCAACCCGGACATCCTGCCAGGCTGTAAGGACCAGGGCTTTAAAGTATGGAGCACCCAGAGGCTGAAGGAAATAGGTGATCTATTTAATGGCCAAATTTTACTATCCTTTCAGCAGTTGTAACAACAATTTGGTTTATTTAATCAAGGTGACTTTTACAGATATTTACATTAAATTAGATATTTCATAATTAAAAACACCACTTAAATGACTAATAACACCACTTCATGTGTTGAGAAGGCCTTGTCTCTACAGATTAGTAAGTAATGCATTACTGTTTTTTACAGAGCCCTAAACTCTAATTCTCCTCATACCTCACAAGCCACCAAGGAAGCTTGGGAGAAAGATCTTGGCATTGCCATAGATGATGCTGACTGGCAGGAAGTCTGGTCTCAGGCCATGAAAATCTCTGTGTGTAATTGCACCAAATGGACGCAAATAATTCCCCGCTTTGCTGGAAATGCAATTCTGAGACTGGTGATTACTTTCACTGCCTCTGGTCATGTGTGAAGTTACAAATGTACTGGTCTAGTATTGTGAATGAACTAACTGCAATCTTTGGTGTCTCAATACGGATGGACCCTATGTGCCGTAAACACAGGAGACTTTTCAATATACTAACTTTTGCTGCTAGAAAGAACATTCTGCTCATCTGGATCAAGAATGTTGCTCCAACAAAAAAATCATGGCACAACATCGTTATGGACTGCATTCCTAGTGAATACATCACATGTATGTTTCACTGCAAAATAGATGCTTTGTGGATTTCCCAAATCAGCCTAGCCTGTTTCCATAACATTGTTCCAAGTGCTCACTTTCTAACAAGCACCTTCCTGCCTTGTTATGCTTGTATGCTCTGTATTGATTGTCATCTGGATACTGCCATGTCTTGCTGCAGGAGATTGATGGGAAGGGGGCTGATCATTTATTTTTATTTCCATAACATATTTCTATTTGCTGTACCCACATTCTGTTTTTTTCCTCCTCTTTTCTGTCATGTCTGAGCAGTTCTGTGTGTTTTGAAAAAATGCAATAAAAATATTTTTTCCAAAAAAAAAAATAGAAAGTTGGCTAGAGAATGACTGTGACCTGTTTGGCCAAATATGGCCCTCATGGGCAGATGAAAAGACTGAGAGGGTTCAAACCCCCACAGGACTGGCCCACGTGGAGTGCAAAAACACTGACAAAACTTTCAGACTTCTCGCTTGAGAGGAAAAAAAGTTTCTCTGGTTGGACCAAGAAAGATCCAGGCCCTTAGACTTATACACCCTTAGACCATCTGTAGGTGTTGGTGCTGTATTGGCTTGTTAAGTGAATCCTTGGGGCTACATCCACCAAAGTTTATACACATTATCTAGGCCCCCCAAGGACCATGTCCTGTGAATTGCAGTTGCAGATTTTTTTTTATGTATACAATGAAAGGATGATCTACAATGACCTTTGACACTGACTGAGGCCTTCCCAGACCAGTTGCTCTTTTGACCTCATTTGGTCACCAAAGTAGATGGAGGCCTGAAACTTGAACTAGGAGAAATAACTTAGAAATAAATTAGGGCCTCCAACTTCTAGAAACTGGTTTAGAAATGTTTAGTCAGTGATTTTGCACTATTGGTCAGATCTAACATTACAGTATAGACCCTTTATTTATTAAAAGTACAAAGGTGGCTCGAGAATAACTTTGACCTGTTTGGCCAAATATGGACCTCATTGGCAGAGGGAAAGACGGAGAGGGTTCAAACCACCACAGGACTGGCCCACATGGAGTGCAGAATAACTGACAAAACTTTCAGCCTGAGATCCCTGAGATGTTTAGCTAAACCTTGTAAAGATTTAAATGCTAGGATTAACCAGCACTGCTCTAAGTAGACCACTCATACACTCGGACTCAATAATAAACTGTTATGTGCAATAGATACTCAAACATGCAGATTTTTTAAATTATCCATTATGCACTGTTGCCATTGTCTTGCCGTTGTTTCTGTTTATCACTGTATGTCACTGTATGTCGTTGTTGCTGTTTTTTTTGTCTTTTTCCTGTTTATATTGTATATACTGTTATATTTATTTATAATTCTCCTATCCTCTTGCTGCTGCAATAACCGGAATTTCCCCACTGTGGGACGAATAAAGGCTATTCTATTCTATTCTATTCTATTCTATTCTATTCTATTCTATTACCGGACTTATGAACTGTGGAAAAATAAATTCCACTATTTTTCAAGTTGAGCAGTTCTATTGAACACATCAAATTCAAGGAACTCTGTATGGTGACTGAACATTTTAATGTTGCATAAGTTTTGAACAGTTTCTATTTCCTCCTGCCTTCTCTTTTCTTCCTGTCATTCTTGAAATTTCCTTCTCTTCAAAGGTATCTTCCAGGTTTTTTCTGCTGCTCCACTTGATCCTTCTTCACTTTCCCTCCCACTCTTCTCCAGATGCTCCTCTTTTATCTTTCTCTTTTGCACTTCTTTAACTTTACTCCTCGTCATCACCACAGGCTCATCTTGAATCTTTGTTTCTCTCTTCTTTCCCTTTTTACGCTTACCCTCCATGTTCTCCAAAGTCTTCTCTTGAATCTTTGTTTCTCTCTTCTTTCCTCTTCCCCTCTCACTCTTCTCCAGATGCTTCTCTTTTATCTTTCTCTTTTGCACTTCTTTAACTTTACTCCTCGTCATCACCACAGGCTCATCTTGAATCTTTGTTTCTCTCTTCTTTCCCCTTTTACACTTACCCACCATGTTCTCCAAAGTCTTCTCTTGAATCTTTGTTTCTCTCTTCTTTCCCTTTTCACTCTTACTCTCCATCTTCTCCAAGGTCTCTTCCAGAATCGTTTTCTTTGTCTTTTGTCCTGCTCTAACATCACTGTGGATCTTTTCCTCTGCCCTTTGTCCTTCTTCACCATCACTGTCCATCTTCTCCAGAGTCTCTTCCTGTGTCTCTTTCTCTGTCTTTTGTCCTTCTCTTAGCTTATCTTCTGTCTTATTTCTGTCTTCACCTTCAATCTTTGACATCTCCAAATAGCCCTCATCCACTTCACCTTCTTTTTCTTGTCCTTCATATCCCCCCCCCCTTTCTTCAGGCAGGCTCCTGTGCAATGTTGTGTCTCCCACTGAGACTTCATTCTCCAATAGCCACGCTTTGGACACAGTTTTCACCATGGATCCTTTATGTTAAGTAAATAATGATTGGTTACTATTGAAAACTGCACCAGTATTTATCCTGTGCACTGTACTATGTATGTACCTGAGGGAATCATCTGTCCAACTGTGGATCCAGCCTGGTGTTTAATGTCGTCACCTTAAAAGTGTATGATAAATACATAAATTTATTATAACATGCAACTTTTCTTGTCCAGGCTCTATTACTTCACTTTGTCATATTTTCCCATAATTACCAGATATTGGCATGATGTCTTCAAACAAAGATGACTGGTGGAAAACCATCTTATTCACCATACTGACTTGGTCACACACAGTTTTTCTTGAGTGAGTTGACAACATTTTTCCCGTTCCTGGGCTTACAAAAGCCTGCTGCATCTAAAAAAAAGAAAAAGAAATAAGGTGTGAAAATATATTCTAGATCATGTAGTTCGTCTAGTTCGGATGTTCAGGTGTGTTTTAGTGCAGTGCTCTTACACCAGGACAGACTTTGACTGCCACCTTGTCATTCTGTGGGAAAAGGTCAAAGCATGTTGTAGTAACAGTTTAGAAAGCCACTAATTATTAACAAAAAGCGAGCAGATCTACTTCACAGTCAGAAGTTATCATTCTGATTTGTTGGCCTTATAGAAACCCATTTTATCACCTACACACAATGGCAAAGATCCAACATATATGTAAGAGTCCCTTTATTGTAAAGAATGGACCTGATGTCTAAACAAGTCTGTTTACTGTAAAATACTTTTTCTGACTAGACATGAGTAACAGCTTTTCTTGTTTGTGTTATATGTGGTATATGGTGGTATATGTTGACATTATACTTACTACAGGTGTCTTGAGAGTGACAGGACTCACTGAAACCAGGGCTGTATTCAGTTTTAGGTCTGGAGATTGGCTCATCAATGCTCGTGTGTCCTGTTAATTTAGCAATATGAATTAAAGAACAAATGAAATAGACAAGTGTGGGTTTTAAAAGCCAAGTTTCAAGTTTTTATTTTGCTAATGTGGTAAAACTTCATCTTTTTGTGATATGATTACTGCTTGTTTGATGTACAAGCCACTTCACTTACCTCATTCTGCAACACATCTTCCTCACCACTTTCCCCCATATTTCCTTTTGACAGGGCTTCCTCTTCTTTCTCAGGCAGACATGGACTCTCTCCTCTCGTACACTCCTCCTCTGATTCCTTTTCTGTTACTCTCAGTGCACGGACCCTTGAACCAACCCGCTCAACTTCAGATGAGCTCCTCAGCTGGTTTTATGAAAGACAGAAATAATTTGTTCATTTGGACTGAAAGCTTTTAGTATTTTCCGAAGCATTTACACTGATAATGACTCACCTCTCTTTGCAGGACAGAGCTCTCAGATCTCTTTCTTTTGGCCACCTTGTGAACCCTTCCTATGATCTGTTCATCCTCTTCTTCAGAATCACCCTCTGATTCCTCCTGTGTGGTTTTAACTCATTAAAACTCTAACTCATTTAGCTCTGAAGGTCTTCAGTACTTTTAAACACTTAAACTGATGATAGATCTCACCTCTCTTTGCAGGACAAGGCTCTCAGATCTCTTTCTTTTGGTCACCTTGTGAACCCTTTGTAGGACTTGTTCCTCCTCTTCTTCAGAATCAGTCTCAGATCCCTGCTGTGTGGGTTTCCATTCATCAGCGGAGCCATCACCCTCAGATGAACTAAAGCTCTGTTTTTAGGTAACACAAGATTCATTTTACTGATTTTGAATTGAAAGCTAGTAGAATGTGGGAAGCACTGAATGTAATTATTACTCTCACCTCTATTTTCTGGAAAGGGCACTCAACCTCCCTTTTATCTGTTCCATCCTGTTTAAAAGAGGTCATTGTCTGTTTTTTAATGAAAAGTCAAAAGAATATTAAAAGCTTTGTAATATGAGGAAGTACTGAAAACTGTCAAAACTCACCATTTGTTGGTTCAAAGGCACAGATGCCCTTTTCTCACGCAGCTGGTAAGTCCTTTTTGGCACATGTTCCTCATCCTGTTCAGGATCTGGTACTGTTTCAGTTAGTGTGGTTTTCATATCACCTGCATCATCCTCATCAGATGAGCTCACCATCTTTTTTTAGGAAAAATAAAGTATATTAAGCTCATTTTAGAATGACGTATTTTAATTTGTGTGTGGAAACACTGCAGCTAGTCACATGTCTCACCTGCTGGTCTGACGGCACAAGGATCTTGTTGCTGTACAGCTGGTTAAGCCTTTTTCTCACAGGCTTCTCTTGGCCCAATGGTTCCTGCTCCTCCTCTTCAAACCCCTGATTGTCTTCATTTTGTGCAGGTTCGTTGTCCTCCCTTTCAGAAGCAGTGGTCATGGTTTTGTCTTTCTTGTGTTTCTCTCTGCGTTTCCTTGTCTTTGCAGCATATGTAGAAATTGCCATCATTGACAATCCTCTACTCTGGAGTGTGACCTCTGCTGGGTCCTCCGCTGTGCAAAGAAATGGATAAAATGAATACAAGTTGATGGATACTACAAGAAAAAATAGGTTTGGCATTGATTTAGATTGTTTAAAAAACCTTGATAAAATCTTTTGGCTGTGTTTGCATCATGGCACATAAAAGTCGCCACTTTCTGGTAGGTTTTATGGCCCAACTGCCGCTTGGCCTGGAGGAATGAATGTAAAAAAGAAATGTGTGTAAAGTGCAAAATTCATTAACTTTTCACCACACTTAATTGTTTTTAAGATACAAAAAACCATGAGAAGTTATCTCACATAAGTGGCAACAGAGGAGCGCAGCATGTTGAAAGTTGGGGCTGTCCCCAAGCCCATCCCCTCCCAGGCCTCCTTGAAATATTCAGACAGCTTCAGCAGGACGCCTCCACTGGTTGTGTGAAAGAAGGTAGAAGCCTCTTTGCCTCCTTCAATTCTGTTTCGAAGCAGGTTGTAACGCTGCAACCAGGAATACTCGCTTGGCTTGAGGGGTACAGCTGCTTCACCAAAGTACCTTTGAGTCTTGTGCTGTCCAACCTAATAATTCAGGAAAGTTGACTTTTCACTCTGACCAACTGATATAAAAATGTGTATGTCTCTTGTGTCCTTTCAGTTTTTGTAATAATGTTTGCACTTACACGGATGATGCGGGCACCCTGCTTAGTCTTTTCTGCTGCCTTGACCTCCTTTGTGGTCATGTTGATCACAACACCCTTTCGGTGGCCTGTTGTTGCAATAATATAGCCACCCAGCAGTCCAAAAAACTTTTTCAGACATGCTCGGTCCTCTGGATGCTTCTCAAGGTCAACTGTAAAAGCAGAGGAAGGACATTGTATGCATTCACTCGCAATGATGATGTTCTTTACCTAAGTACCACACGTTGGCCACACAAAAGCAGCAGAGACCAGCCCATATATAAAAACCCAGTTTGTAGATGTTAATCCCTGTAATGTAAAATCTGCAGAACGGTATCTTCACCCAAAGTTTGAGTCTGGAGAAGCCTCATAACATTAAATAAACCTTATTTTTACAAATCTGAAACGTATGCTGAGCAATGATCCATACCCAGTACTGCAGTGATCTTCTTCGGAGCCTCATCCATAAACCATGCATGTTTCTGTGCCTTGACCAGTCTCTCTGAAATTTTGAATAGCATTTATTATATGCATGTTCCCTGCTTTTAACGATGTGATGTTGATGTTTGGACGTGGGGCTATAAATGTTAAACATACCAGATTTACTTCGCCTCACACTGAGCTGGTGCCCGACCACATCCCGGCCAATATCTCTGATCCGGGCCCTCAGCTCTACCAAGATGGCATTGATTTTTTTTGTTCTCAGTCTGACAGATGGTGGTGCCATGTTTGAAATATATTTCATAAAGGCCACAACATCCATCAAAGAGTTTCTCTGTGTTGGGGGTTTGAAGCCTTTTTCCTGAAGGTCTGCAACAAAACTTGAAAGACAAAAATACAAATACAGTCATGTCCTCTACCCTGTGACACACTGATGCTTCTTACAGTGTAGTACTGTTAGGGATATTTTTGTTTCTTGTGCTGATTACACCATCCCCTGATATCTGTCAGGAGTGTTTTATCTCTTTTATAATCAAATAGTGTTTTACCTCTCCTATTGATTAAGTCACTTATTTTACCTCTTATTGATAAAGCTGATCAAGTGACCCTTTCCTACCTCTAATTAATACAGCTATACTTCCTACCTCGAGACAGTGTAGTGTGCCTTAAATCACATATCATGTTTGTATGCAATAATCAAAGATACTGTGTTACTAATCATTGAGTTGTTGTGACCTGTCCAACAATGAGAGGGTATGACACATTAGTCCTGTGGTGTTAAGGATTAATACATGTGAGAGATAAGCCAGGATACTCTGAAAGTCCCTTTATTATTACTAGCTATTATTATTATTACTAACGAACATGCACTGAATAACAAGTCTGCACTAAAAGTGACTTTTTACTGTAGCTCATACTGTGACATTTGATGCAATTGTTTAAAGATAGACCTGTACACCAAGTTACACAGATGCCTTTGTTTTCAAAGAATCAGCCTGAAGCTGTGGCCAAGGTCATGCGAAGGATGCAAGCAAGTGATGGGAGAAAGTAACAGAGACAATGGAGCCTAAGACCATAGAAAGACTCCAAACATGGTGCAGGTGAGATAGTATAGGGAGGATCTTTCAACAGGGCGATGTCTTCTGTGGATGGATGGTTCGTGTGCCAAGAGGCTGAGACCAGCCTGTGCACCAACGAAGGAAGAGCTATGTCTAAACCACGGTTTCTTCCCACCAGTTTAGCCAATCATAATAATCAATGTTGACTTGTAATTTGCATGCTGCACATCATATAGTGAATATGTGTTAACAATCTTTATCCTTTTCTGAGAGGCTGGATACAGAGTAACAGCGATCCGCTGACTGTGTTTTTCCAAACAGAAAAGGTCCATGATCATGTACTTTTAATAATCCAATTTGAAAATAAAGAGTTAAGAGCACGTCGTAGTTTGTCTTCTCTCAAATAAACAAACACGTTTTCCTGACAGTACTTACCCACGGATTCTAGCGTGGTTGCTCAGGAAAAGAAGGTCAACATTTGGGATTGATGAGTCTGCCATATACTCTAGAAAATCCCGAACATGTTTGGCTCGCTGCTTGGCGTTTTCAGACGTTTTCCTACTGGGGTTGGCACCTTCTGTGTGGCCCCTAAATTCCTCGACCAATCTTACTAAAGAGGAAAGAATATAAAGCAAATCAAATATTTTTGCATGGTCTTCTTTCTTAAATCACTGACCTCAGATGTCTTTACAATCTGCATATTAACACAACATTCCCTATATTTCAAGTACAATACTAGTACAGTGACTACTATATGAGGGTATCTTCACCATAGCGAGGGGCTTTGCTGGGAGGAAATGGTGCACGTCTGCGATGTTTTGCTGCCTGAAAAAAGCACATGAAGCAGATTTTTTTAATCAAGAGTTACTGAAACAATTGGTCACATTTCAGAAGTACACCAAAGGAATAACTCAACACTCACAGTTGCACGCATTGTTGAAGAATGTAGCTGCTTGAGCTCATGGTTCCTCTCAATCTCAATCTGGAGCAGGTTCTTCACCACGTTTAGTTCGGCAAAGAGAAGCTGGCAGTTCCTGCACCCAGGATCAGGGGCCCTCAGGACAGAACGCCTTCTAGTTCGCTTGGCCTGTTGGTCAACTGTTCCTGTGTAGCAGGAAGCCTGGCTGGTTGAGGGAAAAGGATCCAGCATAGCTGGTGCTTCTGGGTCATAAGAAGCCTGGCTGGTTGAGGGAGAAGGATCCTGCATTGCTGGTATTTCTGGGTCACAAGAAGCATGGCTGGTTGAAGGAGAAGGATCCTGCATCGCTGGTATTTCTGGGTCACAAGAAGCCTGGCTGGTTGAGGGAGAAGGATCCTGCATCGCTGGTATTTCTGGGTCACAGGAAGCCTGGCTGGTTGAGGGAGAAGGATCCTGGATAGTTTTTGTTTTTGGGTCACAAGAACCCTGGCTGGCAAGGGGAGAACTAGACATGGGGCCCGAAAGAGGAGGCACAGTGGTAGAAGCTGCAGCATGGGAAGCAGCCTCTATCACCCTCCTGACACCCTCTTCGATTGCTGCATCATCCACCTCGTCAAGATGTGAGACCATTGGTGGTGTGGGTTTCGAGGCACGTAGGAGGGCTAGTTCTCTTGCAATGTATCTGTCCTTCGCTTTCTGGATGTACAGTGTAACCATTGGCTTCTGCAAAAAAAGCAGAACGTACATTTAGTAAATCATTTCATTCTGTCTGAAAAAAGTTACATTATTGATATCTCATTAACTTTAGCATCATGCATGTATTTAACCAGCAATATTCTTTCTGTGGGATTTGTAGCACTAAATAAATACAGCATTTCTGAATCTATATTAACCACACAAGGATCAAATGAAGACCACAGACCCACCACACAGCAAGGAAGAACAAGAAGCACAACAAGGACCAAAGTTGCTGGGTTTAAGATCTCAACCTAGCTCAACAATACACATAAATCACACAGAGGGACTACCTTCAGGCTGTGGATCCTTTGCAGATGCTTGTCGAGTCGGTTAATATATTTAGACTGGCAGAAACGCACTGGGCAGTCCAGATTTGCCCGAAAACTGGAGAAGCAAGAAGAGTCTTTGATTTAGTAGTAGAAAAAATGTTTGTAAGAAGTGTGAAATGAAACAAAGTACTAAGAAAATATGCAGTAACATGTAACATGTGTAACACTTAACACTTAAAAATGTTAAAAAAAACATATGACACTTGCTAATACAGATTATTCATGACCTGCCTTGCATCTATTTTTGAGAGACTTTTGCAAAATCAGTTGTAGCCTCATACATCACAGACCGATATTTACATTTGCATTACGTTATTTGTTACTGAAAAAAGCACTTTTATTACAGTGATTATTTAAAAGCAACAACTTACTATACAACACTAATTAACAATAGTGTTTTGGACCCTATTTCATTGATAGTGAAAAAGCACCATAAGAAGCCTCTTTAAGAGCATCCTGAAGGGGAAACAGGACACTTACTGTCGATGAGAAAACTTGCTCAGAAGACTCAACTCTGTTTTGTTGACCACCTTTTCTGTGCTTCTCAGGTGCTGGACTATATCAGCATACAGTTTCCCACAAATGAGACACTTGTGCTTGCACCTCTCATACTGCTTGCTTGGAGGGGTGCAGTCAGAAGATTCCTGTTGCTGTGGTCCTGCTGTCTGAGGCTCCTCATCAGGTTCCTGTACATGGACACAAAAGTACTGCTCGTCGAAGCCCAATAGTAGATATTGGTGAATGGATTACATAGATAATCTCTGACCTGTTTCCATCATACCCCATGATATTTGCCATACACAGACATTCTAGAGTTTAATATTATTAGGGCCACGGGGCAATCGCACCGAGCACTGGTCCCTACAGCTATAGCTGCAGGGACCAGTGATCGGGGCTTATTGTTATACTGTGGATTTCTTCTTATCCTTTCCTCTTCCAGACACAATTTCAGTTCGCTTCTTGTCCTACAATTAGAAGAGTTGTAGGACAAATTATATATCAAAACGTGTGTCTTGATCGGGATCGGTGTGCTATTACCTTTCTTCACAGGATACGAATTTCGAATTTCAAATACGAATCTCATCATAATGTACACACTCTAGCAGTAGCCCCCGTGGCCCTTTCAAAATTTCCCCAGAGGAAATTTTCTAGTTAGGGTCCGGGCAGCTGAGCTGCCAGGACACTATTGTATTCCTAGGAATTCTTTCTTTCTTTCTTTCTTTCTTCTTCTTCCGAGGAGGTCATACTTCCCATGGGCAAAAACTCACCAAACTTTACAGAAATGTCCGGCCCCATGCCAGATTTACTTAATTCCAAGGACATGTCAATATTCCTCCTGGGGGGGGCACAATAAGCGTTTAAATTTAATAACTTTAAAAATACCTACAAAATCAACAGTACATGCTACAGTTTTGAAACTTTCACCAAACTGTAGCCCCAATACTGCTGAAACTTTAGTCCACTTAAACTCATTACAAATGATGAAGTCCATCACTCAGTTTTTTTCAAAACCTGTAAAACTTATAAAACCTATCTCCTCCCACAATTTTTGCCCAATTGTCACCAAACTTGCTAGAGAGCATCTTCAGACCGTCCTCCACAAAACTTGTTTCTCGGATTTTTGATTTATCAAAAATTAAGCCTACAGTGCATCAGAATGTTTGACTGTAAACAGTACTGTAAACATATACTATCAAATTCTTGCTAAATACATTTTCAATCTTCCTGAAAAAAATTGAAAATATTTTGCAGTCATGGTTGATGGAGTTTGGCAAATATCAGAATTTTATCTCAAAAACTGAATTTTTGAGAACATTTTGAATTCTGCTCTCATGGGAACAACTGGAGTCAATGGAAGAGTGGCATTTTTAAACATCAACTTTTCTCTTATGAAGCAAAACACTTTAAGTTAAAAACAAATCACCAACATTTCCATGCTGTCAAGATGCAATTTATGTATTATCAGATTTTTGTTCAGGTAACAGAATTTCTGACATTTTGACCATTTTTGAAATCTGCCTTGACAACAGCTGCCCGGACAGTGACTCCCTGAGTCGACAAATGAAGCCACACAGCAAGTCTCACTTCCAGCCAATTAGCTCAGTGAGTAAGGAGCTGGTGCTTGGTGTGAGGGGTTGTGGGTTCAAGACCCAGCAAGGATGATGATGATGACAGATCAAAATATCAGATGTCCTCAATATGAAACACAAGACAATTGTCCTGACGGTGGCATCACAGCAAGCCTCTAAATTAAATAAAAACAAATAGCTTGGACTGGACCATGGATGAAAGCTAACCAAATTTTGCACAAAGGTCCAGTCTCATGCCAGATTACCTCAGCTGTAAACCCAAGCCAATAGTCCTGATGGTGGTGCTACAGCAAGCGTCTAAAGTTCAAAACTTTGAAAAATCATAACAAATCAACCATACTTGCTGCAGCTTCAGAACTCAATATTGAAGAAACGTTTGTACATTTAAACCTATTAAAAATCATGAAGTACATCACTCAGTTTTTTTTCAAAAACTGTAAAACTTCTTAAACCTATTTCAGCATTTTAAATTTTTCTTTCATGTGAACAATTGGAGTCAATGCAGTAATGACATAGCTAAACATCAGTTATTCACTTATGGAGCAAATCAGTCATTTTTAAAAACAAATTACCAACATCGCCATGCTGTCTAGATGCAATATGTGTATTTTCAGATTTTTTTCCTAATAACTGAATTTTTTATTACTTTGTGTTTGTTTTGTGGTGATGTAATTCCAGTCCAAACATAGGTGGCGGTAATGTGCTTTAATGCTGATTGACACCCTCCATTTAAACTGAAGAAGGAGAATCACTTAAAGTTGATCCAGCTGAGAGTAGGAGACAGGATCAGTGATCTAGTTCAGTGAGTGGGAAACATATATATAAAAAAATCACAGCAAAACAAAGATTAAATCAAGAGAGCAGTATTTCAAACTGGTAAGGATCAGATTTGTCTGTTGGCTGGTAACAATAACTTCATATTTAAAGGAGAATTGTTATTTATAATTCAACATGTTGTAATCCAGGTAATGTGTTGAAATATTAAAAATAACTTAAAATGACCACAAATGCAAACACTTGAGAGACAGAGCAAATTCCTTTCAAGCCCCTTTGATTGATTCAGAACTGAATGTGTTTTTCCACCTCAAACTAAAGCAGAGCAGAGAGTACCTAATTAGAGTGACAACACCTGTGCAACACACTCCTGAGGGTAAAATGAGTAGGCTACATGCAATATGTTCTTAGTTTTAAATGAAATATTAACAAATTAAATAGGTTTGCAAAACATGCAAACTGTCTCTTGAAATGGTTTATGCGCCTCGCTCTCTGTGTATTTTAAAGGTAATTTTAAAGATGGTGTTCTATTATGTCATGTGCTCATCTGACAGTGTATAGCTTACTCACTTTGTGAAGCCTCACATGATCTGTCACTAGCCAGTTAACTAAGTGAGATAGAAGATGGACTGGTGTCAAAGGTTGTAAGTTCAAGCCTCAACGAATGCAAAATGAACATTATGATGTCAACTGTCTGCCTTCCTGTTCTACACTTTGTTGCTCAGCCTCAGAGTTGCCTAAATTTGCCAAAAATAGCCCGGACCCGACCCATTGCTGCGCAGCAGCTATAATTACTTTAATTATCTGGGTGTAAGTTTATGCTTTCTTTACTTTATAAAATAATATTTCCCACATTCCTGGGTAAATTCGTAAATTTAGTTTCCTTTCATTCTTGTTTATCTTATGCAAACAATGAATCGATCCATAATGTCATGATTTGGTCATTTTGATCTTCTGTTTAATAAACGTATTTAAGTTTTTTATTCTTGCATTTGGGTCCTGTTCCATTGTGTTTCCTTAATCGGACATGACACATCATCTCAACTGAACCCTGAATTTTGTAACCTATTGCACAACTAAGATGATGCACTGATTTGTTTTTTTTTTACAAATTGTATATTTTCTCTTCCTGTGACAAAAAATCAAAATAAAGTGACATTTTAAGTTGCATTTTTAAAAATTTCAGACCAGTAAAATCTGCAAAAGTAATTCCTGCTGTTCTAATACCTTCATGCTGTGATCTATCAGGGAAAAATCAGCTAATAAAAACAACAATTTAAAACCCAGCCTGTTTAGAGGGAGCCTGGGTATATTTAAATGCAAGTAACAGGTTGTAAAATGTTATTTAAGCTACTTTAAGCATGTTTTAGCTAAGCTTATTTAAGTCAAACATGCTAATGAAAACTAATAAAGTGCAACAAAAACAACAAGCAGTCATTCATTGCCCAGACAGCACAGATATCCAACATGTCAGTATTTTTGGATTTTACCTGATTGCTGGTTGCTGCAACACCTCCGTCCATGATTCCTCCTCAACTTGTCTCTTCCTCTCTCTCTCGCGCGCGCGCTCTTCCTGCCCTTCACACAGGAGGACATGGGTCTGCTCTGATTGGCTAAAAAGTTAATGACTGCTCTGATTGGCTGCTCCAGTGTATTGGTGATGTTGTGGATTTTCTTCACCTTTCTGAACTGGCCTTGAGGTTTCTGCATCATCCTACATTGTGTTCTGCTAAATCTGCACAGGTTTTGAAAGATTTCAGCTCTTCTGCAGGTAAGAGTCAATTTCTGGTTTGTAGCCCACTTTCTGTTTCCTCTTTCTGTTACATTGCTGTAATGCTGCACAATTACACCACACTTTTAGTCTTTTTCTAGCTAAAATGTTGTTCAGATGTGGATTTGTGGCCCACTTTGGTCTCTTTTGTAGAGAAAGTTTTATTTTAGTTTGAAATCTCAGAGCGACAATTGGCGGAGGTGGAGGTAAAAGTTCTGCGAGTGAATCTGTCCATTTTCTCTGTATAGTAATAACTAAGGACCCACTTTTGCAGTAAAAGATTAAAACTTGTAAAAATTCTGATACAATGTATCCTGCTATTAAGTAGCACACTACTGTAATATGATAGAGCTGAGGCAATTATGAACCCAATTTACTGTAAAGCTGTCTCTCCATAGTTAACACGGGTCAAATAAATTAATTTGACATAATCAATAAAAAATGTATTGCATCATTTATAGAATATGCTTTGAAATATTTTAGATACTTGGTGTATTTATTACTACTCCCCCTGGGACATGGTAGGATTTTTTAGATTGCGGTCGCTTAAAATGCCTGATTTGCCTGATGTGGAACTGGAGCTTTTCAAAAACGTGTTGAAAGTTGTGATATTTGTAGGCTTTATTTTCTTTACATCACAGGAGAAAGGGTATTTTAAACAATCTCACATTCTTGTAATCAACACCATATGACATGAAAATAATATTGTGTATGTATGGGGTCTGGGGGCTAAGAGGATACCTTTCACTCTCTCACTCTCTCTCTCTCTCTCAGCCAAACTGGTGTGCCAAGGTCTAATATGTATGTTCCCATATACAGTCCTGCCCTAACTGTAACACTTATGTTTTACAGTGAAACCCAGGCAGTGCAAACTGAATCTGCAGCCCACCAATCCAAGTACGTCATTATGCTTGTGCATCAACATTGCTGCCTCCCAGGATATTTCACAGAGCTATGGATTTTTGCCATGATGATATTATGCGCTCTTACCCCAGAACAAGCTTATTCTCTAAAAATAACATCTGACAATAATCACTATTTGGGAACTAGAGATCGAAGTGTGTCTCTCAACTGTGAGTTCACCCTTGATTCTGAGGATTTGGAAAATTTGGACATAGAGTGGAACATTGTGCCACCAAACAGGAGGGAACATGACAAACTGATACTCTTGTATACTCAAAGTATCATTCATAATTATTTATATGCCCCTTTAAAGAACAGGATCTACTTTACATCTCCTGAGCCCCAAGACGGTGATGCTTCTCTAAGCATCACTGACCTTAAGCTTACAGATTCTGGAACATACCAATGTAAGGTGAGATACCTAGGAAGAGAACAGATTAAAGACATTCTTCTGACTGTAATGGAGAGGCCAGACAAACCGGTATGTTACATGGATGGTGAAGCTGTGTTAGGTACAAATATAATACTCAGATGCAAATCCTCACAAGGCACTCCACCGCTTAAATACAGATGGGCAAAGCTCAGCGTAAACCGGATGATGGATCCAGATGCCTTTGTTGATGCTCAAAGAGGGGACTTATACTTGGATAAGATCACAGAGAGGGACTCTGGAACATACCGCTGTACCGTGCAGAACCTTGTGGGTATGGAAGACTGTGAGTTTATACTCAAAATCACATCTCCATCAACAGTGATTGAAGGACATGGACCTATAGCAGGAACTACAGCTGGAATTACAGCAGAAGTGGGTTTGGAAGACGGTGAGCCTGTACTCAATATCACATCTCCATCAACAGTGATTGATGGACCTATAGCAGGAACTACAGCTGAAATTACAGCAGAAGTGGGTATGGAAGACTGTGAGCCTGTACTCAATATCACATCTCCATCAACAGTGATTGATGGACATGGACCTACAGCAGGACCTACAGCTGAAATTACAGCAGAAGTGGGTATGGAAGACAGTGAGCCTGTACTCAATATCACATCTCCATCAACAGTGATTGACGGACATGGACCTACAGCAGGACCTACAGCTGAAATTACAGCAGAAGTGGGTATGGAAGACAGTGAGCCTGTACTCAATATCACATCTCCATCAACAGTGATTGACGGACGTGGACCTACAGCAGGAACTACAGTTGAAATTACAGCAGAAGTGGGTATGGAAGACTGTGAGCCTGTACTCAATATCACATCTCCATCAACAGTGATTGACGGACATGGACCTACAGCAGGAACTACAGCTGAAATTACAGCAGAAGTGGGTATGGAAGACAGTGAGCCTGTACTCAATATCACATCTCCATCAACAGTGATTGACGGACGTGGACCTACAGCAGGAACTACAGTTGAAATTACAGCAGAAGTGGGTATGGAAGACTGTGAGCCTGTACTCAATATCACATCTCCATCAACAGTGATTGACGGACGTGGACCTAACACAGGAACTACAGCAGGAGCTATTGTTGCTGTGATTGTGCTCATCACTGTAACGCTCACCTCAGTCATTTACTACCGCCACAGAAAAAGGCATGGAAGGTTAAGGAGGAATCCATGGGCTCAGAGAAACTCATGCATCTATTGCATAAGAATAAAACAGGTAAGGAAGGTTCAGCTAAAGAAATCTGCATATGTAAGAGTGTTTTGGTCTTTTGTGCCAACAGAATATTCTTTCATACTGCGCTCATCATTGCAGCTCAGGTGTGAGGAAGAAGAAAACCTGTGTGAGGCAATGGAGGCTACTGACCCTGTGAGTAGCTGACATATTCATGTCTTTGTTTTATGATTAACTGCATGCTGTTTAGGATGCTGTATATCACTGTAACCTCTGGAGACATCTAGTCATTAAGGAGCAAAACCAGTAGTTAGTATACATTTCATAGTGTGGCAGCTGGAAATCTTTGAATGTAATTCTATTGAATAACAGGACCATCTCAGCATTTAAAGTGTGAGTAAAACCCCAACATCTATCTATCTATCTATCTATCTATCTATCTATCCCTTGAATACAAAAATCTCATGATTTGTCTCCAGGTGCTGTCCTCCTCTGCAGAGGAAGCCAAGGCGAGGAGTATTAAGCTTGGTTTAGTGATGTGTGCAGACAGTATAGTTATTTTTTAGAGGATTTCTGTCCATGACCTCTAAATCACAAAATCTCCTCTTTAGGATTTGTGCTCCTCACAGATAGAAAAATCAGAGGACAATGGATCCATGGGAAACAGAGATCAGGTTGATACTGAAGGACCTGTGAGTGGAAGTAAACTGGTTTAATTTTGTGTGCATGAAATCAAGTAATACATGAACCAATATCTGTCTGTTCTCCATCTTAAGGAGCCATGTTCCTTGAACACAGATGATGAGATTGATGTTGAAGGACAGGTGAGTGGAAGTAAACTGGTTTAATTTTGTGTGCATGAAATCAAGTCATACATGAACCAATATCTGCTTGTCCCCATCTTAAGGAGCCATGTTCCTTGCACACAGAAAATGAGAAAAATGCATCCCACGAGGAGGTCACGACAGCATTGTGAAGCAAAGGTGAGCAGTATGAAGAAGGTTTTAGTGCTGTTTACTACATTACAGATATGTTGGAAAACCACATCTTTTTGCATACTTTCAGGAGCCATGTTCTTCAGAGGAAGAAAGGTCCAAGGATGAAGAATCCCTTAAAGTTCTGTTAACATAAATATTAGACTGGTTTATATGTGAACATTTCCCTCAAAACAGTTCAGATTAGGTCACAAAGGAGAACATGATGTCCAAGAGCCACATCCATGAGGACACAGTGAAGTTCCTAAATATGTTTTTGATAATTTCATGTTTGTTCAGAGTTTATCTCAACATCTTTACTCAAAGTTATGTGAAATGTGTGGACCTGGCCCTAACTGATTAAAGAGGAGGAAAGGACATCCAAGTGCCACGTCGTTGAGAACAGAATAAACGTTGTTGAATATATAAAAGTTTTTTAGGAAGAATTCATGTTTGTTTTAAGTCTTTGAAAAGGTTTCAAAGGTAAAAGTTTGGTGTTTTAGCCTTTAGATACTGAGAAAGTGGTCTTCAATAATCTGATGAATGCTGAAGTCATGACTGTATCACCATACACCCATATTGGGCCAAACAGGTCTAAGTCATTCTCTAGCCAACTATGCATTTTTAATAACTAGAGGGTCTCAAAGGTACAAGTTGGGTGTTTTAGCCTTTAGATACTGGGAAAGTGGTCTTCAATAATCTCATGAATACTGGAGTCATACCTAAGTTACTTCCTGTTGTGTGAAACAAAGGTGACATGACTGTATCTCCATACACCCACAATTGGCCAAACAGGTCTCAGTCATTCTGTAGCCAACTTTGCCTTTTTAATAAAGGGTCTCAAAGGTACAAGTTGGGTGTTTTAGTCTTTAGATACTGGGAAAGTGGTCTTCAATAATCTCATGAATGCTGGAGTCATACTTAAATTACTTCCAGTTGTGTGAAACAAAGGTGTCATGACTGTCTCTCCATACAACCATATTTGGCCAAACAGGTCTCAGTCATTCTGTAGCCAACTTTGCACTTTTAATAAAGGGTCTCAAAGGTACAAGTTGGATGTTTTAGCCTTCAGATACTGGGAAAGTGGTCTTCATTAATCTCATGAACACTGGAGTCATACCTAAGTTACTTCCTGTTGTGTGAAACAAAGGTTCCATGACTGTATCTCCATACACCCATATTTGGCCAAACAGGTCTCAGTCATTCTCTAGCCAACCTTGCATTTTTGATAAAGGGTCTCAAAGGTACAAGTTGGGTGTTTTAGCCTTTAGATACCGAGAAAGTGGTCTTCAATAATATCATGAATGCTGGCGTCATACTTAAGTTACTCCCTGGTGTGTGAAACAAAGGTGTCATGAGTGTATCTTCATACACCCATATTTGGCCAAACAGGTCTCAGTCATTCTGTAGCCAACTTTGCATTTTTAATACAGTGTCTCAAAGGTACAAGTTGGGTGTTTTAGCATTTAGATACTGAGAAAGTGGTCTTCAATAATCTCATGAATGCTGGAGTCGTACTTAAGTTACTCCCTGGTGTGTGAATCGAAGGTGTCATGAGTGTATCTTCATACACCCATATTTGGCCAAACAGGTCTCAGTCATTCTGTAGCCAACATTGTATTTTTAATAAAGGGTCTCAAAGGTACAAGTTCGGTCTTTTAGTCTTTAGATACTGGGAAAGTGGTCTTTAACAATCTCATGAAGGCTGGAGTCATACTGACGTTACTTCCTGTTGTATGAGACAAAGGGGTCATGACTGTATCTCCATACACCCATATTTGGCCAAACAGGTCTCAGTCATTCTGTAGCCAACTTTGCATTTTTAATAAAGGGTCTCAAAGGTACAAATTGGGTGTTTTAACCTTTAGATACCGAGAAAGTGGTCTTCAATAATATCATGAATGCCAGAGTCATACTTACGTTACTTCCTGTTGTGTGAAACAAAGGTGTCATGACTGTATCTCCATACACCCATATTGGCCAAACAGGTCTCAGTCATTCTCTAGCCAACTTTGCAATTGTAATAAAGGGTCTCAAAGGTACAAGTTGGGTGTTTAAGCCTTCAGATACTGGGAAAGTGGTCTTCATTAATCTCATGAACACTAGAGTCATACCTAAGTTACTTCCTGTTGTGTGAAACAAAGGTTACATGACTGTATCTCCATACACCCATATTTGGCCAAACAGGTCTCAGTCATTCTGTAGCCAACCTTGCATTTTTGATAAAGGGTCTCAAAGGTACAAGTTGGTGTTTTAGCCTTTAGATACCGAGAAAGTGGTCTTCAATAATCTCATGAATGCTGGAGTCATACTTAATTTTCCTGTTGTATGAGACAAAGGTGTCATGACTGTATCCCCATACACCCATATTTGGCCAAACAGGTCTCAGTCATTCTGTAGCCAACGTTGCATTTTTAATAAAGGGTCTCAAGGGTACAAGGTGGGTGTTTTAGCCTTTAGATACCGAGAAAGTGGTCTTCAATAATCTCATGAATGCTTGAGTCATACTTATGTTACTCCCTCGTGTGTGAAACAAAGGTGTCATGAGTGTATCTTCATACACCCATATTTGGCCAAACAGGTCTCAGTCATTCTGTAGCCAACATTGTATTTTGAATAAAGGTCTCAAAGGTACAAATTGGGTGTTTTAGCCTTTAGATACCGAGAAAGTGGTCTTCAATAATCTCATGAATGCTGGAGTCATACTTAAGTTACTCCCTGGTGTGTGAAACAAAGGTGTCATGAGTGTATCTTCATACACCCATATTTGGCCAAACAGGTCTCAGTCATTCTGTAGCCAACTTTGCATTTTTAATACAGTGTCTCAAAGGTACAAGTTCGGTCTTTTAGTCTTTAGATACTGGGAAAGTGGTCTTTAACAATCTCATGAAGGCTGGAGTCATACTTACGTTGCTTCCTGTTGTATGAGACAAAGGGGTCATGACTGTATCTCCATACACCCATATTTGGCCAAACAGGTCTCAGTCATTCTGTAGCCAACTTTGCATTTTTAATAAAGGGTCTCAAAGGTACAAATTGGGTGTTTTAACCTTTAGATACCGAGAAAGTGGTCTTCAATAATATCATGAATGCCAGAGTCATACTTAAATTACTTCCAGTTGTGTGAAACAAAGGTGTCATGACTGTCTCTCCATACAACCATATTTGGCCAAACAGGTCTCAGTCATTCTGTAGCCAACTTTGCACTTTTAATAAAGGGTCTCAAAGGTACAAGTTGGATGTTTTAGCCTTCAGATACTGGGAAAGTGGTCTTCATTAATCTCATGAACACTGGAGTCATACCTAAGTTACTTCCTGTTGTGTGAAACAAAGGTTCCATGACTGTATCTACATACAACCATATTTGGCCAAACAGGTCTCAGTCATTCTCTAGCCAACTTTGCATTTTTAATAAAGGGTCTCAAAGGTACAAGTTGGGTGTTTTAGCCTTTAGATACCGAGAAAGTGGTCTTCAATAATATCATGAATGCCAGAGTCATACTTAAGTTGCCGGTTGTATGAAACAAAGGTGTCATGACTGTATCTCCATACACCCATATTTGGCCAAACAGGTCCCAGCCATTCTGTAGCCAAATTTGCACTTTTAATAAAGGGTCTCAAAGGTACAAGTTGGGTGTTTTAGCCTTCAGATACTGGGAAAGTGGTCTTCAATAATATCATGAACATTGGAGTCATACCTAAGTTACTTCCTGTTGTGTGAAACAAAGGTTACATGACTGTATCTCCATACACCCATATTGGCCAAACAGGTCTCAGTCATTCTGTAGCCAACTTTGCAATTGTAATAAAGGGTCTCAAAGGTACAAGTTGGGTGTTTTAGCATTTAGATACTGAGAAAGTGGTCTTCAATAATCTCATGGACACTAGAGTCATACCTAAGTTACTTCCTGTTGTGTGAAACAAAGGTTACATGACTGTATCTCCATACACCCATATTTGGCCAAACAGGTCTCAGTCATTCTGTAGCCAACCTTGCATTTTTGATAAAGGGTCTCAAAGGTACAAGTTGGTGTTTTAGCCTTTAGATACCGAGAAAGTGGTCTTCAATAATCTCATGAATGCTGGAGTCATACTTAAGTTTTCCTGTTGTATGAGACAAAGGTGTCATGACTGTATCTCCATACACCCATATTTGGCCAAACAGGTCTCAGTCATTCTGTAGCCAACGTTGCATTTTTAATAAAGGGTCTCAAAGGTACAAGGTGGGTGTTTTAGCCTTTAGATACCGAGAAAGTGGTCTTCAATAATCTCATGAATGCTGGAGTCATACTTATGTTACTCCCTGGTGTGTGAAACAAAGGTGTCATGAGTGTATCTTCATACACCCATATTTGGCCAAACAGGTCTCAGTCATTCTGTAGCCAACATTGTATTTTGAATAAAGGTCTCAAAGGTACAAATTGGGTGTTTTAGCCTTTAGATACCGAGAAAGTGGTCTTCAATAATCTCATGAATGCTGGAGTCGTACTTTAGTTACTCCCTGGTGTGTGAATCGAAGGTGTCATGAGTGTATCTTCATACACCCATATTTGGCCAAACAGGTCTCAGTCATTCTGTAGCCAACATTGTATTTTTAATAAAGGGTCTCAAAGGTACAAGTTTGGTCTTTTAGTCTTTAGATACTGGGAAAGTGGTCTTTAAAAATCTCATGAAGGCTGGAGTCATACTTACGTTACTTCCTGTTGTATGAGACAAAGGGGTCATGACTGTATCTCCATACACCCATATTTGGCCAAACAGGTCTCAGTCATTCTGTAGCCAACTTTGCATTTTTAATAAAGGGTCTCAAAGGTACAAATTGGGTGTTTTAACCTTTAGATACCGAGAAAGTGGTCTGCAATAATATCATGAATGCTGGCGTCATACTTACGTTACTTCCTGTTGTATGAGACAAAGGGGTCATGACTGTATCTACATACAACCATATTTGGCCAAACAGGTCTCAGTCATTCTCTAGCCAACTTTGCATTTTTAATAAAGGGTCTCAAAGGTACAAGTTGGGTGTTTTAGCCTTTAGATACCGAGAAAGTGGTCTTCAATAATATCATGAATGCCAGAGTCATACTTAAGTTGCCGGTTGTATGAAACAAAGGTGTCATGACTGTATCTCCATACACCCATATTTGGCCAAACAGGTCCCAGCCATTCTGTAGCCAAATTTGCACTTTTAATAAAGGGTCTCAAAGGTACAAGTTGGGTGTTTTAGCCTTCAGATACTGGGAAAGTGGTCTTCAATAATATCATGAACATTGGAGTCATACCTAAGTTACTTCCTGTTGTGTGAAACAAAGGTGACATGACTGTATCTCCATACACCCATATTGGCCAAACAGGTCTCAGTCAATCTGTAGCCAACTTTGCAATTGTAATAAAGGGTCTCAAAGGTACATGTTGGGTGTTTTAGCATTTAGATACTGAGAAAGTGGTCTTCAATAATCTCATGAACACTAGAGTCATACCTCAGTTACTTCCTGTTGTGTGAAACAAAGGTTACATGACTGTATCTCCATACACCCATATTTGGCCAAACAGGTCTCAGTCATTCTGTAGCCAACCTTGCATTTTTGATAAAGGGTCTCAAAGGTACAAGTTGGTGTTTTAGCCTTTAGATACCGAGAAAGTGGTCTTCAATAATCTCATGAATGCTGGAGTCATACTTAAGTTTTCCTGTTGTATGAGACAAAGGTGTCATGACTGTATCTCCATACACCCATATTTGGCCAAACAGGTCTCAGTCATTCTGTAGCCAACTTTGCACTTTTAATAACAGGTCTCAAAGGTACAAGTTGGGTGTTTTAGCCTTTAGATACCGAGAAAGTGGTCTTCAATAATATCATGAATGCCAGAGTCATACTTAAGTTGCCGGTTGTATGAAACAAAGGTGTCATGAGTGTATCTCCATACACCCATATTGGCCAAACAGGTCTCAGTCATTCTGTAGCCAACTTTGCACTTTTAATAAAGGGTCTCAAAGGTATAATTTGGGTGTTTTAGCCTTCAGATACTGGGAAAGTGGTCTTCATTAATCTCATGAACACTGGAGTCACACCTAAGTTACTTCCTGTTGTGTGAAACAAAGGTGACATGACTGTATCTCCATACACCCTTATTTGGCCATACAGGTCTCAGTCATTCTGTAGCCAACCTTGCATTTTTGATAAAGGGTCTCAAAGGTACAAGTTGGGTGTTTTAGCCTTTAGATACCGAGAAAGTGGTCTGCAATAATATCATGAATGCTGGCGTCATACTTACGTTACTTCCTGTTGTATGAGACAAAGGGGTCATGACTGTATCTACATACAACCATATTTGGCCAAACAGGTCTCAGTCATTCTGTAGCCAACTTTGCATTTTTAATAAAGGGTCTCAAAGGTACAAATTGGGTGTTTTAACCTTTAGATACCGAGAAAGTGGTCTGCAATAATATCATGAATGCTGGCGTCATACTTACGTTACTTCCTGTTGTATGAGACAAAGGGGTCATGACTGTATCTACATACAACCATATTTGGCCAAACAGGTCTCAGTCATTCTCTAGCCAACTTTGCATTTTTAATAAAGGGTCTCAAAGGTACAAGTTGGGTGTTTTAGCCTTTAGATACCGAGAAAGTGGTCTTCAATAATATCATGAATGCCAGAGTCATACTTAAGTTGCCGGTTGTATGAAACAAAGGTGTCATGACTGTATCTCCATACACCCATATTTGGCCAAACAGGTCCCAGCCATTCTGTAGCCAAATTTGCACTTTTAATAAAGGGTCTCAAAGGTACAAGTTGGGTGTTTTAGCCTTCAGATACTGGGAAAGTGGTCTTCAATAATATCATGAACATTGGAGTCATACCTAAGTTACTTCCTGTTGTGTGAAACAAAGGTGACATGACTGTATCTCCATACACCCATATTGGCCAAACAGGTCTCAGTCAATCTGTAGCCAACTTTGCAATTGTAATAAAGGGTCTCAAAGGTACATGTTGGGTGTTTTAGCATTTAGATACTGAGAAAGTGGTCTTCAATAATCTCATGAACACTAGAGTCATACCTAAGTTACTTCCTGTTGTGTGAAACAAAGGTTACATGACTGTATCTCCATACACCCATATTTGGCCAAACAGGTCTCAGTCATTCTGTAGCCAACCTTGCATTTTTGATAAAGGGTCTCAAAGGTACAAGTTGGTGTTTTAGCCTTTAGATACCGAGAAAGTGGTCTTCAATAATCTCATGAATGCTGGAGTCATACTTAAGTTTTCCTGTTGTATGAGACAAAGGTGTCATGACTGTATCTCCATACACCCATATTTGGCCAAACAGGTCTCAGTCATTCTGTAGCCAACTTTGCACTTTTAATAACAGGTCTCAAAGGTACAAGTTGGGTGTTTTAGCCTTTAGATACCGAGAAAGTGGTCTTCAATAATATCATGAATGCCAGAGTCATACTTAAGTTGCCGGTTGTATGAAACAAAGGTGTCATGAGTGTATCTCCATACACCCATATTGGCCAAACAGGTCTCAGTCATTCTGTAGCCAACTTTGCACTTTTAATAAAGGGTCTCAAAGGTATAATTTGGGTGTTTTAGCCTTCAGATACTGGGAAAGTGGTCTTCATTAATCTCATGAACACTGGAGTCACACCTAAGTTACTTCCTGTTGTGTGAAACAAAGGTGACATGACTGTATCTCCATACACCCTTATTTGGCCATACAGGTCTCAGTCATTCTGTAGCCAACCTTGCATTTTTGATAAAGGGTCTCAAAGGTACAAGTTGGGTGTTTTAGCCTTTAGATACCGAGAAAGTGGTCTGCAATAATATCATGAATGCTGGCGTCATACTTACGTTACTTCCTGTTGTATGAGACAAAGGGGTCATGACTGTATCTACATACAACCATATTTGGCCAAACAGGTCTCAGTCATTCTCTAGCCAACTTTGCATTTTTAATAAAGGGTCTCAAAGGTACAAGTTGGGTGTTTTAGCCTTTAGATACCGAGAAAGTGGTCTTCAATAATATCATGAATGCCAGAGTCATACTTAAGTTGCCGGTTGTATGAAACAAAGGTGTCATGAGTGTATCTCCATACACCCATATTGGCCAAACAGGTCTCAGTCATTCTGTAGCCAACTTTGCACTTTTAATAAAGGGTCTCAAAGGTATAATTTGGGTGTTTTAGCCTTCAGATACTGGGAAAGTGGTCTTCATTAATCTCATGAACACTGGAGTCACACCTAAGTTACTTCCTGTTGTGTGAAACAAAGGTGACATGACTGTATCTCCATACACCCTTATTTGGCCATACAGGTCTCAGTCATTCTGTAGCCAACCTTGCATTTTTGATAAAGGGTCTCAAAGGTACAAGTTGGGTGTTTTAGCCTTCAGATACTGGGAAAGTGGTCTTCAATAATATCATGAACATTGGAGTCATACCTAAGTTACTTCCTGTTGTGTGAAACAAAGGTTACATGACTGTATCTCCATACACCCATATTGGCCAAACAGGTCTCAGTCATTCTGTAGCCAACTTTGCAATTGTAATAAAGGGTCTCAAAGGTACAAGTTGGGTGTTTTAGCATTTAGATACTGAGAAAGTGGTCTTCAATAATCTCATGGACACTAGAGTCATACCTAAGTTACTTCCTGTTGTGTGAAACAAAGGTTACATGACTGTATCTCCATACACCCATATTTGGCCAAACAGGTCTCAGTCATTCTGTAGCCAACCTTGCATTTTTGATAAAGGGTCTCAAAGGTACAAGTTGGTGTTTTAGCCTTTAGATACCGAGAAAGTGGTCTTCAATAATCTCATGAATGCTGGAGTCATACTTAAGTTTTCCTGTTGTATGAGACAAAGGTGTCATGACTGTATCTCCATACACCCATATTTGGCCAAACAGGTCTCAGTCATTCTGTAGCCAACGTTGCATTTTTAATAAAGGGTCTCAAAGGTACAAGGTGGGTGTTTTAGCCTTTAGATACCGAGAAAGTGGTCTTCAATAATCTCATGAATGCTGGAGTCATACTTATGTTACTCCCTGGTGTGTGAAACAAAGGTGTCATGAGTGTATCTTCATACACCCATATTTGGCCAAACAGGTCTCAGTCATTCTGTAGCCAACATTGTATTTTGAATAAAGGTCTCAAAGGTACAAATTGGGTGTTTTAGCCTTTAGATACCGAGAAAGTGGTCTTCAATAATCTCATGAATGCTGGAGTCGTACTTAAGTTACTCCCTGGTGTGTGAATCGAAGGTGTCATGAGTGTATCTTCATACACCCATATTTGGCCAAACAGGTCTCAGTCATTCTGTAGCCAACCTTGCATTTTTGATAAAGGGTCTCAAAGGTACAAGTTGGGTGTTTTAGCCTTCAGATACTGGGAAAGTGGTCTTCAATAATATCATGAACATTGGAGTCATACCTAAGTTACTTCCTGTTGTGTGAAACAAAGGTTACATGACTGTATCTCCATACACCCATATTGGCCAAACAGGTCTCAGTCATTCTGTAGCCAACTTTGCAATTGTAATAAAGGGTCTCAAAGGTACAAGTTGGGTGTTTTAGCATTTAGATACTGAGAAAGTGGTCTTCAATAATCTCATGGACACTAGAGTCATACCTAAGTTACTTCCTGTTGTGTGAAACAAAGGTTACATGACTGTATCTCCATACACCCATATTTGGCCAAACAGGTCTCAGTCATTCTGTAGCCAACCTTGCATTTTTGATAAAGGGTCTCAAAGGTACAAGTTGGTGTTTTAGCCTTTAGATACCGAGAAAGTGGTCTTCAATAATCTCATGAATGCTGGAGTCATACTTAAGTTTTCCTGTTGTATGAGACAAAGGTGTCATGACTGTATCTCCATACACCCATATTTGGCCAAACAGGTCTCAGTCATTCTGTAGCCAACGTTGCATTTTTAATAAAGGGTCTCAAAGGTACAAGGTGGGTGTTTTAGCCTTTAGATACCGAGAAAGTGGTCTTCAATAATCTCATGAATGCTGGAGTCATACTTATGTTACTCCCTGGTGTGTGAAACAAAGGTGTCATGAGTGTATCTTCATACACCCATATTTGGCCAAACAGGTCTCAGTCATTCTGTAGCCAACATTGTATTTTGAATAAAGGTCTCAAAGGTACAAATTGGGTGTTTTAGCCTTTAGATACCGAGAAAGTGGTCTTCAATAATCTCATGAATGCTGGAGTCGTACTTAAGTTACTCCCTGGTGTGTGAATCGAAGGTGTCATGAGTGTATCTTCATACACCCATATTTGGCCAAACAGGTCTCAGTCATTCTGTAGCCAACATTGTATTTTTAATAAAGGGTCTCAAAGATACAAGTTCGGTCTTTTAGTCTTTAGATACTGGGAAAGTGGTCTTTAAAAATCTCATGAAGGCTGGAGTCATACTTACGTTACTTCCTGTTGTATGAGACAAAGGGGTCATGACTGTATCTCCATACACCCATATTTGGCCAAACAGGTCTCAGTCATTCTGTAGCCAACTTTGCATTTTTAATAAAGGGTCTCAAAGGTACAAATTGGGTGTTTTAACCTTTAGATACCGAGAAAGTGGTCTGCAATAATATCATGAATGCTGGCGTCATACTTACGTTACTTCCTGTTGTATGAGACAAAGGGGTCATGACTGTATCTACATACAACCATATTTGGCCAAACAGGTCTCAGTCATTCTCTAGCCAACTTTGCATTTTTAATAAAGGGTCTCAAAGGTACAAGTTGGGTGTTTTAGCCTTTAGATACCGAGAAAGTGGTCTTCAATAATATCATGAATGCCAGAGTCATACTTAAGTTGCCGGTTGTATGAAACAAAGGTGTCATGACTGTATCTCCATACACCCATATTTGGCCAAACAGGTCCCAGCCATTCTGTAGCCAAATTTGCACTTTTAATAAAGGGTCTCAAAGGTACAAGTTGGGTGTTTTAGCCTTCAGATACTGGGAAAGTGGTCTTCAATAATATCATGAACATTGGAGTCATACCTAAGTTACTTCCTGTTGTGTGAAACAAAGGTGACATGACTGTATCTCCATACACCCATATTGGCCAAACAGGTCTCAGTCAATCTGTAGCCAACTTTGCAATTGTAATAAAGGGTCTCAAAGGTACATGTTGGGTGTTTTAGCATTTAGATACTGAGAAAGTGGTCTTCAATAATCTCATGAACACTAGAGTCATACCTAAGTTACTTCCTGTTGTGTGAAACAAAGGTTACATGACTGTATCTCCATACACCCATATTTGGCCAAACAGGTCTCAGTCATTCTGTAGCCAACCTTGCATTTTTGATAAAGGGTCTCAAAGGTACAAGTTGGTGTTTTAGCCTTTAGATACCGAGAAAGTGGTCTTCAATAATCTCATGAATGCTGGAGTCATACTTAAGTTTTCCTGTTGTATGAGACAAAGGTGTCATGACTGTATCTCCATACACCCATATTTGGCCAAACAGGTCTCAGTCATTCTGTAGCCAACTTTGCACTTTTAATAACAGGTCTCAAAGGTACAAGTTGGGTGTTTTAGCCTTTAGATACCGAGAAAGTGGTCTTCAATAATATCATGAATGCCAGAGTCATACTTAAGTTGCCGGTTGTATGAAACAAAGGTGTCATGAGTGTATCTCCATACACCCATATTGGCCAAACAGGTCTCAGTCATTCTGTAGCCAACTTTGCACTTTTAATAAAGGGTCTCAAAGGTATAATTTGGGTGTTTTAGCCTTCAGATACTGGGAAAGTGGTCTTCAATAATATCATGAACATTGGAGTCATACCTAAGTTACTTCCTGTTGTGTGAAACAAAGGTGACATGACTGTATCTCCATACACCCATATTGGCCAAACAGGTCTCAGTCAATCTGTAGCCAACTTTGCAATTGTAATAAAGGGTCTCAAAGGTACATGTTGGGTGTTTTAGCATTTAGATACTGAGAAAGTGGTCTTCAATAATCTCATGAACACTAGAGTCATACCTAAGTTACTTCCTGTTGTGTGAAACAAAGGTTACATGACTGTATCTCCATACACCCATATTTGGCCAAACAGGTCTCAGTCATTCTGTAGCCAACCTTGCATTTTTGATAAAGGGTCTCAAAGGTACAAGTTGGTGTTTTAGCCTTTAGATACAGAGAAAGTGGTCTTCAATAATCTCATGAATGCTGGAGTCATACTTAAGTTTTCCTGTTGTATGAGACAAAGGTGTCATGACTGTATCTCCATACACCCATATTTGGCCAAACAGGTCTCAGTCATTCTGTAGCCAACTTTGCACTTTTAATAACAGGTCTCAAAGGTACAAGTTGGGTGTTTTAGCCTTTAGATACCGAGAAAGTGGTCTTCAATAATATCATGAATGCCAGAGTCATACTTAAGTTGCCGGTTGTATGAAACAAAGGTGTCATGAGTGTATCTCCATACACCCATATTGGCCAAACAGGTCTCAGTCATTCTGTAGCCAACTTTGCACTTTTAATAAAGGGTCTCAAAGGTATAATTTGGGTGTTTTAGCCTTCAGATACTGGGAAAGTGGTCTTCATTAATCTCATGAACACTGGAGTCACACCTAAGTTACTTCCTGTTGTGTGAAACAAAGGTGACATGACTGTATCTCCATACACCCTTATTTGGCCATACAGGTCTCAGTCATTCTGTAGCCAACCTTGCATTTTTGATAAAGGGTCTCAAAGGTACAAGTTGGGTGTTTTAGCCTTTAGATACCGAGAAAGTGGTCTGCAATAATATCATGAATGCTGGCGTCATACTTACGTTACTTCCTGTTGTATGAGACAAAGGGGTCATGACTGTATCTACATACAACCATATTTGGCCAAACAGGTCTCAGTCATTCTCTAGCCAACTTTGCATTTTTAATAAAGGGTCTCAAAGGTACAAGTTGGGTGTTTTAGCCTTTAGATACCGAGAAAGTGGTCTTCAATAATATCATGAATGCCAGAGTCATACTTAAGTTGCCGGTTGTATGAAACAAAGGTGTCATGAGTGTATCTCCATACACCCATATTGGCCAAACAGGTCTCAGTCATTCTGTAGCCAACTTTGCACTTTTAATAAAGGGTCTCAAAGGTATAATTTGGGTGTTTTAGCCTTCAGATACTGGGAAAGTGGTCTTCATTAATCTCATGAACACTGGAGTCACACCTAAGTTACTTCCTGTTGTGTGAAACAAAGGTGACATGACTGTATCTCCATACACCCTTATTTGGCCATACAGGTCTCAGTCATTCTGTAGCCAACCTTGCATTTTTGATAAAGGGTCTCAAAGGTACAAGTTGGGTGTTTTAGCCTTCAGATACTGGGAAAGTGGTCTTCAATAATATCATGAACATTGGAGTCATACCTAAGTTACTTCCTGTTGTGTGAAACAAAGGTTACATGACTGTATCTCCATACACCCATATTGGCCAAACAGGTCTCAGTCATTCTGTAGCCAACTTTGCAATTGTAATAAAGGGTCTCAAAGGTACAAGTTGGGTGTTTTAGCATTTAGATACTGAGAAAGTGGTCTTCAATAATCTCATGAACACTAGAGTCATACCTAAGTTACTTCCTGTTGTGTGAAACAAAGGTTACATGACTGTATCTCCATACACCCATATTTGGCCAAACAGGTCTCAGTCATTCTGTAGCCAACCTTGCATTTTTGATAAAGGGTCTCAAAGGTACAAGTTGGTGTTTTAGCCTTTACATACCGAGAAAGTGGTCTTCAATAATCTCATGAATGCCAGAGTCATACTTAAGTTGCCGGTTGTATGAAACAAAGGTGTCATGAGTGTATCTCCATACACCCATATTGGCCAAACAGGTCTCAGTCATTCTGTAGCCAACTTTGCACTTTTAATAAAGGGTCTCAAAGGTATAATTTGGGTGTTTTAGCCTTCAGATACTGGGAAAGTGGTCTTCATTAATCTCCTGAACACTGGAGTCACACCTAAGTTACTTCCTGTTGTGTGAAACAAAGGTGACATGACTGTATCTCCATACACCCTTATTTGGCCAAACAGGTCTCAGTCATTCTGTAGCCAACCTTGCATTTTTGATAAAGGGTCTCAAAGGTACAAGTTGGGTGTTTTAGCCTTTAGATACTGAGAAAGTGGTCTTCAATAATCTCATGAATGCTGGAGTCATACTTAAGTTACTCCCTGGTGTATGAGACAAAGGGGTCATGACTATCTCCATACACCCATATTTGGCCAAACAGGTCTCAGTCATTCTGTAGCCAAGTTTGCATTTTTAATAAAGGGTCTCAAAAGGTACAAGTTGGGACAGAATGACTTGCAGCCATCTCATCTAGTGCACTTAGTACCATCCCATATTGGCTGAGAACAGTATGGATAGCAGGTGAGCGTACAGTCCACCTCGTGGGACATAAAGGCCTGATGGGCAGGCCTGGGCCGTCCCCTTCAGCTGCAACAATGGCTTTAATGGCTTGTCTTTCACCTTACCAGACTACCCAAAAAATGTGCCAAGGTCATGTATCCAGTCGAGTGCATTTCGCACAACACACAAGGTTGAGCAAGCTTGTTGTGTAACTAAATTGACACACTGTGCTCCACAATGTATATATCGTGCTAATGGCTGTGCTCGCTGAATAACATCCTGTGCACCTGAGTACTTTCCAGCCATATTTGAAGCTTCATCATGTGCCTGATCTCTGAGGCCTGATATTGGCAAATTCAGCCTCAACGGAACATCCAAAATGATCCTGGCAAGGTTTTCACCTGTTGAAGGAGTTGCTTCATACAACCCTACAAAGTCTTTGTGCACCAGCAAATCAGTGTTAACCTAATGTAGGCACATCACCTCCTGCTCAACACCAGAGACATCCCTTGTCCCATCCATAATAATGGAATACTGCAATACTGGTAAGGACCGGATCTCATCTGCAATTTTCCTGATAGTTGATGAACTCATCAAATATATCCGCTCATTTTGACAATCCCAAGATGTGTACACCCCCCTCTTTACAGATAATGACCAACTGAATGACTGATCATCTTCAGCTTTGTATTTCAGAAGCTGGTCAAGGTTCCCTTGATGATGTTCATGCCCTCTAAAGGCCAATCCCTGACTCGCCAGAAACATCTCACACCCTATTATTTTTAACAGGCTAGCTCTGTTTTCTGCCTGCTGTGTACTGCACTGCTCAACTGTGTTGTAACAGGCCTGTTTTCATATGCAGCAGTTTAACAGCCAGTTTGTGACCCTCTGTTTCTCATGCATGTGTAACCCCCATTTAACACATTTAATGTTATTGTTTAAGTTCATTTGTTTATGGTTGATTACACATAGCATAAGAAAAATTACAGTTATAGTTACATTTCAGTTCATTTTTTATATACATAAATTCTTATTTAACCTACAGTTATTTACATTTCATACATATTCAGTGTAATTACATAAATATTGCTGTTGTTGCATTTGAGTTGCTGTTTTTGGAGATTCTTACGGTTACGGTAACTTACGTTTTTTTTACAGGATGTTTTGGTTGCCGAGGGGTGAAAGAAGAATCAATATTTGAAGTTGTTTAATTCTCCCAATGGTTTTCTTTTGTTAGTCGCTTTCTGAAGAAGAGGATGGTGCCGCAGATTCCCAGTGAGCAGGAGGTGTGTCTAGGATCCATGCTGTAGCTTGAGAGTGAGAGAGGCAGAGAGAGTCAAGTGGATGTTCTGAGACGCGTTGGATTTCCACTAAGCTCGAGCAAAAAGAACACCTAAAAAGGGGCCCCTACATAACAAAACTGAACCGTCTACATGACTAAACTGGACGACCTACGTAACCAAACTGAACTACCTAACTAACTAAACTGGATCAGACTTGTTGACTAAAAGAAGAAGAGACACACTGACCTTACTTAACAGAACTGGATTTTCAAAGAATAGAAAGACATTTACCTTAGAGTGAATTCAAAAGGATTGTAAAGGAAACTGTGACACTACCTAAAGGAAAAAACTGTAAAGGTGGACTCTTTAATTTCATCTTTGTGTTTTGTTTAATATTGGAGTTGAGAGGCTGCAGGGTGGTGTATTTCAGTTCCCAGTTATCCCATTTTATTCTTTTTGATTGGGAAATCTAAGCTAAAATCCTAAGACAGAGGGAGAAATCTTGATTTATTGATTTATTTATTTTCTGAACATTTTTTTATCAATTCTGTTTCCATTACATGGCATTCATGTTTTGCTTACCGCCCTCCTTATTGGGCCTATTCATGTAACTATTTACATTCATGTAACTATTTACTTAACAATTGGCTCATTCCAAGTAGTGGTTACACATAGAAAATGTAGCAAGTGCTTTTTTCCAGTTTTTAAATCCAGTATCGACAAAACCTAGGTCTATACTCTTGGCTTGTGCTGGTTTACCTGTCTTAAAATATTCAGAGCAGTGAGAACACAGAACACCATCAGTACTCATACTAACAAGCAGCCAGGGATACTTCTCATACCATGCTTTTTGGAATGTCATTGTCCGGTCTTTGAGTACTTGTTTTTGCAAAACTTTAGGGTCAGGTTGATTTGGCTTTGTATATGTCATTATCATGTCAACTTTCTCTCCATGTCTCGCCTCCTGTCCCTCCTTGTTCTGTCCCTGCTTCTTCTGTCTGTATTCCTACTGTCTCTCCTTCTTCATGCAGTCTTGTTCTACTGTGGCTGACCCCTGGCAGATCCTCTCTTGACTGACTAGGGCCTGCCTCATGGGCCTGTCATCAGGAATTGCCTGCAGACCTGGAGGAAAATGTTAACATTTTAAATCTTATTTTTTATTTCACTTAACAGTTTCTTATCAAAATAACATTATACATAAAAATTAAAAAGCAACATTAAAGTTATTCACCTACCGCCTAAAAAGTGTTTTATTTTAGATTTAGCCTACTTCAGGTAAGAGCAAATGCTGTTTATCATTGTCAGACTGTCATGAACTAGGCACAGGAAGGCAAGGACCCAAATGCACGACTCGGAACAGTTGGATAAGAAAAAGCAAGGTTTATTTCAGGCAGAGGTCGGTACACGGAGAATCAGTCCAATCAGGCAAAGGTATCCAAAAACGTCAGGCAAAAGGCAAAAGGCATAAGACACAGGTGAGGGAGCCACAATCAGGGATCAGGTGCACACAGACGAGGAGGGGGCAGGGCAGACAGGAACCTGGAACAGAGACAGAGGTGAGTGATCACAAAATAAAACAGGAAGACAAGATATGAAACATGAGGGAGAAAATAAAATACTAAACAGGGGAACATGACACAGACTAGCTAGTCAACATGATTACAAAATGATTATCTGCCACATCTGAGAAAGTCAACAGGCAACAGGTGTAGGATAGACTACTTACATAGTTTGTTTTTGGAAAAAGCGCTCTGATTGGGTTTTTTTGTCTTCATTTTGCTCCTTCATTGAATTGAAATGACCCGCTCTTTCATAGTAGACAATGGTCTCATCACCAAAACAGGCACAGGTGGAGCTACCAGTTCCTCTTTAGGACCCTAGGGAGTGAGAGTTGTGCCTTATGGTGTGTTCAGTTTCCACTGAAAGTCGGAGCTTGGAGCTTGGAACAACATAACCCTAAAGTTGAGTGCTCCCAGCGCTTCCCAGCTGTACAAACGTACAATAAAACATGCAAGTACTGTTTACATGAGAAGCAGATAGCATGAATCCTATGTCGGGCTGGTGAGATTCATCTGACATTCCGAGTTGGAGATCTGACTTCGGGGGAGGGGCGGGTTCTGATTAAAATTCTGACTACACCACACAGCCCACAGCAGAGTAAACCTCACAATTGAAGAGCATGAGGTGAGGCGCACGCTGCGGGCCGTCAACTGGAGGAAGCCAACTGGTCCTGATGGCGTCCTGGGACACGTGCTGAAGGACTGTGTAGATCAGCTGTCTAGAATCTTCACAAAGATCTTCAACCAGTCCCTGGCACAGTCCAATGTCCCACCCTGCCTGAAATCCTCACCAATAGTTCCCCTGCCCAAGAAACACCACATCTCTAGCCTCACAACTACCAACCAGTGGCACTCACCCCAGTGGTGATGAAGTGCTTTGAAAAACTGGTCTGGAGTCACATGACAGCAGCCCTGCCCACCAGCCTTGACCCCCACCAGTTTGCCTACATAGCAAACCAATCCACAGAGAACGCCACAGACATAGCTCTCCATACTGCACTATCACACCGGGAGCAGCAGAGGAACTATGTGCAGATGCTCTTTGTGGATTATAGCTCTGCATTCAACACTATCCTCCCTCACAAGCTATTGGTCAAATTGGGGGAACTGGAGCTTACACACACAACCTGCATGTGGATCAATAGCTTCCTCTCTGATCACAGAAAGAGGGTCAGAGTGGGCCACCACACATCCACGGCCCTAAGCCTCCGTACTGGCTCTGCCCAGGGCTGTGTGCTGAGTCCCTTACTCTATTCCCTCTACACACTTGACTGCTCCCTGTCCATCACAGCAACAGCATGGAGAAGTTTGCGGATGACACCACAGTGGTGGGGCTCATCTATGGGGGGGTGGGGGGCGAGTCTGCCTACAGAGATGAGGTGGAGCAGCTGTCAACATTGAACAGGGCCAACAACCTGCTCCTCAACATCTCAAAGACCAAATAAGTTTGGTCAATTTCGTACATGTAGGTAAATCATGGCCTGCTGGCTGAATTTTGGGGGCGCTGTTGAGCCATTTTGCCCCACCCCATGCCCGAGACCCATATCAAACGTAAATTTCTCCTATGGCTGAATTTTGTGCAAAGTTTCATGAGTTTTTTAGCATCGTCCCTCTCAAATGCAATTTACTTTTGCACTGAAAGAAAGAAAGAAAGAAAGAAAGAAAGGAAGAAAGAAAGAAAGAAAGAAAGAAAGAAAGAGAAAGAAAGAAAAAGCGAAAGCATTTGGGTTTAGGGAGAAGTTGGGTCTGTACTGAGATCTTTGTGAACTTAGGGTGAAAGGGTACAATATGGACATTTTGGGCTTCTTTATGTAGATATTGGGTCTCATGAAGAGGTCCAGCGCCCCCCTGAATTTTTTTAGGTACTGCAAGATTTTCAACTTTTCACAGGGATGTCGTAGAAGGAACTTTTTTTTTCCAAAATGCTCAGAAAAATCCCAGGAGCTCGGAGCTGTGGTCAAAAAAATTTTAGGACCTCAGGAAAAGGGTCAAAAGTAGGGTCAAAGGACACCCAACTTTGAAATCCACTTTTGCAGTTGTAACACCCAACTTTGCAGTAAAAAACCAACCCTGGGTCCTAATTAGGGTTAGGGTTGTGGGGCTAGGGTTAGGGTTATGAGGCTAGGGTTAGGGTTACGGTCGTCTTTTGACCGATTGACTCGAAATTGCACACACATGTTGTCCAAACTGGCGGAAGAAAGGCCAGCAGTTTTTATGGGATTCCGGTGGAATTTGTATTTTTGGCGAATATTTTAAAGAAAAAAATGGCCTTTTTCATGAAAACGTCGGCCGATTTTTTCAATAGCTTCCAGGTCTTTGGACCGATGGACTCGAAATTTCTCCCACATGTGGTCCTATACTGGCTGAACGAGACACAGCAGTCCGCATTCGATTCGGGTGGAATTTGTATTTTTGGCGAATATTTTAAAGAAAAAAATGGCCTTTTTCATGAAAACGTCGGCCAATTTTTTCAATAGCTTCCAGGTCTTTGGACCGATTGACTCGAAATTTCTCCCACATGTGGTCCTATACTGGCTGAACGAGACACAGCAGTCCGCATTGGATTCGGGTGGAATTTGTATTTTTGGCGAATATTTTAAAGAAAAAAATGGCCTTTTTCATGAAAACGTCGGCCAATTTTTTCAATAGCTTCCAGGTCTTTGGACCGATTGACTCGAAATTTCTCCCACATGTGGTCCTATACTGGCTGAACGAGACACAGCAGTCCGCATTCGATTCGGGTGGAATTTGTATTTTTGGCGAATATTTTAAAGAAAAAAATGGCCTTTTTCATGAAAACGTCGGCCAATTTTTTCAATAGCTTCCAGGTCTTTGGACCGATTGACTCGAAATTTCTCCCACATGTGGTCCTATACTTACTGAACGAGACACAGCAGTCCGCATTCGATTCGGGTGGAATTTGTATTTTTGGCGAATATTTTAGTGAGAGGGACAATGTTTCATGAGGCCGGCTTAAGGCTGAGGCTAGGGTTAGGGTTAGGGTTAGGGTTGTGGGGCTAGGGTTAGGGTTATGAGGCTAGGGTTAGGGTTACGGTCGTCTTTTGACCGATTGACTCGAAATTGCACACACATGTTGTCCATACTGGCGGAAGAAAGGCCAGCAGTTTTTATGGGATTCCGGTGGAATTTGTATTTTTGGCGAATATTTTAAAGAAAAAAATGGCCTTTTTCATGAAAACGTCGGCCGATTTTTTCAATAGCTTCCAGGTCTTTGGACCGATTGACTCGGAATTTTTCCCAGATGTGGTCCTATACTGGCTGAACGAGACACAGCAGTCCGCATTCGATTCGGGTGGAATTTGTATGTTTGGCGAATATTTTAAAGAAAAAAATGGCCTTTTTCATGAAAACGTCGGCCGATTTTTTCAATAGCTTCCAGGTCTTTGGACCGATTGACTCGGAATTTTTCCCAGATGTGGTCCTATACTGGCTGAACGAGACACAGCAGTCCGCATTCGATTCGGGTGGAATTTGTATTTTTGGCGAATATTTTAAAGAAAAAAATGGCCTTTTTCATGAAAACGTCGGCCAATTTTTTCAATAGCTTCCAGGTCTTTGGCTCGATTGACTCGAAATTTCTCCCAGATGTGGTCCTATACTGGCTGAACGAGACACAGCAGTCCGCATTCGATTCGGGTGGAATTTGTATTTTTGGCGAATATTTTAAAGAAAAAAATGGCCTTTTTCATGAAAACGTCGGCCGATTTTTTCAATAGCTTCCAGGTCTTTGGACCGATGGACTCGAAATTTCTCCCACATGTGGTCCTATACTGGCTGAACGAGACACAGCAGTCCGCATTCGATTCGGGTGGAATTTGTATTTTTGGCGAATATTTTAAAGAAAAAAATGGCCTTTTTCATGAAAACGTCGGCCAATTTTTTCAATAGCTTCCAGGTCTTTGGACCGATTGACTCGAAATTTCTCCCACATGTGGTCCTATACTGGCTGAACGAGACACAGCAGTCCGCATTCGATTCGGGTGGAATTTGTATTTTTGGCGAATATTTTAAAGAAAAAAATGGCCTTTTTCATGAAAACGTCGGCCAATTTTTTCAATAGCTTCCAGGTCTTTGGACCGATTGACTCGGAATTTTTCCCAGATGTGGTCCTATACTGGCTGAACGAGACACAGCAGTCCGCATTCGATTCGGGTGGAATTTGTATTTTTGGCGAATATTTTAAAGAAAAAAATGGCCTTTTTCATGAAAACGTCGGCCAATTTTTTCAATAGCTTCCAGGTCTTTGGACCGATTGACTCGAAATTTCTCCCACATGTGGTCCTATACTGGCTGAACGAGACACAGCAGTCCGCATTCGATTCGGGTGGAATTTGTATTTTTGGCGAATATTTTAGTGAGAGGGACAATGTTTCATGAGGCCGGCTTAAGGCTGAGGCTAGGGTTAGGGTTAGGGTTAGGGTTGTGGGGCTAGGGTTAGGGTTATGAGGCTAGGGTTAGGGTTACGGTCGTCTTTTGACCGATTGACTCGAAATTGCACACACATGTTGTCCATACTGGCGGAAGAAAGGCCAGCAGTTTTTATGGGATTCCGGTGGAATTTGTATTTTTGGCGAATATTTTAAAGAAAAAAATGGCCTTTTTCATGAAAACGTCGGCCGATTTTTTCAATAGCTTCCAGGTCTTTGGACCGATTGACTCGGAATTATTCCCAGATGTGGTCCTATACTGGCTGAACGAGACACAGCAGTCCGCATTCGATTCGGGTGGAATTTGTATGTTTGGCGAATATTTTAAAGAAAAAAATGGCCTTTTTCATGAAAACGTCGGCCGATTTTTTCAATAGCTTCCAGGTCTTTGGACCGATTGACTCGGAATTTTTCCCAGATGTGGTCCTATACTGGCTGAACGAGACACAGCAGTCCGCATTCGATTCGGGTGGAATTTGTATTTTTGGCGAATATTTTAAAGAAAAAAATGGCCTTTTTCATGAAAACGTCGGCCAATTTTTTCAATAGCTTCCAGGTCTTTGGACCGATTGACTCGAAATTTCTCCCACATGTGGTCCTATACTGGCTGAACGAGACACAGCAGTCCGCATTCGATTCGGGTGGAATTTGTATTTTTGGCGAATATTTTAAAGAAAAAAATGGCCTTTTTCATGAAAACGTCGGCCAATTTTTTCAATAGCTTCCAGGTCTTTGGACCGATTGACTCGGAATTTTTCCCAGATGTGGTCCTATACTGGCTGAACGAGACACAGCAGTCCGCATTCGATTCGGGTGGAATTTGTATTTTTGGCGAATATTTTAAAGAAAAAAATGGCCTTTTTCATGAAAACGTCGGCCAATTTTTTCAATAGCTTCCAGGTCTTTGGACCGATTGACTCGAAATTTCTCCCACATGTGGTCCTATACTGGCTGAACGAGACACAGCAGTCCGCATTCGATTCGGGTGGAATTTGTATTTTTGGCGAATATTTTAGTGAGAGGGACAATGTTTCATGAGGCCGGCTTAAGGCTGAGGCTAGGGTTAGGGTTAGGGTTAGGGTTGTGGGGCTAGGGTTAGGGTTATGAGGCTAGGGTTAGGGTTACGGTCGTCTTTTGACCGATTGACTCGAAATTGCACACACATGTTGTCCAAACTGGCGGAAGAAAGGCCAGCAGTTTTTATGGGATTCCGGTGGAATTTGTATTTTTGGCGAATATTTTAAAGAAAAAAATGGCCTTTTTCATGAAAACGTCGGCCGATTTTTTCAATAGCTTCCAGGTCTTTGGACCGATGGACTCGAAATTTCTCCCACATGTGGTCCTATACTGGCTGAACGAGACACAGCAGTCCGCATTCGATTCGGGTGGAATTTGTATTTTTGGCGAGTATTTTAAAGAAAAAAATGGCCTTTTTCATGAAAACGTCGGCCAATTTTTTCAATAGCTTCCAGGTCTTTGGACCGATTGACTCGAAATTTCTCCCACATGTGGTCCTATACTGGCTGAACGAGACACAGCAGTCCGCATTCGATTCGGGTGGAATTTGTATTTTTGGCGAATATTTTAAAGAAAAAAATGGCCTTTTTCATGAAAACGTCGGCCAATTTTTTCAATAGCTTCCAGGTCTTTGGACCGATTGACTCGAAATTTCTCCCACATGTGGTCCTATACTTACTGAACGAGACACAGCAGTCCGCATTCGATTCGGGTGGAATTTGTATTTTTGGCGAATATTTTAGTGAGAGGGACAATGTTTCATGAGGCCGGCTTAAGGCTGAGGCTAGGGTTAGGGTTAGGGTTAGGGTTGTGGGGCTAGGGTTAGGGTTATGAGGCTAGGGTTAGGGTTACGGTCGTCTTTTGACCGATTGACTCGAAATTGCACACACATGTTGTCCATACTTGCGGAAGAAAGGCCAGCAGTTTTTATGGGATTCCGGTGGAATTTGTATTTTTGGCGAATATTTTAAAGAAAAAAATGGCCTTTTTCATGAAAACGTCGGCCGATTTTTTCAATAGCTTCCAGGTCTTTGGACCGATTGACTCGAAATTTCTCCCAGATGTGGTCCTATACTGGCTGAACGAGACACAGCAGTCCGCATTCAATTCGGGTGGAATTTGTATTTTTGGCGAATATTTTAAAGAAAAAAATGGCCTTTTTCATGAAAACGTCGGCCGATTTTTTCAATAGCTTCCAGGTCTTTGGACCGATGGACTCGAAATTTCTCCCACATGTGGTCCTATACTGGCTGAACGAGACACAGCAGTCCGCATTCGATTCGGGTGGAATTTGTATTTTTGGCGAATATTTTAAAGAAAAAAATGGCCTTTTTCATGAAAACGTCGGCCAATTTTTTCAATAGCTTCCAGGTCTTTGGACCGATTGACTCGAAATTTCTCCCACATGTGGTCCTATACTGGCTGAACGAGACACAGCAGTCCGCATTGGATTCGGGTGGAATTTGTATTTTTGGAGAATATTTTAAAGAAAAAAATGGCCTTTTTCATGAAAACGTCGGCCAATTTTTTCAATAGCTTCCAGGTCTTTGGACCGATTGACTCGAAATTTCTCCCACATGTGGTCCTATACTGGCTGAACGAGACACAGCAGTCCGCATTCGATTCGGGTGGAATTTGTATTTTTGGCGAATATTTTAAAGAAAAAAATGGCCTTTTTCATGAAAACGTCGGCCAATTTTTTCAATAGCTTCCAGGTCTTTGGCTCGATTGACTCGAAATTTCTCCCAGATGTGGTCCTATACTGGCTGAACGAGACACAGCAGTCCGCATTCGATTCGGGTGGAATTTGTATTTTTGGCGAATATTTTAAAGAAAAAAATGGCCTTTTTCATGAAAACGTCGGCCGATTTTTTCAATAGCTTCCAGGTCTTTGGACCGATGGACTCGAAATTTCTCCCACATGTGGTCCTATACTGGCTGAACGAGACACAGCAGTCCGCATTCGATTCGGGTGGAATTTGTATTTTTGGCGAATATTTTAAAGAAAAAAATGGCCTTTTTCATGAAAACGTCGGCCAATTTTTTCAATAGCTTCCAGGTCTTTGGACCGATTGACTCGAAATTTCTCCCACATGTGGTCCTATACTGGCTGAACGAGACACAGCAGTCCGCATTCGATTCGGGTGGAATTTGTATTTTTGGCGAATATTTTAAAGAAAAAAATGGCCTTTTTCATGATAACGTCGGCCAATTTTTTCAATAGCTTCCAGGTCTTTGGACCGATTGACTCGGAATTTTTCCCAGATGTGGTCCTATACTGGCTGAACGAGACACAGCAGTCCGCATTCGATTCGGGTGGAATTTGTATTTTTGGCGAATATTTTAAAGAAAAAAATGGCCTTTTTCATGAAAACGTCGGCCAATTTTTTCAATAGCTTCCAGGTCTTTGGACCGATTGACTCGAAATTTCTCCCACATGTGGTCCTATACTGGCTGAACGAGACACAGCAGTCCGCATTCGATTCGGGTGGAATTTGTATTTTTGGCGAATATTTTAGTGAGAGGGACAATGTTTCATGAGGCCGGCTTAAGGCTGAGGCTAGGGTTAGGGTTAGGGTTAGGGTTGTGGGGCTAGGGTTAGGGTTATGAGGCTAGGGTTAGGGTTACGGTCGTCTTTTGACCGATTGACTCGAAATTGCACACACATGTTGTCCAAACTGGCGGAAGAAAGGCCAGCAGTTTTTATGGGATTCCGGTGGAATTTGTATTTTTGGCGAATATTTTAAAGAAAAAAATGGCCTTTTTCATGAAAACGTCGGCCGATTTTTTCAATAGCTTCCAGGTCTTTGGACCGATGGACTCGAAATTTCTCCCACATGTGGTCCTATACTGGCTGAACGAGACACAGCAGTCCGCATTCGATTCGGGTGGAATTTGTATTTTTGGCGAGTATTTTAAAGAAAAAAATGGCCTTTTTCATGAAAACGTCGGCCAATTTTTTCAATAGCTTCCAGGTCTTTGGACCGATTGACTCGAAATTTCTCCCACATGTGGTCCTATACTGGCTGAACGAGACACAGCAGTCCGCATTGGATTCGGGTGGAATTTGTATTTTTGGCGAATATTTTAAAGAAAAAAATGGCCTTTTTCATGAAAACGTCGGCCAATTTTTTCAATAGCTTCCAGGTCTTTGGACCGATTGACTCGAAATTTCTCCCACATGTGGTCCTATACTGGCTGAACGAGACACAGCAGTCCGCATTCGATTCGGGTGGAATTTGTATTTTTGGCGAATATTTTAAAGAAAAAAATGGCCTTTTTCATGAAAACGTCGGCCAATTTTTTCAATAGCTTCCAGGTCTTTGGACCGATTGACTCGAAATTTCTCCCACATGTGGTCCTATACTTACTGAACGAGACACAGCAGTCCGCATTCGATTCGGGTGGAATTTGTATTTTTGGCGAATATTTTAGTGAGAGGGACAATGTTTCATGAGGCCGGCTTAAGGCTGAGGCTAGGGTTAGGGTTAGGGTTAGGGTTGTGGGGCTAGGGTTAGGGTTATGAGGCTAGGGTTAGGGTTACGGTCGTCTTTTGACCGATTGACTCGAAATTGCACACACATGTTGTCCAAACTGGCGGAAGAAAGGCCAGCAGTTTTTATGGGATTCCGGTGGAATTTGTATTTTTGGCGAATATTTTAAAGAAAAAAATGGCCTTTTTCATGAAAACGTCGGCCGATTTTTTCAATAGCTTCCAGGTCTTTGGACCGATGGACTCGAAATTTCTCCCACATGTGGTCCTATACTGGCTGAACGAGACACAGCAGTCCGCATTCGATTCGGGTGGAATTTGTATTTTTGGCGAGTATTTTAAAGAAAAAAATGGCCTTTTTCATGAAAACGTCGGCCAATTTTTTCAATAGCTTCCAGGTCTTTGGACCGATTGACTCGAAATTTCTCCCACATGTGGTCCTATACTGGCTGAACGAGACACAGCAGTCCGCATTGGATTCGGGTGGAATTTGTATTTTTGGCGAATATTTTAAAGAAAAAAATGGCCTTTTTCATGAAAACGTCGGCCAATTTTTTCAATAGCTTCCAGGTCTTTGGACCGATTGACTCGAAATTTCTCCCACATGTGGTCCTATACTGGCTGAACGAGACACAGCAGTCCGCATTCGATTCGGGTGGAATTTGTATTTTTGGCGAATATTTTAAAGAAAAAAATGGCCTTTTTCATGAAAACGTCGGCCAATTTTTTCAATAGCTTCCAGGTCTTTGGACCGATTGACTCGAAATTTCTCCCACATGTGGTCCTATACTTACTGAACGAGACACAGCAGTCCGCATTCGATTCGGGTGGAATTTGTATTTTTGGCGAATATTTTAGTGAGAGGGACAATGTTTCATGAGGCCGGCTTAAGGCTGAGGCTAGGGTTAGGGTTAGGGTTAGGGTTGTGGGGCTAGGGTTAGGGTTATGAGGCTAGGGTTAGGGTTACGGTCGTCTTTTGACCGATTGACTCGAAATTGCACACACATGTTGTCCATACTTGCGGAAGAAAGGCCAGCAGTTTTTATGGGATTCCGGTGGAATTTGTATTTTTGGCGAATATTTTAAAGAAAAAAATGGCCTTTTTCATGAAAACGTCGGCCGATTTTTTCAATAGCTTCCAGGTCTTTGGACCGATTGACTCGAAATTTCTCCCAGATGTGGTCCTATACTGGCTGAACGAGACACAGCAGTCCGCATTCAATTCGGGTGGAATTTGTATTTTTGGCGAATATTTTAAAGAAAAAAATGGCCTTTTTCATGAAAACGTCGGCCGATTTTTTCAATAGCTTCCAGGTCTTTGGACCGATGGACTCGAAATTTCTCCCACATGTGGTCCTATACTGGCTGAACGAGACACAGCAGTCCGCATTCGATTCGGGTGGAATTTGTATTTTTGGCGAATATTTTAAAGAAAAAAATGGCCTTTTTCATGAAAACGTCGGCCAATTTTTTCAATAGCTTCCAGGTCTTTGGACCGATTGACTCGAAATTTCTCCCACATGTGGTCCTATACTGGCTGAACGAGACACAGCAGTCCGCATTGGATTCGGGTGGAATTTGTATTTTTGGCGAATATTTTAAAGAAAAAAATGGCCTTTTTCATGAAAACGTCGGCCAATTTTTTCAATAGCTTCCAGGTCTTTGGACCGATTGACTCGAAATTTCTCCCACATGTGGTCCTATACTGGCTGAACGAGACACAGCAGTCCGCATTCAATTCGGGTGGAATTTGTATTTTTGGCGAATATTTTAAAGAAAAAAATGGCCTTTTTCATGAAAACGTCGGCCGATTTTTTCAATAGCTTCCAGGTCTTTTGACCGATGGACTCGAAATTTCTCCCACATGTGGTCCTATACTGGCTGAACGAGACACAGCAGTCCGCATTCGATTCGGGTGGAATTTGTATTTTTGGCGAATATTTTAAAGAAAAAAATGGCCTTTTTCATGAAAACGTCGGCCAATTTTTTCAATAGCTTCCAGGTCTTTGGACCGATTGACTCGAAATTTCTCCCACATGTGGTCCTATACTGGCTGAACGAGACACAGCAGTCCGCATTGGATTCGGGTGGAATTTGTATTTTTGGCGAATATTTTAAAGAAAAAAATGGCCTTTTTCATGAAAACGTCGGCCAATTTTTTCAATAGCTTCCAGGTCTTTGGACCGATTGACTCGAAATTTCTCCCACATGTGGTCCTATACTGGCTGAACGAGACACAGCAGTCCGCATTCGATTCGGGTGGAATTTGTATTTTTGGCGAATATTTTAAAGAAAAAAATGGCCTTTTTCATGAAAACGTCGGCCAATTTTTTCAATAGCTTCCAGGTCTTTGGACCGATTGACTCGAAATTTCTCCCACATGTGGTCCTATACTGGCTGAACGAGACACAGCAGTCCGCATTCGATTCGGGTGGAATTTGTATTTTTGGCGAATATTTTAGTGAGAGGGACAATGTTTCATGAGGCCGGCTTAAGGCTGAGGCTAGGGTTAGGGTTAGGGTTAGGGTTGTGGGGCTAGGGTTAGGGTTATGAGGCTAGGGTTAGGGTTACGGTCGTCTTTTGACCGATTGACTCGAAATTGCACACACATGTTGTCCAAACTGGCGGAAGAAAGGCCAGCAGTTTTTATGGGATTCCGGTGGAATTTGTATTTTTGGCGAATATTTTAAAGAAAAAAATGGCCTTTTTCATGAAAACGTCGGCCGATTTTTTCAATAGCTTCCAGGTCTTTGGACCGATGGACTCGAAATTTCTCCCACATGTGGTCCTATACTGGCTGAACGAGACACAGCAGTCCGCATTGGATTCGGGTGGAATTTGTATTTTTGGCGAATATTTTAAAGAAAAAAATGGCCTTTTTCATGAAAACGTCGGCCAATTTTTTCAATAGCTTCCAGGTCTTTGGACCGATTGACTCGAAATTTCTCCCACATGTGGTCCTATACTGGCTGAACGAGACACAGCAGTCCGCATTGGATTCGGGTGGAATTTGTATTTTTGGCGAATATTTTAAAGAAAAAAATGGCCTTTTTCATGAAAACGTCGGCCAATTTTTTCAATAGCTTCCAGGTCTTTGGACCGATTGACTCGAAATTTCTCCCACATGTGGTCCTATACTGGCTGAACGAGACACAGCAGTCCGCATTCGATTCGGGTGGAATTTGTATTTTTGGCGAATATTTTAAAGAAAAAAATGGCCTTTTTCATGAAAACGTCGGCCAATTTTTTCAATAGCTTCCAGGTCTTTGGACCGATTGACTCGAAATTTCTCCCACATGTGGTCCTATACTGGCTGAACGAGACACAGCAGTCCGCATTCGATTCGGGTGGAATTTGTATTTTTGGCGAATATTTTAGTGAGAGGGACAATGTTTCATGAGGCCGGCTTAAGGCTGAGGCTAGGGTTAGGGTTAGGGTTAGGGTTGTGGGGCTAGGGTTAGGGTTATGAGGCTAGGGTTAGGGTTACGGTCGTCTTTTGACCGATTGACTCGAAATTGCACACACATGTTGTCCATACTGGCGGAAGAAAGGCCAGCAGTTTTTATGGGATTCCGGTGGAATTTGTATTTTTGGCGAATATTTTAAAGAAAAAAATGGCCTTTTTCATGAAAACGTCGGCCGATTTTTTCAATAGCTTCCAGGTCTTTGGACCGATTGACTCGAAATTTCTCCCAGATGTGGTCCTATACTGGCTGAACGAGACACAGCAGTCCGCATTCGATTCGGGTGGAATTTGTATTTTTGGCGAATATTTTAAAGAAAAAAATTGCCTTTTTCATGAAAACGTCGGCCGATTTTTTCAATAGCTTCCAGGTCTTTGGACCGATTGACTCGAAATTTCTCCCACATGTGGTCCTATACTGGCTGAACGAGACACAGCAGTCCGCATTGGATTCGGGTGGAATTTGTATTTTTGGCGAATATTTTAAAGAAAAAAATGGCCTTTTTCATGAAAACGTCGGCCAATTTTTTCAATAGCTTCCAGGTCTTTGGACCGATTGACTCGAAATTTCTCCCACATGTGGTCCTATACTGGCTGAACGAGACACAGCAGTCCGCATTCGATTCGGGTGGAATTTGTATTTTTGGCGAATATTTTAAAGAAAAAAATGGCCTTTTTCATGAAAACGTCGGCCGATTTTTTCAATAGCTTCCAGGTCTTTGGACCGATTGACTCGAAATTTCTCCCACATGTGGTCCTATACTGGCTGAACGAGACACAGCAGTCCGCATTCGATTCGGGTGGAATTTGTATTTTTGGCGAATATTTTAAAGAAAAAAATGGCCTTTTTCATGAAAACGTCGGCCAATTTTTTCAATAGCTTCCAGGTCTTTGGACCGATTGACTCGAAATTTCTCCCACATGTGGTCCTATACTGGCTGAACGAGACACAGCAGTCCGCATTCGATTCGGGTGGAATTTGTATTTTTGGCGAATATTTTAGTGAGAGGGACAATGTTTCATGAGGCCGGCTTAAGGCTGAGGCTAGGGTTAGGGTTAGGGTTAGGGTTGTGGGGCTAGGGTTAGGGTTATGAGGCTAGGGTTAGGGTTACGGTCGTCTTTTGACCGATTGACTCGAAATTGCACACACATGTTGTCCAAACTGGCGGAAGAAAGGCCAGCAGTTTTTATGGGATTCCGGTGGAATTTGTATTTTTGGCGAATATTTTAAAGAAAAAAATGGCCTTTTTCATGAAAACGTCGGCCGATTTTTTCAATAGCTTCCAGGTCTTTGGACCGATTGACTCGAAATTTCTCCCACATGTGGTCCTATACTGGCTGAACGAGACACAGCAGTCCGCATTCAATTCGGGTGGAATTTGTATTTTTGGCGAATATTTTAAAGAAAAAAATGGCCTTTTTCATGAAAACGTCGGCCGATTTTTTCAATAGCTTCCAGGTCTTTGGACCGATGGACTCGAAATTTCTCCCACATGTGGTCCTATACTGGCTGAACGAGACACAGCAGTCCGCATTCGATTCGGGTGGAATTTGTATTTTTGGCGAATATTTTAAAGAAAAAAATGGCCTTTTTCATGAAAACGTCGGCCAATTTTTTCAATAGCTTCCAGGTCTTTGGACCGATTGACTCGAAATTTCTCCCACATGTGGTCCTATACTGGCTGAACGAGACACAGCAGTCCGCATTGGATTCGGGTGGAATTTGTATTTTTGGCGAATATTTTAAAGAAAAAAATGGCCTTTTTCATGAAAACGTCGGCCAATTTTTTCAATAGCTTCCAGGTCTTTGGACCGATTGACTCGAAATTTCTCCCACATGTGGTCCTATACTGGCTGAACGAGACACAGCAGTCCGCATTCGATTCGGGTGGAATTTGTATTTTTGGCGAATATTTTAGTGAGAGGGACAATGTTTCATGAGGCCGGCTTAAGGCTGAGGCTAGGGTTAGGGTTAGGGTTAGGGTTGTGGGGCTAGGGTTAGGGTTATGAGGCTAGGGTTAGGGTTACAGTCGTCTTTTGACCGATTGACTCGAAATTGCACACACATGTTGTCCATACTGGCGGAAGAAAGGCCAGCAGTTTTTATGGGATTCCGGTGGAATTTGTATTTTTGGCGAATATTTTAAAAAAATGGCCTTTTTCATGAAAACGTCGGCCGATTTTTTCAATAGCTTCCAGGTCTTTGGACCGATTGACTCGAAATTTCTCCCACATGTGGTCCTATACTGGCTGAACGAGACACAGCAGTCCGCATTCGATTCGGGTGGAATTTGTATTTTTGGCGAATATTTTAAAGAAAAAAATGGCCTTTTTCATGAAAACGTCGGCCAATTTTTTCAATAGCTTCCAGGTCTTTGGACCGATTGACTCGAAATTTCTCCCACATGTGGTCCTATACTGGCTGAACGAGACACAGCAGTCCGCATTGGATTCGGGTGGAATTTGTATTTTTGGCGAATATTTTAAAGAAAAAAATGGCCTTTTTCATGAAAACGTCGGCCAATTTTTTCAATAGCTTCCAGGTCTTTGGACCGATTGACTCGAAATTTCTCCCACATGTGGTCCTATACTGGCTGAACGAGACACAGCAGTCCGCATTGGATTCGGGTGGAATTTGTATTTTTGGCGAATATTTTAAAGAAAAAAATGGCCTTTTTCATGAAAACGTCGGCCAATTTTTTCAATAGCTTCCAGGTCTTTGGACCGATTGACTCGAAATTTCTCCCACATGTGGTCCTATACTGGCTGAACGAGACACAGCAGTCCGCATTCGATTCGGGTGGAATTTGTATTTTTGGCGAATATTTTAGTGAGAGGGACAATGTTTCATGAGGCCGGCTTAAGGCTGAGGCTAGGGTTAGGGTTAGGGTTAGGGTTGTGGGGCTAGGGTTAGGGTTATGAGGCTAGGGTTAGGGTTACAGTCGTCTTTTGACCGATTGACTCGAAATTGCACACACATGTTGTCCATACTGGCGGAAGAAAGGCCAGCAGTTTTTATGGGATTCCGGTGGAATTTGTATTTTTGGCGAATATTTTAAAGAAAAAAATGGCCTTTTTCATGAAAACGTCGGCCGATTTTTTCAATAGCTTCCAGGTCTTTGGACCGATTGACTCGAAATTTCTCCCAGATGTGGTCCTATACTGGCTGAACGAGACACAGCAGTCCGCATTCGATTCGGGTGGAATTTGTATTTTTGGCGAATATTTTAGTGAGAGGGACAATGTTTCATGAGGCCGGCTTAAGGCTGAGGCTAGGGTTAGGGTTAGGGTTAGGGTTGTGGGGCTAGGGTTAGGGTTATGAGGCTAGGGTTAGGGTTACAGTCGTCTTTTGACCGATTGACTCGAAATTGCACACACATGTTGTCCATACTGGCGGAAGAAAGGCCAGCAGTTTTTATGGGATTCCGGTGGAATTTGTATTTTTGGCGAATATTTTAAAGAAAAAAATGGCCTTTTTCATGAAAACGTCGGCCGATTTTTTCAATAGCTTCCAGGTCTTTGGACCGATTGACTCGAAATTTCTCCCAGATGTGGTCCTATACTGGCTGAACGAGACACAGCAGTCCGCATTCGATTCGGGTGGAATTTGTATTTTTGGCGAATATTTTAAAGAAAAAAATGGCCTTTTTCATGAAAACGTCGGCCGATTTTTTCAATAGCTTCCAGGTCTTTGGACCGATTGACTCGAAATTTCTCCCACATGTGGTCCTATACTGGCTGAACGAGACACAGCAGTCCGCATTGGATTCGGGTGGAATTTGTATTTTTGGCGAATATTTTAAAGAAAAAAATGGCCTTTTTCATGAAAACGTCGGCCAATTTTTTCAATAGCTTCCAGGTCTTTGGACCGATTGACTCGAAATTTCTCCCACATGTGGTCCTATACTGGCTGAACGAGACACAGCAGTCCGCATTGGATTCGGGTGGAATTTGTATTTTTGGCGAATATTTTAAAGAAAAAAATGGCCTTTTTCATGAAAACGTCGGCCGATTTTTTCAATAGCTTCCAGGTCTTTGGACCGATTGACTCGAAATTTCTCCCACATGTGGTCCTATACTGGCTGAACGAGACACAGCAGTCCGCATTCGATTCGGGTGGAATTTGTATTTTTGGCGAATATTTTAAAGAAAAAAATGGCCTTTTTCATGAAAACGTCGGCCAATTTTTTCAATAGCTTCCAGGTCTTTGGACCGATTGACTCGAAATTTCTCCCACATGTGGTCCTATACTGGCTGAACGAGACACAGCAGTCCGCATTCGATTCGGGTGGAATTTGTATTTTTGGCGAATATTTTAGTGAGAGGGACAATGTTTCATGAGGCCGGCTTAAGGCTGAGGCTAGGGTTAGGGTTAGGGTTAGGGTTGTGGGGCTAGGGTTAGGGTTATGAGGCTAGGGTTAGGGTTACGGTCGTCTTTTGACCGATTGACTCGAAATTGCACACACATGTTGTCCAAACTGGCGGAAGAAAGGCCAGCAGTTTTTATGGGATTCCGGTGGAATTTGTATTTTTGGCGAATATTTTAAAGAAAAAAATGGCCTTTTTCATGAAAACGTCGGCCGATTTTTTCAATAGCTTCCAGGTCTTTGGACCGATTGACTCGAAATTTCTCCCACATGTGGTCCTATACTGGCTGAACGAGACACAGCAGTCCGCATTCGATTCGGGTGGAATTTGTATTTTTGGCGAATATTTTAAAGAAAAAAATGGCCTTTTTCATGAAAACGTCGGCCAATTTTTTCAATAGCTTCCAGGTCTTTGGACCGATTGACTCGAAATTTCTCCCACATGTGGTCCTATACTGGCTGAACGAGACACAGCAGTCCGCATTCGATTCGGGTGGAATTTGTATTTTTGGCGAATATTTTAGTGAGAGGGACAATGTTTCATGAGGCCGGCTTAAGGCTGAGGCTAGGGTTAGGGTTAGGGTTAGGGTTGTGGGGCTAGGGTTAGGGTTATGAGGCTAGGGTTAGGGTTACGGTCGTCTTTTGACCGATTGACTCGAAATTGCACACACATGTTGTCCAAACTGGCGGAAGAAAGGCCAGCAGTTTTTATGGGATTCCGGTGGAATTTGTATTTTTGGCGAATATTTTAAAGAAAAAAATGGCCTTTTTCATGAAAACGTCGGCCGATTTTTTCAATAGCTTCCAGGTCTTTGGACCGATTGACTCGAAATTTCTCCCAGATGTGGTCCTATACTGGCTGAACGAGACACAGCAGTCCGCATTCGATTCGGGTGGAATTTGTATTTTTGGCGAATATTTTAAAGAAAAAAATGGCCTTTTTCATGAAAACGTCGGCCGATTTTTTCAATAGCTTCCAGGTCTTTGGACCGATGGACTCGAAATTTCTCCCACATGTGGTCCTATACTGGCTGAACGAGACACAGCAGTCCGCATTCGATTCGGGTGGAATTTGTATTTTTGGCGAATATTTTAAAGAAAAAAATGGCCTTTTTCATGAAAACGTCGGCCAATTTTTTCAATAGCTTCCAGGTCTTTGGACCGATTGACTCGAAATTTCTCCCACATGTGGTCCTATACTGGCTGAACGAGACACAGCAGTCCGCATTCGATTCGGGTGGAATTTGTATTTTTGGCGAATATTTTAAAGAAAAAAATGGCCTTTTTCATGATAACGTCGGCCAATTTTTTCAATAGCTTCCAGGTCTTTGGACCGATTGACTCGGAATTTTTCCCAGATGTGGTCCTATACTGGCTGAACGAGACACAGCAGTCCGCATTCGATTCGGGTGGAATTTGTATTTTTGGCGAATATTTTAAAGAAAAAAATGGCCTTTTTCATGAAAACGTCGGCCAATTTTTTCAATAGCTTCCAGGTCTTTGGACCGATTGACTCGAAATTTCTCCCACATGTGGTCCTATACTGGCTGAACGAGACACAGCAGTCCGCATTCGATTCGGGTGGAATTTGTATTTTTGGCGAATATTTTAGTGAGAGGGACAATGTTTCATGAGGCCGGCTTAAGGCTGAGGCTAGGGTTAGGGTTAGGGTTAGGGTTGTGGGGCTAGGGTTAGGGTTATGAGGCTAGGGTTAGGGTTACGGTCGTCTTTTGACCGATTGACTCGAAATTGCACACACATGTTGTCCAAACTGGCGGAAGAAAGGCCAGCAGTTTTTATGGGATTCCGGTGGAATTTGTATTTTTGGCGAATATTTTAAAGAAAAAAATGGCCTTTTTCATGAAAACGTCGGCCGATTTTTTCAATAGCTTCCAGGTCTTTGGACCGATGGACTCGAAATTTCTCCCACATGTGGTCCTATACTGGCTGAACGAGACACAGCAGTCCGCATTCGATTCGGGTGGAATTTGTATTTTTGGCGAGTATTTTAAAGAAAAAAATGGCCTTTTTCATGAAAACGTCGGCCAATTTTTTCAATAGCTTCCAGGTCTTTGGACCGATTGACTCGAAATTTCTCCCACATGTGGTCCTATACTGGCTGAACGAGACACAGCAGTCCGCATTGGATTCGGGTGGAATTTGTATTTTTGGCGAATATTTTAAAGAAAAAAATGGCCTTTTTCATGAAAACGTCGGCCAATTTTTTCAATAGCTTCCAGGTCTTTGGACCGATTGACTCGAAATTTCTCCCACATGTGGTCCTATACTGGCTGAACGAGACACAGCAGTCCGCATTCGATTCGGGTGGAATTTGTATTTTTGGCGAATATTTTAAAGAAAAAAATGGCCTTTTTCATGAAAACGTCGGCCAATTTTTTCAATAGCTTCCAGGTCTTTGGACCGATTGACTCGAAATTTCTCCCACATGTGGTCCTATACTTACTGAACGAGACACAGCAGTCCGCATTCGATTCGGGTGGAATTTGTATTTTTGGCGAATATTTTAGTGAGAGGGACAATGTTTCATGAGGCCGGCTTAAGGCTGAGGCTAGGGTTAGGGTTAGGGTTAGGGTTGTGGGGCTAGGGTTAGGGTTATGAGGCTAGGGTTAGGGTTACGGTCGTCTTTTGACCGATTGACTCGAAATTGCACACACATGTTGTCCAAACTGGCGGAAGAAAGGCCAGCAGTTTTTATGGGATTCCGGTGGAATTTGTATTTTTGGCGAATATTTTAAAGAAAAAAATGGCCTTTTTCATGAAAACGTCGGCCGATTTTTTCAATAGCTTCCAGGTCTTTGGACCGATGGACTCGAAATTTCTCCCACATGTGGTCCTATACTGGCTGAACGAGACACAGCAGTCCGCATTCGATTCGGGTGGAATTTGTATTTTTGGCGAGTATTTTAAAGAAAAAAATGGCCTTTTTCATGAAAACGTCGGCCAATTTTTTCAATAGCTTCCAGGTCTTTGGACCGATTGACTCGAAATTTCTCCCACATGTGGTCCTATACTGGCTGAACGAGACACAGCAGTCCGCATTGGATTCGGGTGGAATTTGTATTTTTGGCGAATATTTTAAAGAAAAAAATGGCCTTTTTCATGAAAACGTCGGCCAATTTTTTCAATAGCTTCCAGGTCTTTGGACCGATTGACTCGAAATTTCTCCCACATGTGGTCCTATACTGGCTGAACGAGACACAGCAGTCCGCATTCGATTCGGGTGGAATTTGTATTTTTGGCGAATATTTTAAAGAAAAAAATGGCCTTTTTCATGAAAACGTCGGCCAATTTTTTCAATAGCTTCCAGGTCTTTGGACCGATTGACTCGAAATTTCTCCCACATGTGGTCCTATACTTACTGAACGAGACACAGCAGTCCGCATTCGATTCGGGTGGAATTTGTATTTTTGGCGAATATTTTAGTGAGAGGGACAATGTTTCATGAGGCCGGCTTAAGGCTGAGGCTAGGGTTAGGGTTAGGGTTAGGGTTGTGGGGCTAGGGTTAGGGTTATGAGGCTAGGGTTAGGGTTACGGTCGTCTTTTGACCGATTGACTCGAAATTGCACACACATGTTGTCCATACTTGCGGAAGAAAGGCCAGCAGTTTTTATGGGATTCCGGTGGAATTTGTATTTTTGGCGAATATTTTAAAGAAAAAAATGGCCTTTTTCATGAAAACGTCGGCCGATTTTTTCAATAGCTTCCAGGTCTTTGGACCGATTGACTCGAAATTTCTCCCAGATGTGGTCCTATACTGGCTGAACGAGACACAGCAGTCCGCATTCAATTCGGGTGGAATTTGTATTTTTGGCGAATATTTTAAAGAAAAAAATGGCCTTTTTCATGAAAACGTCGGCCGATTTTTTCAATAGCTTCCAGGTCTTTGGACCGATGGACTCGAAATTTCTCCCACATGTGGTCCTATACTGGCTGAACGAGACACAGCAGTCCGCATTCGATTCGGGTGGAATTTGTATTTTTGGCGAATATTTTAAAGAAAAAAATGGCCTTTTTCATGAAAACGTCGGCCAATTTTTTCAATAGCTTCCAGGTCTTTGGACCGATTGACTCGAAATTTCTCCCACATGTGGTCCTATACTGGCTGAACGAGACACAGCAGTCCGCATTGGATTCGGGTGGAATTTGTATTTTTGGCGAATATTTTAAAGAAAAAAATGGCCTTTTTCATGAAAACGTCGGCCAATTTTTTCAATAGCTTCCAGGTCTTTGGACCGATTGACTCGAAATTTCTCCCACATGTGGTCCTATACTGGCTGAACGAGACACAGCAGTCCGCATTCAATTCGGGTGGAATTTGTATTTTTGGCGAATATTTTAAAGAAAAAAATGGCCTTTTTCATGAAAACGTCGGCCGATTTTTTCAATAGCTTCCAGGTCTTTTGACCGATGGACTCGAAATTTCTCCCACATGTGGTCCTATACTGGCTGAACGAGACACAGCAGTCCGCATTCGATTCGGGTGGAATTTGTATTTTTGGCGAATATTTTAAAGAAAAAAATGGCCTTTTTCATGAAAACGTCGGCCAATTTTTTCAATAGCTTCCAGGTCTTTGGACCGATTGACTCGAAATTTCTCCCACATGTGGTCCTATACTGGCTGAACGAGACACAGCAGTCCGCATTGGATTCGGGTGGAATTTGTATTTTTGGCGAATATTTTAAAGAAAAAAATGGCCTTTTTCATGAAAACGTCGGCCAATTTTTTCAATAGCTTCCAGGTCTTTGGACCGATTGACTCGAAATTTCTCCCACATGTGGTCCTATACTGGCTGAACGAGACACAGCAGTCCGCATTCGATTCGGGTGGAATTTGTATTTTTGGCGAATATTTTAAAGAAAAAAATGGCCTTTTTCATGAAAACGTCGGCCAATTTTTTCAATAGCTTCCAGGTCTTTGGACCGATTGACTCGAAATTTCTCCCACATGTGGTCCTATACTGGCTGAACGAGACACAGCAGTCCGCATTCGATTCGGGTGGAATTTGTATTTTTGGCGAATATTTTAGTGAGAGGGACAATGTTTCATGAGGCCGGCTTAAGGCTGAGGCTAGGGTTAGGGTTAGGGTTAGGGTTGTGGGGCTAGGGTTAGGGTTATGAGGCTAGGGTTAGGGTTACGGTCGTCTTTTGACCGATTGACTCGAAATTGCACACACATGTTGTCCAAACTGGCGGAAGAAAGGCCAGCAGTTTTTATGGGATTCCGGTGGAATTTGTATTTTTGGCGAATATTTTAAAGAAAAAAATGGCCTTTTTCATGAAAACGTCGGCCGATTTTTTCAATAGCTTCCAGGTCTTTGGACCGATGGACTCGAAATTTCTCCCACATGTGGTCCTATACTGGCTGAACGAGACACAGCAGTCCGCATTGGATTCGGGTGGAATTTGTATTTTTGGCGAATATTTTAAAGAAAAAAATGGCCTTTTTCATGAAAACGTCGGCCAATTTTTTCAATAGCTTCCAGGTCTTTGGACCGATTGACTCGAAATTTCTCCCACATGTGGTCCTATACTGGCTGAACGAGACACAGCAGTCCGCATTGGATTCGGGTGGAATTTGTATTTTTGGCGAATATTTTAAAGAAAAAAATGGCCTTTTTCATGAAAACGTCGGCCAATTTTTTCAATAGCTTCCAGGTCTTTGGACCGATTGACTCGAAATTTCTCCCACATGTGGTCCTATACTGGCTGAACGAGACACAGCAGTCCGCATTCGATTCGGGTGGAATTTGTATTTTTGGCGAATATTTTAAAGAAAAAAATGGCCTTTTTCATGAAAACGTCGGCCAATTTTTTCAATAGCTTCCAGGTCTTTGGACCGATTGACTCGAAATTTCTCCCACATGTGGTCCTATACTGGCTGAACGAGACACAGCAGTCCGCATTCGATTCGGGTGGAATTTGTATTTTTGGCGAATATTTTAGTGAGAGGGACAATGTTTCATGAGGCCGGCTTAAGGCTGAGGCTAGGGTTAGGGTTAGGGTTAGGGTTGTGGGGCTAGGGTTAGGGTTATGAGGCTAGGGTTAGGGTTACGGTCGTCTTTTGACCGATTGACTCGAAATTGCACACACATGTTGTCCATACTGGCGGAAGAAAGGCCAGCAGTTTTTATGGGATTCCGGTGGAATTTGTATTTTTGGCGAATATTTTAAAGAAAAAAATGGCCTTTTTCATGAAAACGTCGGCCGATTTTTTCAATAGCTTCCAGGTCTTTGGACCGATTGACTCGAAATTTCTCCCAGATGTGGTCCTATACTGGCTGAACGAGACACAGCAGTCCGCATTCGATTCGGGTGGAATTTGTATTTTTGGCGAATATTTTAAAGAAAAAAATTGCCTTTTTCATGAAAACGTCGGCCGATTTTTTCAATAGCTTCCAGGTCTTTGGACCGATTGACTCGAAATTTCTCCCACATGTGGTCCTATACTGGCTGAACGAGACACAGCAGTCCGCATTGGATTCGGGTGGAATTTGTATTTTTGGCGAATATTTTAAAGAAAAAAATGGCCTTTTTCATGAAAACGTCGGCCAATTTTTTCAATAGCTTCCAGGTCTTTGGACCGATTGACTCGAAATTTCTCCCACATGTGGTCCTATACTGGCTGAACGAGACACAGCAGTCCGCATTCGATTCGGGTGGAATTTGTATTTTTGGCGAATATTTTAAAGAAAAAAATGGCCTTTTTCATGAAAACGTCGGCCGATTTTTTCAATAGCTTCCAGGTCTTTGGACCGATTGACTCGAAATTTCTCCCACATGTGGTCCTATACTGGCTGAACGAGACACAGCAGTCCGCATTCGATTCGGGTGGAATTTGTATTTTTGGCGAATATTTTAAAGAAAAAAATGGCCTTTTTCATGAAAACGTCGGCCAATTTTTTCAATAGCTTCCAGGTCTTTGGACCGATTGACTCGAAATTTCTCCCACATGTGGTCCTATACTGGCTGAACGAGACACAGCAGTCCGCATTCGATTCGGGTGGAATTTGTATTTTTGGCGAATATTTTAGTGAGAGGGACAATGTTTCATGAGGCCGGCTTAAGGCTGAGGCTAGGGTTAGGGTTAGGGTTAGGGTTGTGGGGCTAGGGTTAGGGTTATGAGGCTAGGGTTAGGGTTACGGTCGTCTTTTGACCGATTGACTCGAAATTGCACACACATGTTGTCCAAACTGGCGGAAGAAAGGCCAGCAGTTTTTATGGGATTCCGGTGGAATTTGTATTTTTGGCGAATATTTTAAAGAAAAAAATGGCCTTTTTCATGAAAACGTCGGCCGATTTTTTCAATAGCTTCCAGGTCTTTGGACCGATTGACTCGAAATTTCTCCCACATGTGGTCCTATACTGGCTGAACGAGACACAGCAGTCCGCATTCAATTCGGGTGGAATTTGTATTTTTGGCGAATATTTTAAAGAAAAAAATGGCCTTTTTCATGAAAACGTCGGCCGATTTTTTCAATAGCTTCCAGGTCTTTGGACCGATGGACTCGAAATTTCTCCCACATGTGGTCCTATACTGGCTGAACGAGACACAGCAGTCCGCATTCGATTCGGGTGGAATTTGTATTTTTGGCGAATATTTTAAAGAAAAAAATGGCCTTTTTCATGAAAACGTCGGCCAATTTTTTCAATAGCTTCCAGGTCTTTGGACCGATTGACTCGAAATTTCTCCCACATGTGGTCCTATACTGGCTGAACGAGACACAGCAGTCCGCATTGGATTCGGGTGGAATTTGTATTTTTGGCGAATATTTTAAAGAAAAAAATGGCCTTTTTCATGAAAACGTCGGCCAATTTTTTCAATAGCTTCCAGGTCTTTGGACCGATTGACTCGAAATTTCTCCCACATGTGGTCCTATACTGGCTGAACGAGACACAGCAGTCCGCATTCGATTCGGGTGGAATTTGTATTTTTGGCGAATATTTTAGTGAGAGGGACAATGTTTCATGAGGCCGGCTTAAGGCTGAGGCTAGGGTTAGGGTTAGGGTTAGGGTTGTGGGGCTAGGGTTAGGGTTATGAGGCTAGGGTTAGGGTTACAGTCGTCTTTTGACCGATTGACTCGAAATTGCACACACATGTTGTCCATACTGGCGGAAGAAAGGCCAGCAGTTTTTATGGGATTCCGGTGGAATTTGTATTTTTGGCGAATATTTTAAAAAAATGGCCTTTTTCATGAAAACGTCGGCCGATTTTTTCAATAGCTTCCAGGTCTTTGGACCGATTGACTCGAAATTTCTCCCACATGTGGTCCTATACTGGCTGAACGAGACACAGCAGTCCGCATTCGATTCGGGTGGAATTTGTATTTTTGGCGAATATTTTAAAGAAAAAAATGGCCTTTTTCATGAAAACGTCGGCCAATTTTTTCAATAGCTTCCAGGTCTTTGGACCGATTGACTCGAAATTTCTCCCACATGTGGTCCTATACTGGCTGAACGAGACACAGCAGTCCGCATTGGATTCGGGTGGAATTTGTATTTTTGGCGAATATTTTAAAGAAAAAAATGGCCTTTTTCATGAAAACGTCGGCCAATTTTTTCAATAGCTTCCAGGTCTTTGGACCGATTGACTCGAAATTTCTCCCACATGTGGTCCTATACTGGCTGAACGAGACACAGCAGTCCGCATTGGATTCGGGTGGAATTTGTATTTTTGGCGAATATTTTAAAGAAAAAAATGGCCTTTTTCATGAAAACGTCGGCCAATTTTTTCAATAGCTTCCAGGTCTTTGGACCGATTGACTCGAAATTTCTCCCACATGTGGTCCTATACTGGCTGAACGAGACACAGCAGTCCGCATTCGATTCGGGTGGAATTTGTATTTTTGGCGAATATTTTAGTGAGAGGGACAATGTTTCATGAGGCCGGCTTAAGGCTGAGGCTAGGGTTAGGGTTAGGGTTAGGGTTGTGGGGCTAGGGTTAGGGTTATGAGGCTAGGGTTAGGGTTACAGTCGTCTTTTGACCGATTGACTCGAAATTGCACACACATGTTGTCCATACTGGCGGAAGAAAGGCCAGCAGTTTTTATGGGATTCCGGTGGAATTTGTATTTTTGGCGAATATTTTAAAGAAAAAAATGGCCTTTTTCATGAAAACGTCGGCCGATTTTTTCAATAGCTTCCAGGTCTTTGGACCGATTGACTCGAAATTTCTCCCAGATGTGGTCCTATACTGGCTGAACGAGACACAGCAGTCCGCATTCGATTCGGGTGGAATTTGTATTTTTGGCGAATATTTTAGTGAGAGGGACAATGTTTCATGAGGCCGGCTTAAGGCTGAGGCTAGGGTTAGGGTTAGGGTTAGGGTTGTGGGGCTAGGGTTAGGGTTATGAGGCTAGGGTTAGGGTTACAGTCGTCTTTTGACCGATTGACTCGAAATTGCACACACATGTTGTCCATACTGGCGGAAGAAAGGCCAGCAGTTTTTATGGGATTCCGGTGGAATTTGTATTTTTGGCGAATATTTTAAAGAAAAAAATGGCCTTTTTCATGAAAACGTCGGCCGATTTTTTCAATAGCTTCCAGGTCTTTGGACCGATTGACTCGAAATTTCTCCCAGATGTGGTCCTATACTGGCTGAACGAGACACAGCAGTCCGCATTCGATTCGGGTGGAATTTGTATTTTTGGCGAATATTTTAAAGAAAAAAATGGCCTTTTTCATGAAAACGTCGGCCGATTTTTTCAATAGCTTCCAGGTCTTTGGACCGATTGACTCGAAATTTCTCCCACATGTGGTCCTATACTGGCTGAACGAGACACAGCAGTCCGCATTGGATTCGGGTGGAATTTGTATTTTTGGCGAATATTTTAAAGAAAAAAATGGCCTTTTTCATGAAAACGTCGGCCAATTTTTTCAATAGCTTCCAGGTCTTTGGACCGATTGACTCGAAATTTCTCCCACATGTGGTCCTATACTGGCTGAACGAGACACAGCAGTCCGCATTGGATTCGGGTGGAATTTGTATTTTTGGCGAATATTTTAAAGAAAAAAATGGCCTTTTTCATGAAAACGTCGGCCGATTTTTTCAATAGCTTCCAGGTCTTTGGACCGATTGACTCGAAATTTCTCCCACATGTGGTCCTATACTGGCTGAACGAGACACAGCAGTCCGCATTCGATTCGGGTGGAATTTGTATTTTTGGCGAATATTTTAAAGAAAAAAATGGCCTTTTTCATGAAAACGTCGGCCAATTTTTTCAATAGCTTCCAGGTCTTTGGACCGATTGACTCGAAATTTCTCCCACATGTGGTCCTATACTGGCTGAACGAGACACAGCAGTCCGCATTCGATTCGGGTGGAATTTGTATTTTTGGCGAATATTTTAGTGAGAGGGACAATGTTTCATGAGGCCGGCTTAAGGCTGAGGCTAGGGTTAGGGTTAGGGTTAGGGTTGTGGGGCTAGGGTTAGGGTTATGAGGCTAGGGTTAGGGTTACGGTCGTCTTTTGACCGATTGACTCGAAATTGCACACACATGTTGTCCAAACTGGCGGAAGAAAGGCCAGCAGTTTTTATGGGATTCCGGTGGAATTTGTATTTTTGGCGAATATTTTAAAGAAAAAAATGGCCTTTTTCATGAAAACGTCGGCCGATTTTTTCAATAGCTTCCAGGTCTTTGGACCGATTGACTCGAAATTTCTCCCACATGTGGTCCTATACTGGCTGAACGAGACACAGCAGTCCGCATTCGATTCGGGTGGAATTTGTATTTTTGGCGAATATTTTAAAGAAAAAAATGGCCTTTTTCATGAAAACGTCGGCCAATTTTTTCAATAGCTTCCAGGTCTTTGGACCGATTGACTCGAAATTTCTCCCACATGTGGTCCTATACTGGCTGAACGAGACACAGCAGTCCGCATTCGATTCGGGTGGAATTTGTATTTTTGGCGAATATTTTAGTGAGAGGGACAATGTTTCATGAGGCCGGCTTAAGGCTGAGGCTAGGGTTAGGGTTAGGGTTAGGGTTGTGGGGCTAGGGTTAGGGTTATGAGGCTAGGGTTAGGGTTACGGTCGTCTTTTGACCGATTGACTCGAAATTGCACACACATGTTGTCCAAACTGGCGGAAGAAAGGCCAGCAGTTTTTATGGGATTCCGGTGGAATTTGTATTTTTGGCGAATATTTTAAAGAAAAAAATGGCCTTTTTCATGAAAACGTCGGCCGATTTTTTCAATAGCTTCCAGGTCTTTGGACCGATTGACTCGAAATTTCTCCCACATGTGGTCCTATACTGGCTGAACGAGACACAGCAGTCCGCATTGGATTCGGGTGGAATTTGTATTTTTGGCGAATATTTTAAAGAAAAAAATGGCCTTTTTCATGAAAACGTCGGCCAATTTTTTCAATAGCTTCCAGGTCTTTGGACCGATTGACTCGAAATTTCTCCCACATGTGGTCCTATACTGGCTGAACGAGACACAGCAGTCCGCATTCGATTCGGGTGGAATTTGTATTTTTGGCGAATATTTTAGTGAGAGGGACAATGTTTCATGAGGCCGGCTTAAGGCTGAGGCTAGGGTTAGGGTTAGGGTTAGGGTTGTGGGGCTAGGGTTAGGGTTATGAGGCTAGGGTTAGGGTTACAGTCGTCTTTTGACCGATTGACTCGAAATTGCACACACATGTTGTCCATACTGGCGGAAGAAAGGCCAGCAGTTTTTATGGGATTCCGGTGGAATTTGTATTTTTGGCGAATATTTTAAAGAAAAAAATGGCCTTTTTCATGAAAACGTCGGCCGATTTTTTCAATAGCTTCCAGGTCTTTGGACCGATTGACTCGAAATTTCTCCCACATGTGGTCCTATACTGGCTGAACGAGACACAGCAGTCCGCATTCGATTCGGGTGGAATTTGTATTTTTGGCGAATATTTTAAAGAAAAAAATGGCCTTTTTCATGAAAACGTCGGCCGATTTTTTCAATAGCTTCCAGGTCTTTGGACCGATTGACTCGAAATTTCTCCCACATGTGGTCCTATACTGGCTGAACGAGACACAGCAGTCCGCATTGGATTCGGGTGGAATTTGTATTTTTGGCGAATATTTTAAAGAAAAAAATGGCCTTTTTCATGAAAACGTCGGCCAATTTTTTCAATAGCTTCCAGGTCTTTGGACCGATTGACTCGAAATTTCTCCCACATGTGGTCCTATACTGGCTGAACGAGACACAGCAGTCCGCATTGGATTCGGGTGGAATTTGTATTTTTGGCGAATATTTTAAAGAAAAAAATGGCCTTTTTCATGAAAACGTCGGCCAATTTTTTCAATAGCTTCCAGGTCTTTGGACCGATTGACTCGAAATTTCTCCCACATGTGGTCCTATACTGGCTGAACGAGACACAGCAGTCCGCATTCGATTCGGGTGGAATTTGTATTTTTGGCGAATATTTTAGTGAGAGGGACAATGTTTCATGAGGCCGGCTTAAGGCTGAGGCTAGGGTTAGGGTTAGGGTTAGGGTTGTGGGGCTAGGGTTAGGGTTATGAGGCTAGGGTTAGGGTTACAGTCGTCTTTTGACCGATTGACTCGAAATTGCACACACATGTTGTCCATACTTGCGGAAGAAAGGCCAGCAGTTTTTATGGGATTCCGGTGGAATTTGTATTTTTGGCGAATATTTTAAAGAAAAAAATGGCCTTTTTCATGAAAACGTCGGCCGATTTTTTCAATAGCTTCCAGGTCTTTGGACCGATTGACTCGAAATTTCTCCCACATGTGGTCCTATACTGGCTGAACGAGACACAGCAGTCCGCATTCGATTCGGGTGGAATTTGTATTTTTGGCGAATATTTTAAAGAAAAAAATGGCCTTTTTCATGAAAACGTCGGCCGATTTTTCCAATAGCTTCCAGGTCTTTGGACCGATGGACTCGAAATTTCTCCCACATGTGGTCCTATACTGGCTGAACGAGACACAGCAGTCCGCATTCGATTCGGGTGGAATTTGTATTTTTGGCGAATATTTTAAAGAAAAAAATGGCCTTTTTCATGAAAACGTCGGCCAATTTTTTCAATAGCTTCCAGGTCTTTGGACCGATTGACTCGAAATTTCTCCCACATGTGGTCCTATACTGGCTGAACGAGACACAGCAGTCCGCATTGGATTCGGGTGGAATTTGTATTTTTGGCGAATATTTTAAAGAAAAAAATGGCCTTTTTCATGAAAACGTCGGCCGATTTTTTCAATAGCTTCCAGGTCTTTGGACCGATTGACTCGAAATTTCTCCCACATGTGGTCCTATACTGGCTGAACGAGACACAGCAGTCCGCATTCGATTCGGGTGGAATTTGTATTTTTGGCGAATATTTTAAAGAAAAAAATGGCCTTTTTCATGAAAACGTCGGCCAATTTTTTCAATAGCTTCCAGGTCTTTGGACCGATTGACTCGAAATTTCTCCCACATGTGGTCCTATACTGGCTGAACGAGACACAGCAGTCCGCATTCGATTCGGGTGGAATTTGTATTTTTGGCGAATATTTTAGTGAGAGGGACAATGTTTCATGAGGCCGGCTTAAGGCTGAGGCTAGGGTTAGGGTTAGGGTTAGGGTTGTGGGGCTAGGGTTAGGGTTATGAGGCTAGGGTTAGGGTTACGGTCGTCTTTTGACCGATTGACTCGAAATTGCACACACATGTTGTCCAAACTGGCGGAAGAAAGGCCAGCAGTTTTTATGGGATTCCGGTGGAATTTGTATTTTTGGCGAATATTTTAAAGAAAAAAATGGCCTTTTTCATGAAAACGTCGGCCGATTTTTTCAATAGCTTCCAGGTCTTTGGACCGATTGACTCGAAATTTCTCCCACATGTGGTCCTATACTGGCTGAACGAGACACAGCAGTCCGCATTCAATTCGGGTGGAATTTGTATTTTTGGCGAATATTTTAAAGAAAAAAATGGCCTTTTTCATGAAAACGTCGGCCGATTTTTCCAATAGCTTCCAGGTCTTTGGACCGATGGACTCGAAATTTCTCCCACATGTGGTCCTATACTGGCTGAACGAGACACAGCAGTCCGCATTCGATTCGGGTGGAATTTGTATTTTTGGCGAATATTTTAAAGAAAAAAATGGCCTTTTTCATGAAAACGTCGGCCAATTTTTTCAATAGCTTCCAGGTCTTTGGACCGATTGACTCGAAATTTCTCCCACATGTGGTCCTATACTGGCTGAACGAGACACAGCAGTCCGCATTGGATTCGGGTGGAATTTGTATTTTTGGCGAATATTTTAAAGAAAAAAATGGCCTTTTTCATGAAAACGTCGGCCGATTTTTTCAATAGCTTCCAGGTCTTTGGACCGATGGACTCGAAATTTCTCCCACATGTGGTCCTATACTGGCTGAACGAGACACAGCAGTCCGCATTCGATTCGGGTGGAATTTGTATTTTTGGCGAATATTTTAAAGAAAAAAATGGCCTTTTTCATGAAAACGTCGGCCAATTTTTTCAATAGCTTCCAGGTCTTTGGACCGATTGACTCGAAATTTCTCCCACATGTGGTCCTATACTGGCTGAACGAGACACAGCAGTCCGCATTCGATTCGGGTGGAATTTGTATTTTTGGCGAATATTTTAAAGAAAAAAATGGCCTTTTTCATGAAAACGTCGGCCGATTTTTTCAATAGCTTCCAGGTCTTTGGACCGATTGACTCGAAATTTCTCCCACATGTGGTCCTATACTGGCTGAACGAGACACAGCAGTCCGCATTCAATTCGGGTGGAATTTGTATTTTTGGCGAATATTTTAAAGAAAAAAATGGCCTTTTTCATGAAAACGTCGGCCGATTTTTTCAATAGCTTCCAGGTCTTTGGACCGATGGACTCGAAATTTCTCCCACATGTGGTCCTATACTGGCTGAACGAGACACAGCAGTCCGCATTCGATTCGGGTGGAATTTGTATTTTTGGCGAATATTTTAAAGAAAAAAATGGCCTTTTTCATGAAAACGTCGGCCAATTTTTTCAATAGCTTCCAGGTCTTTGGACCGATTGACTCGAAATTTCTCCCACATGTGGTCCTATACTGGCTGAACGAGACACAGCAGTCCGCATTCGATTCGGGTGGAATTTGTATTTTTGGCGAATATTTTAAAGAAAAAAATGGCCTTTTTCATGAAAACGTCGGCCGATTTTTTCAATAGCTTCCAGGTCTTTGGACCGATGGACTCGAAATTTCTCCCACATGTGGTCCTATACTGGCTGAACGAGACACAGCAGTCCGCATTCGATTCGGGTGGAATTTGTATTTTTGGCGAATATTTTAAAGAAAAAAATGGCCTTTTTCATGAAAACGTCGGCCAATTTTTTCAATAGCTTCCAGGTCTTTGGACCGATTGACTCGAAATTTCTCCCACATGTGGTCCTATACTGGCTGAACGAGACACAGCAGTCCGCATTCGATTCGGGTGGAATTTGTATTTTTGGCGAATATTTTAAAGAAAAAAATGGCCTTTTTCATGAAAACGTCGGCCAATTTTTTCAATAGCTTCCAGGTCTTTGGACCGATTGACTCGAAATTTCTCCCACATGTGGTCCTATACTGGCTGAACGAGACACAGCAGTCCGCATTCGATTCGGGTGGAATTTGTATTTTTGGCGAATATTTTAAAGAAAAAAATGGCCTTTTTCATGAAAACGTCGGCCGATTTTTTCAATAGCTTCCAGGTCTTTGGACCGATTGACTCGAAATTTCTCCCACATGTGGTCCTATACTGGCTGAACGAGACACAGCAGTCCGCATTGGATTCGGGTGGAATTTGTATTTTTGGCGAATATTTTAAAGAAAAAAATGGCCTTTTTCATGAAAACGTCGGCCAATTTTTTCAATAGCTTCCAGGTCTTTGGACCGATTGACTCGAAATTTCTCCCACATGTGGTCCTATACTGGCTGAACGAGACACAGCAGTCCGCATTCGATTCGGGTGGAATTTGTATTTTTGGCGAATATTTTAAAGAAAAAAATGGCCTTTTTCATGAAAACGTCGGCCAATTTTTTCAATAGCTTCCAGGTCTTTGGACCGATTGACTCGAAATTTCTCCCACATGTGGTCCTATACTGGCTGAACGAGACACAGCAGTCCGCATTCGATTCGGGTGGAATTTGTATTTTTGGCGAATATTTTAGTGAGAGGGACAATGTTTCATGAGGCCGGCTTAAGGCTGAGGCTAGGGTTAGGGTTAGGGTTAGGGTTGTGGGGCTAGGGTTAGGGTTATGAGGCTAGGGTTAGGGTTACGGTCGTCTTTTGACCGATTGACTCGAAATTGCACACACATGTTGTCCATACTGGCGGAAGAAAGGCCAGCAGTTTTTATGGGATTCCGGTGGAATTTGTATTTTTGGCGAATATTTTAAAGAAAAAAATGGCCTTTTTCATGAAAACGTCGGCCGATTTTTTCAATAGCTTCCAGGTCTTTGGACCGATGGACTCGAAATTTCTCCCACATGTGGTCCTATACTGGCTGAACGAGACACAGCAGTCCGCATTCGATTCGGGTGGAATTTGTATTTTTGGCGAATATTTTAAAGAAAAAAATGGCCTTTTTCATGAAAACGTCGGCCAATTTTTTCAATAGCTTCCAGGTCTTTGGACCGATTGACTCGAAATTTCTCCCACATGTGGTCCTATACTGGCTGAACGAGACACAGCAGTCCGCATTGGATTCGGGTGGAATTTGTATTTTTGGCGAATATTTTAAAGAAAAAAATGGCCTTTTTCATGAAAACGTCGGCCAATTTTTTCAATAGCTTCCAGGTCTTTGGACCGATTGACTCGAAATTTCTCCCACATGTGGTCCTATACTGGCTGAACGAGACACAGCAGTCCGCATTCGATTCGGGTGGAATTTGTATTTTTGGCGAATATTTTAAAGAAAAAAATGGCCTTTTTCATGAAAACGTCGGCCAATTTTTTCAATAGCTTCCAGGTCTTTGGACCGATTGACTCGAAATTTCTCCCACATGTGGTCCTATACTGGCTGAACGAGACACAGCAGTCCGCATTCGATTCGGGTGGAATTTGTATTTTTGGCGAATATTTTAGTGAGAGGGACAATGTTTCATGAGGCCGGCTTAAGGCTGAGGCTAGGGTTAGGGTTAGGGTTAGGGTTGTGGGGCTAGGGTTAGGGTTATGAGGCTAGGGTTAGGGTTACAGTCGTCTTTTGACCGATTGACTCGAAATTGCACACACATGTTGTCCATACTGGCGGAAGAAAGGCCAGCAGTTTTTATGGGATTCCGGTGGAATTTGTATTTTTGGCGAATATTTTAAAGAAAAAAATGGCCTTTTTCATGAAAACGTCGGCCGATTTTTTCAATAGCTTCCAGGTCTTTGGACCGATTGACTCGAAATTTCTCCCACATGTGGTCCTATACTGGCTGAACGAGACACAGCAGTCCGCATTCGATTCGGGTGGAATTTGTATTTTTGGCGAATATTTTAAAGAAAAAAATGGCCTTTTTCATGAAAACGTCGGCCAATTTTTTCAATAGCTTCCAGGTCTTTGGACCGATTGACTCGAAATTTCTCCCACATGTGGTCCTATACTGGCTGAACGAGACACAGCAGTCCGCATTGGATTCGGGTGGAATTTGTATTTTTGGCGAATATTTTAAAGAAAAAAATGGCCTTTTTCATGAAAACGTCGGCCAATTTTTTCAATAGCTTCCAGGTCTTTGGACCGATTGACTCGAAATTTCTCCCACATGTGGTCCTATACTGGCTGAACGAGACACAGCAGTCCGCATTGGATTCGGGTGGAATTTGTATTTTTGGCGAATATTTTAAAGAAAAAAATGGCCTTTTTCATGAAAACGTCGGCCAATTTTTTCAATAGCTTCCAGGTCTTTGGACCGATTGACTCGAAATTTCTCCCACATGTGGTCCTATACTGGCTGAACGAGACACAGCAGTCCGCATTCGATTCGGGTGGAATTTGTATTTTTGGCGAATATTTTAGTGAGAGGGACAATGTTTCATGAGGCCGGCTTAAGGCTGAGGCTAGGGTTAGGGTTAGGGTTGTGGGGCTAGGGTTAGGGTTATGAGGCTAGGGTTAGGGTTACGGTCGTCTTTTGACCGATTGACTCGAAATTGCACACACATGTTGTCCATACTGGCGGAAGAAAGGCCAGCAGTTTTTATGGGATTCCGGTGGAATTTGTATTTTTGGCGAATATTTTAAAGAAAAAAATGGCCTTTTTCATGAAAACGTCGGCCGATTTTTTCAATAGCTTCCAGGTCTTTGGACCGATTGACTCGAAATTTCTCCCACATGTGGTCCTATACTGGCTGAACGAGACACAGCAGTCCGCATTCGATTCGGGTGGAATTTGTATTTTTGGCGAATATTTTAAAGAAAAAAATGGCCTTTTTCATGAAAACGTCGGCCAATTTTTTCAATAGCTTCCAGGTCTTTGGACCGATTGACTCGAAATTTCTCCCACATGTGGTCCTATACTGGCTGAACGAGACACAGCAGTCCGCATTGGATTCGGGTGGAATTTGTATTTTTGGCGAATATTTTAAAGAAAAAAATGGCCTTTTTCATGAAAACGTCGGCCAATTTTTTCAATAGCTTCCAGGTCTTTGGACCGATTGACTCGAAATTTCTCCCACATGTGGTCCTATACTGGCTGAACGAGACACAGCAGTCCGCATTCGATTCGGGTGGAATTTGTATTTTTGGCGAATATTTTAGTGAGAGGGACAATGTTTCATGAGGCCGGCTTAAGGCTGAGGCTAGGGTTAGGGTTAGGGTTGTGGGGCTAGGGTTAGGGTTATGAGGCTAGGGTTAGGGTTACGGTCGTCTTTTGACCGATTGACTCGAAATTGCACACACATGTTGTCCATACTGGCGGAAGAAAGGCCAGCAGTTTTTATGGGATTCCGGTGGAATTTGTATTTTTGGCGAATATTTTAAAGAAAAAAATGGCCTTTTTCATGAAAACGTCGGCCGATTTTTTCAATAGCTTCCAGGTCTTTGGACCGATTGACTCGAAATTTCTCCCACATGTGGTCCTATACTGGCTGAACGAGACACAGCAGTCCGCATTCGATTCGGGTGGAATTTGTATTTTTGGCGAATATTTTAAAGAAAAAAATGGCCTTTTTCATGAAAACGTCGGCCAATTTTTTCAATAGCTTCCAGGTCTTTGGACCGATTGACTCGAAATTTCTCCCACATGTGGTCCTATACTGGCTGAACGAGACACAGCAGTCCGCATTGGATTCGGGTGGAATTTGTATTTTTGGCGAATATTTTAAAGAAAAAAATGGCCTTTTTCATGAAAACGTCGGCCAATTTTTTCAATAGCTTCCAGGTCTTTGGACCGATTGACTCGAAATTTCTCCCACATGTGGTCCTATACTGGCTGAACGAGACACAGCAGTCCGCATTCGATTCGGGTGGAATTTGTATTTTTGGCGAATATTTTAGTGAGAGGGACAATGTTTCATGAGGCCGGCTTAAGGCTGAGGCTAGGGTTAGGGTTAGGGTTAGGGTTGTGGGGCTAGGGTTAGGGTTATGAGGCTAGGGTTAGGGTTACGGTCGTCTTTTGACCGATTGACTCGAAATTGCACACACATGTTGTCCATACTGGCGGAAGAAAGGCCAGCAGTTTTTATGGGATTCCGGTGGAATTTGTATTTTTGGCGAATATTTTAAAGAAAAAAATGGCCTTTTTCATGAAAACGTCGGCCGATTTTTTCAATAGCTTCCAGGTCTTTGGACCGATTGACTCGAAATTTCTCCCACATGTGGTCCTATACTGGCTGAACGAGACACAGCAGTCCGCATTCGATTCGGGTGGAATTTGTATTTTTGGCGAATATTTTAAAGAAAAAAATGGCCTTTTTCATGAAAACGTCGGCCAATTTTTTCAATAGCTTCCAGGTCTTTGGACCGATTGACTCGAAATTTCTCCCACATGTGGTCCTATACTGGCTGAACGAGACACAGCAGTCCGCATTCGATTCGGGTGGAATTTGTATTTTTGGCGAATATTTTAGTGAGAGGGACAATGTTTCATGAGGCCGGCTTAAGGCTGAGGCTAGGGTTAGGGCTAGGGTTGTGGGGCTAGGGTTAGGGTTATGAGGCTAGGGTTAGGGTTACGGTCGTCTTTTGACCGATTGACTCGAAATTGCACACACATGTTGTCCAAACTGGCGGAAGAAAGGCCAGCAGTTTTTATGGGATTCCGGTGGAATTGGTATTTTTGGCGAATATTTTAAAGAAAAAAATGGCCTTTTTCATGAAAACGTCGGCCGATTTTTTCAATAGCTTCCAGGTCTTTGGACCGATTGACTCGAAATTTCTCCCAGATGTGGTCCTATACTGGCTGAACGAGACACAGCAGTCCGCATTCAATTCGGGTGGAATTTGTATTTTTGGCGAATATTTTAAAGAAAAAAATGGCCTTTTTCATGAAAACGTCGGCCGATTTTTTCAATAGCTTCCAGGTCTTTGGACCGATGGACTCGAAATTTCTCCCACATGTGGTCCTATACTGGCTGAACGAGACACAGCAGTCCGCATTCGATTCGGGTGGAATTTGTATTTTTGGCGAATATTTTAAAGAAAAAAATGGCCTTTTTCATGAAAACGTCGGCCAATTTTTTCAATAGCTTCCAGGTCTTTGGACCGATTGACTCGAAATTTCTCCCACATGTGGTCCTATACTGGCTGAACGAGACACAGCAGTCCGCATTGGATTCGGGTGGAATTTGTATTTTTGGCGAATATTTTAAAGAAAAAAATGGCCTTTTTCATGAAAACGTCGGCCAATTTTTTCAATAGCTTCCAGGTCTTTGGACCGATTGACTCGAAATTTCTCCCACATGTGGTCCTATACTGGCTGAACGAGACACAGCAGTCCGCATTCGATTCGGGTGGAATTTGTATTTTTGGCGAATATTTTAAAGAAAAAAATGTCCTTTTTCATGAAAACGTCGGCCAATTTTTTCAATAGCTTCCAGGTCTTTGGACCGATTGACTCGAAATTTCTCCCACATGTGGTCCTATACTGGCTGAACGAGACACAGCAGTCCGCATTCGATTCGGGTGGAATTTGTATTTTTGGCGAATATTTTAGTGAGAGGGACAATGTTTCATGAGGCCGGCTTAAGGCTGAGGCTAGGGTTAGGGTTAGGGTTAGGGTTGTGGGGCTAGGGTTAGGGTTATGAGGCTAGGGTTAGGGTTACAGTCGTCTTTTGACCGATTGACTCGAAATTGCACACACATGTTGTCCATGCTGGCGGAAGAAAGGCCAGCAGTTTTTATGGGATTCCGGTGGAATTTGTATTTTTGGCGAATATTTTAAAGAAAAAAATGGCCTTTTTCATGAAAACGTCGGCCGATTTTTTCAATAGCTTCCAGGTCTTTGGACCGATTGACTCGAAATTTCTCCCAGATGTGGTCCTATACTGGCTGAACGAGACACAGCAGTCCGCATTGGATTCGGGTGGAATTTGTATTTTTGGCGAATATTTTAAAGAAAAAAATGGCCTTTTTCATGAAAACGTCGGCCAATTTTTTCAATAGCTTCCAGGTCTTTGGACCGATTGACTCGAAATTTCTCCCACATGTGGTCCTATACTGGCTGAACGAGACACAGCAGTCCGCATTCGATTCGGGTGGAATTTGTATTTTTGGCGAATATTTTAAAGAAAAAAATGGCCTTTTTCATGAAAACGTCGGCCAATTTTTTCAATAGCTTCCAGGTCTTTGGACCGATTGACTCGAAATTTCTCCCACATGTGGTCCTATACTGGCTGAACGAGACACAGCAGTCCGCATTCGATTCGGGTGGAATTTGTATTTTTGGCGAATATTTTAGTGAGAGGGACAATGTTTCATGAGGCCGGCTTAAGGCTGAGGCTAGGGTTAGGGTTAGGGTTGTGGGGCTAGGGTTAGGGTTATGAGGCTAGGGTTAGGGTTACGGTCGTCTTTTGACCGATTGACTCGAAATTGCACACACATGTTGTCCAAACTGGCGGAAGAAAGGCCAGCAGTTTTTATGGGATTCCGGTGGAATTTGTATTTTTGGCGAATATTTTAAAGAAAAAAATGGCCTTTTTCATGAAAACGTCGGCCGATTTTTTCAATAGCTTCCAGGTCTTTGGACCGATTGACTCGAAATTTCTCCCAGATGTGGTCCTATACTGGCTGAACGAGACACAGCAGTCCGCATTCAATTCGGGTGGAATTTGTATTTTTGGCGAATATTTTAAAGAAAAACATGGCCTTTTTCATGAAAACGTCGGCCGATTTTTTCAATAGCTTCCAGGTCTTTGGACCGATGGACTCGAAATTTCTCCCACATGTGGTCCTATACTGGCTGAACGAGACACAGCAGTCCGCATTCGATTCGGGTGGAATTTGTATTTTTGGCGAATATTTTAAAGAAAAAAATGGCCTTTTTCATGAAAACGTCGGCCGATTTTTTCAATAGCTTCCAGGTCTTTGGACCGATTGACTCGAAATTTCTCCCACATGTGGTCCTATACTGGCTGAACGAGACACAGCAGTCCGCATTGGATTCGGGTGAAATTTGTATTTTTGGTGAATATTTTAAAGAAAAAATGGCCTTTTTCATGAAAACGTCGGCCGATTTTTTCAATAGCTTCCAGGTCTTTGGACCGATTGACTCGAAATTTCTCCCAGACGTGGTCCTATACTGGCTGAACGAGACACAGCAGTCCGCATTGGATTCGGGTGAATTTTGTATTTTTGGCGAATATTTTAGTGAGAGGGACAATGTTTCATGAGGCTGGCTTAAGGCTGAGGCTAGGGTTAGTTTTAGGGTTATGGGGCTAGGGTTAGGGTTACGGTCGTCTTTTGACCGATTGACTCGAAATTGCACACACATGTTGTCCAAACTGGCGGAAGAAAGGCCAGCAGTTTTTATGGGATTCCGGTGGAATTTGTATTGTTGGCGAATATTTTAAAGAAAAAAATGGCCTTTTCCATGAAAACGTCTGCCAATTTTTTCAATAGCTTCCAGGTCTTTGGACCGATTGACTCGAAATTTCTCCCACATGTGGTCCTATACTGGCTGAACGAGACACAGCAGTCCGCATTCGATTCGGGTGGAATTTGTATTTTTGGCGAATATTTTAGTGAGAGGGACAATGTTTCATGAGGCCGGCTTAAGGCTGAGGCTAGGGTTAGGGTTAGGGTTAGGGTTGTGGGGCTAGGGTTAGGGTTATGAGGCTAGGGTTAGGGTTACGGTCGTCTTTTGACCGATTGACTCGAAATTGCACACACATGTTGTCCATACTGGCGGAAGAAAGGCCAGCAGTTTTTATGGGATTCCGGTGGAATTTGTATTTTTGGCGAATATTTTAAAGAAAAAAATGGCCTTTTTCATGAAAACGTCGGCCGATTTTTTCAATAGCTTCCAGGTCTTTGGACCGATTGACTCGAAATTTCTCCCACATGTGGTCCTATACTGGCTGAACGAGACACAGCAGTCCGCATTGGATTCGGGTGGAATTTGTATTTTTGGCGAATATTTTAAAGAAAAAAATGGCCTTTTTCATGAAAACGTCGGCCAATTTTTTCAATAGCTTCCAGGTCTTTTGACCGATTGACTCGAAATTTCTCCCACATGTGGTCCTATACTGGCTGAACGAGACACAGCAGTCCGCATTGGATTCGGGTGGAATTTGTATTTTTGGCGAATATTTTAGTGAGAGGGACAATGTTTCATGAGGCCGGCTTAAGGCTGAGGCTAGGGTTAGGGTTAGGGTTAGGGTTTTGGGGCTAGGGTTAGGGTTATGAGGCTAGGGTTAGGGTTACGGTCGTCTTTTGACCGATTGACTCGAAATTGCACACACATGTTGTCCATACTGGCGGAAGAAAGGCCAGCAGTTTTTATGGGATTCCGGTGGAATTTGTATTTTTGGCGAATATTTTAAAGAAAAAAATGGCCTTTTTCATGAAAACGTCGGCCGATTTTTTCAATAGCTTCCAGGTCTTTGGACCGATTGACTCGAAATTTCTCCCAGATGTGGTCCTATACTGGCTGAACGAGACACAGCAGTCCGCATTCGATTCGGGTGGAATTTGTATTTTTGGCGAATATTTTAAAGAAAAAAATGGCCTTTTTCATGAAAACGTCGGCCAATTTTTTCAATAGCTTCCAGGTCTTTGGACCGATTGACTCGAAATTTCTCCCACATGTGGTCCTATACTGGCTGAACGAGACACAGCAGTCCGCATTCGATTCGGGTGGAATTTGTATTTTTGGCGAATATTTTAAAGAAAAAAATGGCCTTTTTCATGAAAACGTCGGCCAATTTTTTCAATAGCTTCCAGGTCTTTGGACCGATTGACTCGAAATTTCTCCCACATGTGGTCCTATACTGGCTGAACGAGACACAGCAGTCCGCATTCGATTCGGGTGGAATTTGTATTTTTGGCGAATATTTTAAAGAAAAAAATGGCCTTTTTCATGAAAACGTCGGCCAATTTTTTCAATAGCTTCCAGGTCTTTGGACCGATTGACTCGAAATTTCTCCCACATCTGGTCCTATACTGGCTGAACGAGACACAGCAGTCCGCATTGGATTCGGGTGGAATTTGTATTTTTGGCGAATATTTTAAAGAAAAAAATGGCCTTTTTCATGAAAACGTCGGCCAATTTTTTCAATAGCTTCCAGGTCTTTGGACCGATTGACTCGAAATTTCTCCCACATGTGGTCCTATACTGGCTGAACGAGACACAGCAGTCCGCATTCGATTCGGGTGGAATTTGTATTTTTGGCGAATATTTTAGTGAGAGGGACAATGTTTCATGAGGCCGGCTTAAGGCTGAGGCTAGGGTTAGGGTTAGGGTTAGGGTTTTGGGGCTAGGGTTAGGGTTATGAGGCTAGGGTTAGGGTTACGGTCGTCTTTTGACCGATTGACTCGAAATTGCACACACATGTTGTCCATACTGGCGGAAGAAAGGCCAGCAGTTTTTATGGGATTCCGGTGGAATTTGTATTTTTGGCGAATATTTTAAAGAAAAAAATGGCCTTTTTCATGAAAACGTCGGCCGATTTTTTCAATAGCTTCCAGGTCTTTGGACCGATTGACTCGAAATTTCTCCCACATGTGGTCCTATACTGGCTGAACGAGACACAGCAGTCCGCATTGGATTCGGGTGGAATTTGTATTTTTGGCGAATATTTTAGTGAGAGGGACAATGTTTCATGAGGCCGGCTTAAGGCTGAGGCTAGGGTTAGGGTTAGGGTTAGGGTTTTGGGGCTAGGGTTAGGGTTATGAGGCTAGGGTTAGGGTTACGGTCGTCTTTTGACCGATTGACTCGAAATTGCACACACATGTTGTCCATACTGGCGGAAGAAAGGCCAGCAGTTTTTATGGGATTCCGGTGGAATTTGTATTTTTGGCGAATATTTTAAAGAAAAAAATGGCCTTTTTCATGAAAACGTCGGCCAATTTTTTCAATAGCTTCCAGGTCTTTGGACCGATTGACTCGAAATTTCTCCCACATGTGGTCCTATACTGGCTGAACGAGACACAGCAGTCCGCATTCGATTCGGGTGGAATTTGTATTTTTGGCGAATATTTTAAAGAAAAAAATGGCCTTTTTCATGAAAACGTCGGCCAATTTTTTCAATAGCTTCCAGGTCTTTGGACCGATTGACTCGAAATTTCTCCCACATGTGGTCCTATACTGGCTGAACGAGACACAGCAGTCCGCATTCGATTCGGGTGGAATTTGTATTTTTGGCGAATATTTTAGTGAGAGGGACAATGTTTCATGAGGCCGGCTTAAGGCTGAGGCTAGGGTTAGGGTTAGGGTTAGGGTTGTGGGGCTAGGGTTAGGGTTATGAGGCTAGGGTTAGGGTTACGGTCGTCTTTTGACCGATTGACTCGAAATTGCACACACATGTTGTCCATACTGGCGGAAGAAAGGCCAGCAGTTTTTATGGGATTCCGGTGGAATTTGTATTTTTGGCGAATATTTTAAAGAAAAAAATGGCCTTTTTCATGAAAACGTCGGCCGATTTTTTCAATAGCTTCCAGGTCTTTGGACCGATTGACTCGAAATTTCTCCCACATGTGGTCCTATACTGGCTGAACGAGACACAGCAGTCCGCATTCGATTCGGGTGGAATTTGTATTTTTGGCGAATATTTTAAAGAAAAAAATGGCCTTTTTCATGAAAACGTCGGCCAATTTTTTCAATAGCTTCCAGGTCTTTGGACCGATTGACTCGAAATTTCTCCCACATGTGGTCCTATACTGGCTGAACGAGACACAGCAGTCCGCATTGGATTCGGGTGGAATTTGTATTTTTGGCGAATATTTTAAAGAAAAAAATGGCCTTTTTCATGAAAACGTCGGCCAATTTTTTCAATAGCTTCCAGGTCTTTGGACCGATTGACTCGAAATTTCTCCCAGATGTGGTCCTATACTGGCTGAACGAGACACAGCAGTCCGCATTCGATTCGGGTGGAATTTGTATTTTTGGCGAATATTTTAGTGAGAGGGACAATGTTTCATGAGGCCGGCTTAAGGCTGAGGCTAGGGTTAGGGTTAGGGTTAGGGTTTTGGGGCTAGGGTTAGGGTTATGAGGCTAGGGTTAGGGTTACGGTCGTCTTTTGACCGATTGACTCGAAATTGCACACACATGTTGTCCAAACTGGCGGAAGAAAGGCCAGCAGTTTTTATGGGATTCCGGTGGAATTTGTATTTTTGGCGAATATTTTAAAGAAAAAAATGGCCTTTTTCATGAAAACGTCGGCCGATTTTTTCAATAGCTTCCAGGTCTTTGGACCGATGGACTCGAAATTTCTCCCACATGTGGTCCTATACTGGCTGAACGAGACACAGCAGTCCGCATTCGATTCGGGTGGAATTTGTATTTTTGGCGAATATTTTAAAGAAAAAAATGGCCTTTTTCATGAAAACGTCGGCCAATTTTTTCAATAGCTTCCAGGTCTTTGGACCGATGGACTCGAAATTTCTCCCACATGTGGTCCTATACTGGCTGAACGAGACACAGCAGTCCGCATTCGATTCGGGTGGAATTTGTATTTTTGGCGAATATTTTAAAGAAAAAAATGGCCTTTTTCATGAAAACGTCGGCCAATTTTTTCAATAGCTTCCAGGTCTTTGGACCGATTGACTCGAAATTTCTCCCACATGTGGTCCTATACTGGCTGAACGAGACACAGCAGTCCGCATTCGATTCGGGTGGAATTTGTATTTTTGGCGAATATTTTAGTGAGAGGGACAATGTTTCATGAGGCCGGCTTAAGGCTGAGGCTAGGGTTAGGGTTAGGGTTAGGGTTGTGGGGCTAGGGTTAGGGTTATGAGGCTAGGGTTAGGGTTACAGTCGTCTTTTGACCGATTGACTCGAAATTGCACACACATGTTGTCCATACTGGCGGAAGAAAGGCCAGCAGTTTTTATGGGATTCCGGTGGAATTTGTATTTTTGGCGAATATTTTAAAGAAAAAAATGGCCTTTTTCATGAAAACGTCGGCCGATTTTTTCAATAGCTTCCAGGTCTTTGGACCGATTGACTCGAAATTTCTCCCAGATGTGGTCCTATACTGGCTGAACGAGACACAGCAGTCCGCATTCGATTCGGGTGGAATTTGTATTTTTGGCGAATATTTTAAAGAAAAAAATGGCCTTTTTCATGAAAACGTCGGCCGATTTTTTCAATAGCTTCCAGGTCTTTGGACCGATTGACTCGAAATTTCTCCCACATGTGGTCCTATACTGGCTGAACGAGACACAGCAGTCCGCATTCGATTCGGGTGGAATTTGTATTTTTGGCGAATATTTTAAAGAAAAAAATGGCCTTTTTCATGAAAACGTCGGCCAATTTTTTCAATAGCTTCCAGGTCTTTGGACCGATTGACTCGAAATTTCTCCCACATGTGGTCCTATACTGGCTGAACGAGACACAGCAGTCCGCATTGGATTCGGGTGGAATTTGTATTTTTGGCGAATATTTTAAAGAAAAAAATGGCCTTTTTCATGAAAACGTCGGCCAATTTTTTCAATAGCTTCCAGGTCTTTGGACCGATTGACTCGAAATTTCTCCCACATGTGGTCCTATACTGGCTGAACGAGACACAGCAGTCCGCATTGGATTCGGGTGGAATTTGTATTTTTGGCGAATATTTTAGTGAGAGGGACAATGTTTCATGAGGCCGGCTTAAGGCTGAGGCTATGGTTAGGGTTAGGGTTAGGGTTTTGGGGCTAGGGTTAGGGTTATGAGGCTAGGGTTAGGGTTACGGTCGTCTTTTGACCGATTGACTCGAAATTGCACACACATGTTGTCCATACTGGCGGAAGAAAGGCCAGCAGTTTTTATGGGATTCCGGTGGAATTTGTATTTTTGGCGAATATTTTAAAGAAAAAAATGGCCTTTTTCATGAAAACGTCGGCCAATTTTTTCAATAGCTTCCAGGTCTTTGGACCGATTGACTCGAAATTTCTCCCACATGTGGTCCTATACTGGCTGAACGAGACACAGCAGTCCGCATTCGATTCGGGTGGAATTTGTATTTTTGGCGAATATTTTAAAGAAAAAAATGGCCTTTTTCATGAAAACGTCGGCCAATTTTTTCAATAGCTTCCAGGTCTTTGGACCGATTGACTCGAAATTTCTCCCACATGTGGTCCTATACTGGCTGAACGAGACACAGCAGTCCGCATTCGATTCGGGTGGAATTTGTATTTTTGGCGAATATTTTAGTGAGAGGGACAATGTTTCATGAGGCCGGCTTAAGGCTGAGGCTAGGGTTAGGGTTAGGGTTAGGGTTGTGGGGCTAGGGTTAGGGTTATGAGGCTAGGGTTAGGGTTACGGTCGTCTTTTGACCGATTGACTCGAAATTGCACACACATGTTGTCCATACTGGCGGAAGAAAGGCCAGCAGTTTTTATGGGATTCCGGCGGAATTTGTATTTTTGGCGAATATTTTAAAGAAAAAAATGGCCTTTTTCATGAAAACGTCGGCCGATTTTTTCAATAGCTTCCAGGTCTTTGGACCGATTGACTCGAAATTTCTCCCACATGTGGTCCTATACTGGCTGAACGAGACACAGCAGTCCGCATTGGATTCGGGTGGAATTTGTATTTTTGGCGAATATTTTAAAGAAAAAAATGGCCTTTTTCATGAAAACGTCGGCCAATTTTTTCAATAGCTTCCAGGTCTTTGGACCGATTGACTCGAAATTTCTCCCACATGTGGTCCTATACTGGCTGAACGAGACACAGCAGTCCGCATTCGATTCGGGTGGAATTTGTATTTTTGGTGAATATTTTAGTGAGAGGGACAATGTTTCATGAGGCCGGCTTAAGGCTGAGGCTAGGGTTAGGGTTAGGGTTAGGGTTTTGGGGCTAGGGTTAGGGTTATGAGGCTAGGGTTAGGGTTACGGTCGTCTTTTGACCGATTGACTCGAAATTGCACACACATGTTGTCCAAACTGGCGGAAGAAAGGCCAGCAGTTTTTATGGGATTCCGGTGGAATTTGTATTTTTGGCGAATATTTTAAAGAAAAAAATGGCCTTTTTCATGAAAACGTCGGCCGATTTTTTCAATAGCTTCCAGGTCTTTGGACCGATGGACTCGAAATTTCTCCCACATGTGGTCCTATACTGGCTGAACGAGACACAGCAGTCCGCATTCGATTCGGGTGGAATTTGTATTTTTGGCGAATATTTTAAAGAAAAAAATGGCCTTTTTCATGAAAACGTCGGCCAATTTTTTCAATAGCTTCCAGGTCTTTGGACCGATTGACTCGAAATTTCTCCCACATGTGGTCCTATACTGGCTGAACGAGACACAGCAGTCCGCATTGGATTCGGGTGGAATTTGTATTTTTGGCGAATATTTTAAAGAAAAAAATGGCCTTTTTCATGAAAACGTCGGCCAATTTTTTCAATAGCTTCCAGGTCTTTGGACCGATTGACTCGAAATTTCTCCCACATGTGGTCCTATACTGGCTGAACGAGACACAGCAGTCCGCATTCGATTCGGGTGGAATTTGTATTTTTGGCGAATATTTTAAAGAAAAAAATGGCCTTTTTCATGAAAACGTCGGCCAATTTTTTCAATAGCTTCCAGGTCTTTGGACCGATTGACTCGAAATTTCTCCCACATGTGGTCCTATACTGGCTGAACGAGACACAGCAGTCCGCATTGGATTCGGGTGGAATTTGTATTTTTGGCGAATATTTTAGTGAGAGGGACAATGTTTCATGAGGCCGGCTTAAGGCTGAGGCTAGGGTTAGGGTTAGGGTTAGGGTTTTGGGGCTAGGGTTAGGGTTATGAGGCTAGGGTTAGGGTTACGGTCGTCTTTTGACCGATTGACTCGAAATTGCACACACATGTTGTCCATACTGGCGGAAGAAAGGCCAGCAGTTTTTATGGGATTCCGGTGGAATTTGTATTTTTGGCGAATATTTTAAAGAAAAAAATGGCCTTTTTCATGAAAACGTCGGCCAATTTTTTCAATAGCTTCCAGGTCTTTGGACCGATTGACTCGAAATTTCTCCCACATGTGGTCCTATACTGGCTGAACGAGACACAGCAGTCCGCATTCGATTCGGGTGGAATTTGTATTTTTGGCGAATATTTTAAAGAAAAAAATGGCCTTTTTCATGAAAACGTCGGCCGATTTTTTCAATAGCTTCCAGGTCTTTGGACCGATTGACTCGAAATTTCTCCCAGATGTGGTCCTATACTGGCTGAACGAGACACAGCAGTCCGCATTCGATTCGGGTGGAATTTGTATTTTTGGCGAATATTTTAAAGAAAAAAATGGCCTTTTTCATGAAAACGTCGGCCGATTTTTTCAATAGCTTCCAGGTCTTTGGACCGATTGACTCGAAATTTCTCCCACATGTGGTCCTATACTGGCTGAACGAGACACAGCAGTCCGCATTCGATTCGGGTGGAATTTGTATTTTTGGCGAATATTTTAGTGAGAGGGACAATGTTTCATGAGGCCGGCTTAAGGCTGAGGCTAGGGTTAGGGTTAGGGTTAGGGTTGTGGGGCTAGGGTTAGGGTTATGAGGCTAGGGTTAGGGTTACGGTCGTCTTTTGACCGATTGACTCGAAATTGCACACACATGTTGTCCATACTGGTGGAAGAAAGGCCAGCAGTTTTTATGGGATTCCGGTGGAATTTGTATTTTTGGCGAATATTTTAAAGAAAAAAATGGCCTTTTTCATGAAAACGTCGGCCGATTTTTTCAATAGCTTCCAGGTCTTTGGACCGATTGACTCGAAATTTCTCCCAGATGTGGTCCTATACTGGCTGAACGAGACACAGCAGTCCGCATTGGATTCGGGTGGAATTTGTATTTTTGGCGAATATTTTAAAGAAAAAAATGGCCTTTTTCATGAAAACGTCGGCCAATTTTTTCAATAGCTTCCAGGTCTTTGGACCGATTGACTCGAAATTTCTCCCACATGTGGTCCTATACTGGCTGAACGAGACACAGCAGTCCGCATTCGATTCGGGTGGAATTTGTATTTTTGGCGAATATTTTAAAGAAAAAAATGGCCTTTTTCATGAAAACGTCGGCCAATTTTTTCAATAGCTTCCAGGTCTTTGGACCGATTGACTCGAAATTTCTCCCACATGTGGTCCTATACTGGCTGAACGAGACACAGCAGTCCGCATTCGATTCGGGTGGAATTTGTATTTTTGGCGAATATTTTAGTGAGAGGGACAATGTTTCATGAGGCCGGCTTAAGGCTGAGGCTAGGGTTAGGGTTAGGGTTGTGGGGCTAGGGTTAGGGTTATGAGGCTAGGGTTAGGGTTACGGTCGTCTTTTGACCGATTGACTCGAAATTGCACACACATGTTGTCCAAACTGGCGGAAGAAAGGCCAGCAGTTTTTATGGGATTCCGGTGGAATTTGTATTTTTGGCGAATATTTTAAAGAAAAAAATGGCCTTTTTCATGAAAACGTCGGCCGATTTTTTCAATAGCTTCCAGGTCTTTGGACCGATTGACTCGAAATTTCTCCCAGATGTGGTCCTATACTGGCTGAACGAGACACAGCAGTCCGCATTCAATTCGGGTGGAATTTGTATTTTTGGCGAATATTTTAAAGAAAAACATGGCCTTTTTCATGAAAACGTCGGCCGATTTTTTCAATAGCTTCCAGGTCTTTGGACCGATGGACTCGAAATTTCTCCCACATGTGGTCCTATACTGGCTGAACGAGACACAGCAGTCCGCATTCGATTCGGGTGGAATTTGTATTTTTGGCGAATATTTTAAAGAAAAAAATGGCCTTTTTCATGAAAACGTCGGCCGATTTTTTCAATAGCTTCCAGGTCTTTGGACCGATTGACTCGAAATTTCTCCCACATGTGGTCCTATACTGGCTGAACGAGACACAGCAGTCCGCATTGGATTCGGGTGAAATTTGTATTTTTGGTGAATATTTTAAAGAAAAAATGGCCTTTTTCATGAAAACGTCGGCCGATTTTTTCAATAGCTTCCAGGTCTTTGGACCGATTGACTCGAAATTTCTCCCAGACGTGGTCCTATACTGGCTGAACGAGACACAGCAGTCCGCATTGGATTCGGGTGAATTTTGTATTTTTGGCGAATATTTTAGTGAGAGGGACAATGTTTCATGAGGCTGGCTTAAGGCTGAGGCTAGGGTTAGTTTTAGGGTTATGGGGCTAGGGTTAGGGTTACGGTCGTCTTTTGACCGATTGACTCGAAATTGCACACACATGTTGTCCAAACTGGCGGAAGAAAGGCCAGCAGTTTTTATGGGATTCCGGTGGAATTTGTATTGTTGGCGAATATTTTAAAGAAAAAAATGGCCTTTTCCATGAAAACGTCTGCCAATTTTTTCAATAGCTTCCAGGTCTTTGGACCGATTGACTCGAAATTTCTCCCACATGTGGTCCTATACTGGCTGAACGAGACACAGCAGTCCGCATTCGATTCGGGTGGAATTTGTATTTTTGGCGAATATTTTAGTGAGAGGGACAATGTTTCATGAGGCCGGCTTAAGGCTGAGGCTAGGGTTAGGGTTAGGGTTAGGGTTGTGGGGCTAGGGTTAGGGTTATGAGGCTAGGGTTAGGGTTACGGTCGTCTTTTGACCGATTGACTCGAAATTGCACACACATGTTGTCCATACTGGCGGAAGAAAGGCCAGCAGTTTTTATGGGATTCCGGTGGAATTTGTATTTTTGGCGAATATTTTAAAGAAAAAAATGGCCTTTTTCATGAAAACGTCGGCCGATTTTTTCAATAGCTTCCAGGTCTTTGGACCGATTGACTCGAAATTTCTCCCACATGTGGTCCTATACTGGCTGAACGAGACACAGCAGTCCGCATTCGATTCGGGTGGAATTTGTATTTTTGGCGAATATTTTAAAGAAAAAAATGGCCTTTTTCATGAAAACGTCGGCCAATTTTTTCAATAGCTTCCAGGTCTTTTGACCGATTGACTCGAAATTTCTCCCACATGTGGTCCTATACTGGCTGAACGAGACACAGCAGTCCGCATTGGATTCGGGTGGAATTTGTATTTTTGGCGAATATTTTAGTGAGAGGGACAATGTTTCATAAGGCCGGCTTAAGGCTGAGGCTAGGGTTAGGGTTAGGGTTAGGGTTTTGGGGCTAGGGTTAGGGTTATGAGGCTAGGGTTAGGGTTACGGTCGTCTTTTGACCGATTGACTCGAAATTGCACACACATGTTGTCCATACTGGCGGAAGAAAGGCCAGCAGTTTTTATGGGATTCCGGTGGAATTTGTATTTTTGGCGAATATTTTAAAGAAAAAAATGGCCTTTTTCATGAAAACGTCGGCCGATTTTTTCAATAGCTTCCAGGTCTTTGGACCGATTGACTCGAAATTTCTCCCAGATGTGGTCCTATACTGGCTGAACGAGACACAGCAGTCCGCATTCGATTCGGGTGGAATTTGTATTTTTGGCGAATATTTTAAAGAAAAAAATGGCCTTTTTCATGAAAACGTCGGCCGATTTTTTCAATAGCTTCCAGGTCTTTGGACCGATTGACTCGAAATTTCTCCCACATGTGGTCCTATACTGGCTGAACGAGACACAGCAGTCCGCATTCGATTCGGGTGGAATTTGTATTTTTGGCGAATATTTTAAAGAAAAAAATGGCCTTTTTCATGAAAACGTCGGCCAATTTTTTCAATAGCTTCCAGGTCTTTGGACCGATTGACTCGAAATTTCTCCCACATCTGGTCCTATACTGGCTGAACGAGACACAGCAGTCCGCATTGGATTCGGGTGGAATTTGTATTTTTGGCGAATATTTTAAAGAAAAAAATGGCCTTTTTCATGAAAACGTCGGCCAATTTTTTCAATAGCTTCCAGGTCTTTGGACCGATTGACTCGAAATTTCTCCCACATGTGGTCCTATACTGGCTGAACGAGACACAGCAGTCCGCATTCGATTCGGGTGGAATTTGTATTTTTGGCGAATATTTTAGTGAGAGGGACAATGTTTCATGAGGCCGGCTTAAGGCTGAGGCTAGGGTTAGGGTTAGGGTTAGGGTTTTGGGGCTAGGGTTAGGGTTATGAGGCTAGGGTTAGGGTTACGGTCGTCTTTTGACCGATTGACTCGAAATTGCACACACATGTTGTCCATACTGGCGGAAGAAAGGCCAGCAGTTTTTATGGGATTCCGGTGGAATTTGTATTTTTGGCGAATATTTTAAAGAAAAAAATGGCCTTTTTCATGAAAACGTCGGCCGATTTTTTCAATAGCTTCCAGGTCTTTGGACCGATTGACTCGAAATTTCTCCCACATGTGGTCCTATACTGGCTGAACGAGACACAGCAGTCCGCATTGGATTCGGGTGGAATTTGTATTTTTGGCGAATATTTTAGTGAGAGGGACAATGTTTCATGAGGCCGGCTTAAGGCTGAGGCTAGGGTTAGGGTTAGGGTTAGGGTTTTGGGGCTAGGGTTAGGGTTATGAGGCTAGGGTTAGGGTTACGGTCGTCTTTTGACCGATTGACTCGAAATTGCACACACATGTTGTCCATACTGGCGGAAGAAAGGCCAGCAGTTTTTATGGGATTCCGGTGGAATTTGTATTTTTGGCGAATATTTTAAAGAAAAAAATGGCCTTTTTCATGAAAACGTCGGCCAATTTTTTCAATAGCTTCCAGGTCTTTGGACCGATTGACTCGAAATTTCTCCCACATGTGGTCCTATACTGGCTGAACGAGACACAGCAGTCCGCATTCGATTCGGGTGGAATTTGTATTTTTGGCGAATATTTTAAAGAAAAAAATGGCCTTTTTCATGAAAACGTCGGCCAATTTTTTCAATAGCTTCCAGGTCTTTGGACCGATTGACTCGAAATTTCTCCCACATGTGGTCCTATACTGGCTGAACGAGACACAGCAGTCCGCATTCGATTCGGGTGGAATTTGTATTTTTGGCGAATATTTTAGTGAGAGGGACAATGTTTCATGAGGCCGGCTTAAGGCTGAGGCTAGGGTTAGGGTTAGGGTTAGGGTTGTGGGGCTAGGGTTAGGGTTATGAGGCTAGGGTTAGGGTTACGGTCGTCTTTTGACCGATTGACTCGAAATTGCACACACATGTTGTCCATACTGGCGGAAGAAAGGCCAGCAGTTTTTATGGGATTCCGGTGGAATTTGTATTTTTGGCGAATATTTTAAAGAAAAAAATGGCCTTTTTCATGAAAACGTCGGCCGATTTTTTCAATAGCTTCCAGGTCTTTGGACCGATTGACTCGAAATTTCTCCCACATGTGGTCCTATACTGGCTGAACGAGACACAGCAGTCCGCATTCGATTCGGGTGGAATTTGTATTTTTGGCGAATATTTTAAAGAAAAAAATGGCCTTTTTCATGAAAACGTCGGCCAATTTTTTCAATAGCTTCCAGGTCTTTGGACCGATTGACTCGAAATTTCTCCCACATGTGGTCCTATACTGGCTGAACGAGACACAGCAGTCCGCATTGGATTCGGGTGGAATTTGTATTTTTGGCGAATATTTTAAAGAAAAAAATGGCCTTTTTCATGAAAACGTCGGCCAATTTTTTCAATAGCTTCCAGGTCTTTGGACCGATTGACTCGAAATTTCTCCCAGATGTGGTCCTATACTGGCTGAACGAGACACAGCAGTCCGCATTCGATTCGGGTGGAATTTGTATTTTTGGCGAATATTTTAGTGAGAGGGACAATGTTTCATGAGGCCGGCTTAAGGCTGAGGCTAGGGTTAGGGTTAGGGTTAGGGTTTTGGGGCTAGGGTTAGGGTTATGAGGCTAGGGTTAGGGTTACGGTCGTCTTTTGACCGATTGACTCGAAATTGCACACACATGTTGTCCAAACTGGCGGAAGAAAGGCCAGCAGTTTTTATGGGATTCCGGTGGAATTTGTATTTTTGGCGAATATTTTAAAGAAAAAAATGGCCTTTTTCATGAAAACGTCGGCCGATTTTTTCAATAGCTTCCAGGTCTTTGGACCGATGGACTCGAAATTTCTCCCACATGTGGTCCTATACTGGCTGAACGAGACACAGCAGTCCGCATTCGATTCGGGTGGAATTTGTATTTTTGGCGAATATTTTAAAGAAAAAAATGGCCTTTTTCATGAAAACGTCGGCCAATTTTTTCAATAGCTTCCAGGTCTTTGGACCGATGGACTCGAAATTTCTCCCACATGTGGTCCTATACTGGCTGAACGAGACACAGCAGTCCGCATTCGATTCGGGTGGAATTTGTATTTTTGGCGAATATTTTAAAGAAAAAAATGGCCTTTTTCATGAAAACGTCGGCCAATTTTTTCAATAGCTTCCAGGTCTTTGGACCGATTGACTCGAAATTTCTCCCACATGTGGTCCTATACTGGCTGAACGAGACACAGCAGTCCGCATTCGATTCGGGTGGAATTTGTATTTTTGGCGAATATTTTAGTGAGAGGGACAATGTTTCATGAGGCCGGCTTAAGGCTGAGGCTAGGGTTAGGGTTAGGGTTAGGGTTGTGGGGCTAGGGTTAGGGTTATGAGGCTAGGGTTAGGGTTACAGTCGTCTTTTGACCGATTGACTCGAAATTGCACACACATGTTGTCCATACTGGCGGAAGAAAGGCCAGCAGTTTTTATGGGATTCCGGTGGAATTTGTATTTTTGGCGAATATTTTAAAGAAAAAAATGGCCTTTTTCATGAAAACGTCGGCCGATTTTTTCAATAGCTTCCAGGTCTTTGGACCGATTGACTCGAAATTTCTCCCAGATGTGGTCCTATACTGGCTGAACGAGACACAGCAGTCCGCATTCGATTCGGGTGGAATTTGTATTTTTGGCGAATATTTTAAAGAAAAAAATGGCCTTTTTCATGAAAACGTCGGCCGATTTTTTCAATAGCTTCCAGGTCTTTGGACCGATTGACTCGAAATTTCTCCCACATGTGGTCCTATACTGGCTGAACGAGACACAGCAGTCCGCATTCGATTCGGGTGGAATTTGTATTTTTGGCGAATATTTTAAAGAAAAAAATGGCCTTTTTCATGAAAACGTCGGCCAATTTTTTCAATAGCTTCCAGGTCTTTGGACCGATTGACTCGAAATTTCTCCCACATGTGGTCCTATACTGGCTGAACGAGACACAGCAGTCCGCATTGGATTCGGGTGGAATTTGTATTTTTGGCGAATATTTTAAAGAAAAAAATGGCCTTTTTCATGAAAACGTCGGCCAATTTTTTCAATAGCTTCCAGGTCTTTGGACCGATTGACTCGAAATTTCTCCCACATGTGGTCCTATACTGGCTGAACGAGACACAGCAGTCCGCATTCGATTCGGGTGGAATTTGTATTTTTGGCGAATATTTTAGTGAGAGGGACAATGTTTCATGAGGCCGGCTTAAGGCTGAGGCTATGGTTAGGGTTAGGGTTAGGGTTTTGGGGCTAGGGTTAGGGTTATGAGGCTAGGGTTAGGGTTACGGTCGTCTTTTGACCGATTGACTCGAAATTGCACACACATGTTGTCCATACTGGCGGAAGAAAGGCCAGCAGTTTTTATGGGATTCCGGTGGAATTTGTATTTTTGGCGAATATTTTAAAGAAAAAAATGGCCTTTTTCATGAAAACGTTGGCCAATTTTTTCAATAGCTTCCAGGTCTTTGGACCGATTGACTCGAAATTTCTCCCACATGTGGTCCTATACTGGCTGAACGAGACACAGCAGTCCGCATTCGATTCGGGTGGAATTTGTATTTTTGGCGAATATTTTAAAGAAAAAAATGGCCTTTTTCATGAAAACGTCGGCCAATTTTTTCAATAGCTTCCAGGTCTTTGGACCGATTGACTCGAAATTTCTCCCACATGTGGTCCTATACTGGCTGAACGAGACACAGCAGTCCGCATTCGATTCGGGTGGAATTTGTATTTTTGGCGAATATTTTAGTGAGAGGGACAATGTTTCATGAGGCCGGCTTAAGGCTGAGGCTAGGGTTAGGGTTAGGGTTAGGGTTGTGGGGCTAGGGTTAGGGTTATGAGGCTAGGGTTAGGGTTACGGTCGTCTTTTGACCGATTGACTCGAAATTGCACACACATGTTGTCCATACTGGCGGAAGAAAGGCCAGCAGTTTTTATGGGATTCCGGTGGAATTTGTATTTTTGGCGAATATTTTAAAGAAAAAAATGGCCTTTTTCATGAAAACGTCGGCCAATTTTTTCAATAGCTTCCAGGTCTTTGGACCGATTGACTCGAAATTTCTCCCACATGTGGTCCTATACTGGCTGAACGAGACACAGCAGTCCGCATTCGATTCGGGTGGAATTTGTATTTTTGGCGAATATTTTAAAGAAAAAAATGGCCTTTTTCATGAAAACGTCGGCCAATTTTTTCAATAGCTTCCAGGTCTTTGGACCGATTGACTCGAAATTTCTCCCACATGTGGTCCTATACTGGCTGAACGAGACACAGCAGTCCGCATTCGATTCGGGTGGAATTTGTATTTTTGGCGAATATTTTAAAGAAAAAAATGGCCTTTTTCATGAAAACGTCGGCCAATTTTTTCAATAGCTTCCAGGTCTTTGGACCGATTGACTCGAAATTTCTCCCACATGTGGTCCTATACTGGCTGAACGAGACACAGCAGTCCGCATTGGATTCGGGTGGAATTTGTATTTTTGGCGAATATTTTAAAGAAAAAAATGGCCTTTTTCATGAAAACGTCGGCCAATTTTTTCAATAGCTTCCAGGTCTTTGGACCGATTGACTCGAAATTTCTCCCACATGTGGTCCTATACTGGCTGAACGAGACACAGCAGTCCGCATTCGATTCGGGTGGAATTTGTATTTTTGGCGAATATTTTAAAGAAAAAAATGGCCTTTTTCATGAAAACGTCGGCCAATTTTTTCAATAGCTTCCAGGTCTTTGGACCGATTGACTCGAAATTTCTCCCACATGTGGTCCTATACTGGCTGAACGAGACACAGCAGTCCGCATTCGATTCGGGTGGAATTTGTATTTTTGGCGAATATTTTAGTGAGAGGGACAATGTTTCATGAGGCCGGCTTAAGGCTGAGGCTAGGGTTAGGGTTAGGGTTAGGGTTGTGGGGCTAGGGTTAGGGTTATGAGGCTAGGGTTAGGGTTACGGTCGTCTTTTGACCGATTGACTCGAAATTGCACACACATGTTGTCCATACTGGCGGAAGAAAGGCCAGCAGTTTTTATGGGATTCCGGTGGAATTTGTATTTTTGGCGAATATTTTAAAGAAAAAAATGGCCTTTTTCATGAAAACGTCGGCCGATTTTTTCAATAGCTTCCAGGTCTTTGGACCGATTGACTCGAAATTTCTCCCACATGTGGTCCTATACTGGCTGAACGAGACACAGCAGTCCGCATTGGATTCGGGTGGAATTTGTATTTTTGGCGAATATTTTAAAGAAAAAAATGGCCTTTTTCATGAAAACGTCGGCCAATTTTTTCAATAGCTTCCAGGTCTTTGGACCGATTGACTCGAAATTTCTCCCACATGTGGTCCTATACTGGCTGAACGAGACACAGCAGTCCGCATTCGATTCGGGTGGAATTTGTATTTTTGGTGAATATTTTAGTGAGAGGGACAATGTTTCATGAGGCCGGCTTAAGGCTGAGGCTAGGGTTAGGGTTAGGGTTAGGGTTTTGGGGCTAGGGTTAGGGTTATGAGGCTAGGGTTAGGGTTACGGTCGTCTTTTGACCGATTGACTCGAAATTGCACACACATGTTGTCCAAACTGGCGGAAGAAAGGCCAGCAGTTTTTATGGGATTCCGGTGGAATTTGTATTTTTGGCGAATATTTTAAAGAAAAAAATGGCCTTTTTCATGAAAACGTCGGCCGATTTTTTCAATAGCTTCCAGGTCTTTGGACCGATGGACTCGAAATTTCTCCCACATGTGGTCCTATACTGGCTGAACGAGACACAGCAGTCCGCATTCGATTCGGGTGGAATTTGTATTTTTGGCGAATATTTTAAAGAAAAAAATGGCCTTTTTCATGAAAACGTCGGCCAATTTTTTCAATAGCTTCCAGGTCTTTGGACCGATTGACTCGAAATTTCTCCCACATGTGGTCCTATACTGGCTGAACGAGACACAGCAGTCCGCATTGGATTCGGGTGGAATTTGTATTTTTGGCGAATATTTTAAAGAAAAAAATGGCCTTTTTCATGAAAACGTCGGCCAATTTTTTCAATAGCTTCCAGGTCTTTGGACCGATTGACTCGAAATTTCTCCCACATGTGGTCCTATACTGGCTGAACGAGACACAGCAGTCCGCATTCGATTCGGGTGGAATTTGTATTTTTGGCGAATATTTTAAAGAAAAAAATGGCCTTTTTCATGAAAACGTCGGCCAATTTTTTCAATAGCTTCCAGGTCTTTGGACCGATTGACTCGAAATTTCTCCCACATGTGGTCCTATACTGGCTGAACGAGACACAGCAGTCCGCATTGGATTCGGGTGGAATTTGTATTTTTGGCGAATATTTTAGTGAGAGGGACAATGTTTCATGAGGCCGGCTTAAGGCTGAGGCTAGGGTTAGGGTTAGGGTTAGGGTTTTGGGGCTAGGGTTAGGGTTATGAGGCTAGGGTTAGGGTTACGGTCGTCTTTTGACCGATTGACTCGAAATTGCACACACATGTTGTCCATACTGGCGGAAGAAAGGCCAGCAGTTTTTATGGGATTCCGGTGGAATTTGTATTTTTGGCGAATATTTTAAAGAAAAAAATGGCCTTTTTCATGAAAACGTCGGCCAATTTTTTCAATAGCTTCCAGGTCTTTGGACCGATTGACTCGAAATTTCTCCCACATGTGGTCCTATACTGGCTGAACGAGACACAGCAGTCCGCATTCGATTCGGGTGGAATTTGTATTTTTGGCGAATATTTTAAAGAAAAAAATGGCCTTTTTCATGAAAACGTCGGCCGATTTTTTCAATAGCTTCCAGGTCTTTGGACCGATTGACTCGAAATTTCTCCCAGATGTGGTCCTATACTGGCTGAACGAGACACAGCAGTCCGCATTCGATTCGGGTGGAATTTGTATTTTTGGCGAATATTTTAAAGAAAAAAATGGCCTTTTTCATGAAAACGTCGGCCGATTTTTTCAATAGCTTCCAGGTCTTTGGACCGATGGACTCGAAATTTCTCCCACATGTGGTCCTATACTGGCTGAACGAGACACAGCAGTCCGCATTCGATTCGGGTGGAATTTGTATTTTTGGCGAATATTTTAAAGAAAAAAATGGCCTTTTTCATGAAAACGTCGGCCGATTTTTTCAATAGCTTCCAGGTCTTTGGACCGATGGACTCGAAATTTCTCCCACATGTGGTCCTATACTGGCTGAACGAGACACAGCAGTCCGCATTGGATTCGGGTGGAATTTGTATTTTTGGCGAATATTTTAGTGAGAGGGACAATGTTTCATGAGGCCGGCTTAAGGCTGAGGCTAGGGTTAGGGTTAGGGTTAGGGTTTTGGGGCTAGGGTTAGGGTTATGAGGCTAGGGTTAGGGTTACGGTCGTCTTTTGACCGATTGACTCGAAATTGCACACACATGTTGTCCATACTGGCGGAAGAAAGGCCAGCAGTTTTTATGGGATTCCGGTGGAATTTGTATTTTTGGCGAATATTTTAAAGAAAAAAATGGCCTTTTTCATGAAAACGTCGGCCGATTTTTTCAATAGCTTCCAGGTCTTTGGACCGATTGACTCGAAATTTCTCCCAGATGTGGTCCTATACTGGCTGAACGAGACACAGCAGTCCGCATTCGATTCGGGTGGAATTTGTATTTTTGGCGAATATTTTAAAGAAAAAAATGGCCTTTTTCATGAAAACGTCGGCCGATTTTTTCAATAGCTTCCAGGTCTTTGGACCGATGGACTCGAAATTTCTCCCACATGTGGTCCTATACTGGCTGAACGAGACACAGCAGTCCGCATTCGATTCGGGTGGAATTTGTATTTTTGGCGAATATTTTAAAGAAAAAAATGGCCTTTTTCATGAAAACGTCGGCCAATTTTTTCAATAGCTTCCAGGTCTTTGGACCGATTGACTCGAAATTTCTCCCACATGTGGTCCTATACTGGCTGAACGAGACACAGCAGTCCGCATTCGATTCGGGTGGAATTTGTATTTTTGGCGAATATTTTAGTGAGAGGGACAATGTTTCATGAGGCCGGCTTAAGGCTGAGGCTAGGGTTAGGGTTAGGGTTAGGGTTGTGGGGCTAGGGTTAGGGTTATGAGGCTAGGGTTAGGGTTACGGTCGTCTTTTGACCGATTGACTCGAAATTGCACACACATGTTGTCCAAACTGGCGGAAGAAAGGCCAGCAGTTTTTATGGGATTCCGGTGGAATTTGTATTTTTGGCGAATATTTTAAAGAAAAAAATGGCCTTTTTCATGAAAACGTCGGCCGATTTTTTCAATAGCTTCCAGGTCTTTGGACCGATTGACTCGAAATTTCTCCCAGATGTGGTCCTATACTGGCTGAACGAGACACAGCAGTCCGCATTCGATTCGGGTGGAATTTGTATTTTTGGCGAATATTTTAAAGAAAAAAATGGCCTTTTTCATGAAAACGTCGGCCGATTTTTTCAATAGCTTCCAGGTCTTTGGACCGATGGACTCGAAATTTCTCCCACATGTGGTCCTATACTGGCTGAACGAGACACAGCAGTCCGCATTGGATTCGGGTGGAATTTGTATTTTTGGCGAATATTTTAAAGAAAAAAATGGCCTTTTTCATGAAAACGTCGGCCGATTTTTTCAATAGCTTCCAGGTCTTTGGACCGATGGACTCGAAATTTCTCCCACATGTGGTCCTATACTGGCTGAACGAGACACAGCAGTCCGCATTGGATTCGGGTGGAATTTGTATTTTTGGCGAATATTTTAGTGAGAGGGACAATGTTTCATGAGGCCGGCTTAAGGCTGAGGCTAGGGTTAGGGTTAGGGTTAGGGTTTTGGGGCTAGGGTTAGGGTTATGAGGCTAGGGTTAGGGTTACGGTCGTCTTTTGACCGATTGACTCGAAATTGCACACACATGTTGTCCATACTGGCGGAAGAAAGGCCAGCAGTTTTTATGGGATTCCGGTGGAATTTGTATTTTTGGCGAATATTTTAAAGAAAAAAATGGCCTTTTTCATGAAAACGTCGGCCGATTTTTTCAATAGCTTCCAGGTCTTTGGACCGATTGACTCGAAATTTCTCCCACATGTGGTCCTATACTGGCTGAACGAGACACAGCAGTCCGCATTCGATTCGGGTGGAATTTGTATTTTTGGCGAATATTTTAAAGAAAAAAATGGCCTTTTTCATGAAAACGTCGGCCAATTTTTTCAATAGCTTCCAGGTCTTTGGACCGATTGACTCAAAATTTCTCCCACATGTGGTCCTATACTGGCTGAACGAGACACAGCAGTCCGCATTCGATTCGGGTGGAATTTGTATTTTTGGCGAATATTTTGGTGAGAGGGACAATGTTTCATGAGGCCGGCTTAAGGCTGAGGCTAGGGTTAGGGTTAGGGTTAGGGTTGTGGGGCTAGGGTTAGGGTTATGAGGCTAGGGTTAGGGTTACAGTCGTCTTTTGACCAATTGACTCGAAATTGCACACACATGTTGTCCATACTGGCGGAAGAAAGGCCAGCAGTTTTTATGGGATTCCGGTGGAATTTGTATTTTTGGCGAATATTTTAAAGAAAAAAATGGCCTTTTTCATGAAAACGTCGGCCGATTTTTTCAATAGCTTCCAGGTCTTTGGACCGATTGACTCGAAATTTCTCCCAGATGTGGTCCTATACTGGCTGAACGAGACACAGCAGTCCGCATTGGATTCGGGTGGAATTTGTATTTTTGGCGAATATTTTAAAGAAAAAAATGGCCTTTTTCATGAAAACGTCGGCCAATTTTTTCAATAGCTTCCAGGTCTTTGGACCGATTGACTCGAAATTTCTCCCACATGTGGTCCTATACTGGCTGAACGAGACACAGCAGTCCGCATTCGATTCGGGTGGAATTTGTATTTTTGGCGAATATTTTAGTGAGAGGGACAATGTTTCATGAGGCCGGCTTAAGGCTGAGGCTAGGGTTAGGGTTAGGGTTGTGGGGCTAGGGTTTGGGTTATGAGGCTAGGGTTAGGGTTACGGTCGTCTTTTGACCGATTGACTCGAAATTGCACACACATGTTGTCCATACTGGCGGAAGAAAGGCCAGCAGTTTTTATGGGATTCCGGTGGAATTTGTATTTTTGGCGAATATTTTAAAGAAAAAAATGGCCTCTTTTCATGAAAACGTCGGCCGATTTTTTCAATAGCTTCCAGGTCTTTGGACCGATTGACTCGAAATTTCTCCCAGATGTGGTCCTATACTGGCTGAACGAGACACAGCAGTCCGCATTCGATTCGGGTGGAATTTGTATTTTTGGCGAATATTTTAAAGAAAAAAATGGCCTTTTTCATGAAAACGTCGGCCAATTTTTTCAATAGCTTCCAGGTCTTTGGACCGATTGACTCGAAATTTCTCCCACATGTGGTCCTATACTGGCTGAACGAGACACAGCAGTCCGCATTGGATTCGGGTGGAATTTGTATTTTTGGCGAATATTTTAAAGAAAAAAATGGCCTTTTTCATGAAAACGTCGGCCAATTTTTTCAATAGCTTCCAGGTCTTTGGACCGATTGACTCGAAATTTCTCCCACATGTGGTCCTATACTGGCTGAACGAGACACAGCAGTCCGCATTCGATTCGGGTGGAATTTGTATTTTTGGCGAATATTTTAAAGAAAAAAATGGCCTTTTTCATGAAAACGTCGGCCAATTTTTTCAATAGCTTCCAGGTCTTTGGACCGATTGACTCGAAATTTCTCCCACATGTGGTCCTATACTGGCTGAACGAGACACAGGAGTCCGCATTGGATTCGGGTGGAATTTGTATTTTTGGCGAATATTTTAAAGAAAAAAATGGCCTTTTTCATGAAAACGTCGGCCAATTTTTTCAATAGCTTCCAGGTCTTTGGACCGATTGACTCGAAATTTCTCCCACATGTGGTCCTATACTGGCTGAACGAGACACAGCAGTCCGCATTCGATTCGGGTGGAATTTGTATTTTTGGCGAATATTTTAGTGAGAGGGACAATGTTTCATGAGGCCGGCTTAAGGCTGAGGCTAGGGTTAGGGTTAGGGTTAGGGTTTTGGGGCTAGGGTTAGGGTTATGAGGCTAGGGTTAGGGTTACGGTCGTCTTTTGACCGATTGACTCGAAATTGCACACACATGTTGTCCATACTGGCGGAAGAAAGGCCAGCAGTTTTTATGGGATTCCGGTGGAATTTGTATTTTTGGCGAATATTTTAAAGAAAAAAATGGCCTTTTTCATGAAAACATCGGCCGATTTTTTCAATAGCTTCCAGGTCTTTGGACCGATTGACTCGAAATTTCTCCCACATGTGGTCCTATACTGGCTGAACGAGACACAGCAGTCCGCATTCGATTCGGGTGGAATTTGTATTTTTGGCGAATATTTTAAAGAAAAAAATGGCCTTTTTCATGAAAACGTTGGCCGATTTTTTCAATAGCTTCCAGGTCTTTGGACCGATGGACTCGAAATTTCTCCCACATGTGGTCCTATACTGGCTGAACGAGACACAGCAGTCCGCATTGGATTCGGGTGGAATTTGTATTTTTGGCGAATATTTTAAAGAAAAAAATGGCCTTTTTCATGAAAACGTCGGCCAATTTTTTCAATAGCTTCCAGGTCTTTGGACCGATTGACTCGAAATTTCTCCCACATGTGGTCCTATACTGGCTGAACGAGACACAGCAGTCCGCATTGGATTCGGGTGGAATTTGTATTTTTGGCGAATATTTTAGTGAGAGGGACAATGTTTCATGAGGCCGGCTTAAGGCTGAGGCTAGGGTTAGGGTTAGGGTTAGGGTTGTGGGGCTAGGGTTAGGGTTATGAGGCTAGGATTAGGGTTACGGTCGTCTTTTGACCGATTGACTCGAAATTGCACACACATGTTGTCCAAACTGGCGGAAGAAAGGCCAGCAGTTTTTATGGGATTCCGGTGGAATTTGTATTTTTGGCGAATATTTTAAAGAAAAAAATGGCCTTTTTCATGAAAACGTCGGCCGATTTTTTCAATAGCTTCCAGGTCTTTGGACCGATTGACTCGAAATTTCTCCCAGATGTGGTCCTATACTGGCTGAACGAGACACAGCAGTCCGCATTCGATTCGGGTGGAATTTGTATTTTTGGCGAATATTTTAAAGAAAAAAATGGCCTTTTTCATGAAAACGTCGGCCGATTTTTTCAATAGCTTCCAGGTCTTTGGACCGATGGACTCGAAATTTCTCCCACATGTGGTCCTATACTGGCTGAACGAGACACAGCAGTCCGCATTCGATTCGGGTGGAATTTGTATTTTTGGCGAATATTTTAAAGAAAAAAATGGCCTTTTTCATGAAAACGTCGGCCAATTTTTTCAATAGCTTCCAGGTCTTTGGACCGATTGACTCGAAATTTCTCCCACATGTGGTCCTATACTGGCTGAACGAGACACAGCAGTCCGCATTCGATTCGGGTGGAATTTGTATTTTTGGCGAATATTTTAGTGAGAGGGACAATGTTTCATGAGGCCGGCTTAAGGCTGAGGCTAGGGTTAGGGTTAGGGTTAGGGTTGTGGGGCTAGGGTTAGGGTTATGAGGCTAGGGTTAGGGTTACGGTCGTCTTTTGACCGATTGACTCGAAATTGCACACACATGTTGTCCAAACTGGCGGAAGAAAGGCCAGCAGTTTTTATGGGATTCCGGTGGAATTTGTATTTTTGGCGAATATTTTAAAGAAAAAAATGGCCTTTTTCATGAAAACGTCGGCCGATTTTTTCAATAGCTTCCAGGTCTTTGGACCGATTGACTCGAAATTTCTCCCAGATGTGGTCCTATACTGGCTGAACGAGACACAGCAGTCCGCATTCGATTCGGGTGGAATTTGTATTTTTGGCGAATATTTTAAAGAAAAAAATGGCCTTTTTCATGAAAACGTCGGCCAATTTTTTCAATAGCTTCCAGGTCTTTGGACCGATTGACTCGAAATTTCTCCCACATGTGGTCCTATACTGGCTGAACGAGACACAGCAGTCCGCATTGGATTCGGGTGGAATTTGTATTTTTGGCGAATATTTTAAAGAAAAAAATGGCCTTTTTCATGAAAACGTCGGCCAATTTTTTCAATAGCTTCCAGGTCTTTGGACCGATTGACTCGAAATTTCTCCCACATGTGGTCCTATACTGGCTGAACGAGACACAGCAGTCCGCATTGGATTCGGGTGGAATTTGTATTTTTGGCGAATATTTTAGTGAGAGGGACAATGTTTCATGAGGCCGGCTTAAGGCTGAGGCTAGGGTTAGGGTTAGGGTTAGGGTTTTGGGGCTAGGGTTAGGGTTATGAGGCTAGGGTTAGGGTTATGAGGCTAGGGTTAGGGTTACAGTCGTCTTTTGACCGATTGACTCGAAATTGCACACACATGTTGTCCATACTTGCGGAAGAAAGGCCAGCAGTTTTTATGGGATTCCGGTGGAATTTGTATTTTTGGCGAATATTTTAAAGAAAAAAATGGCCTTTTTCATGAAAACGTCGGCCGATTTTTTCAATAGCTTCCAGGTCTTTGGACCGATGGACTCGAAATTTCTCCCACATGTGGTCCTATACTGGCTGAACGAGACACAGCAGTCCGCATTCGATTCGGGTGGAATTTGTATTTTTGGCGAATATTTTAAAGAAAAAAATGGCCTTTTTCATGAAAACGTCGGCCAATTTTTTCAATAGCTTCCAGGTCTTTGGACCGATTGACTCGAAATTTCTCCCACATGTGGTCCTATACTGGCTGAACGAGACACAGCAGTCCGCATTGGATTCGGGTGGAATTTGTATTTTTGGCGAATATTTTAAAATAAAAAATGGCCTTTTTCATGAAAACGTCGGCCAATTTTTTCAATAGCTTCCAGGTCTTTGGACCGATTGACTCGAAATTTCTCCCACATGTGGTCCTATACTGGCTGAACGAGACACAGCAGTCCGCATTCGATTCGGGTGGAATTTGTATTTTTGGCGAATATTTTAGTGAGAGGGACAATGTTTCATGAGGCCGGCTTAAGGCTGAGGCTAGGGTTAGGGTTAGGGTTAGGGTTGTGGGGCTAGGGTTAGGGTTATGAGGCTAGGGTTAGGGTTACAGTCGTCTTTTGACCGATTGACTCGAAATTGCACACACATGTTGTCCATACTTGCGGAAGAAAGGCCAGCAGTTTTTATGGGATTCCGGTGGAATTTGTATTTTTGGCGAATATTTTAAAGAAAAAAATGGCCTTTTTCATGAAAACGTCGGCCGATTTTTTCAATAGCTTCCAGGTCTTTGGACCGATGGACTCGAAATTTCTCCCACATGTGGTCCTATACTGGCTGAACGAGACACAGCAGTCCGCATTCGATTCGGGTGGAATTTGTATTTTTGGCGAATATTTTAAAGAAAAAAATGGCCTTTTTCATGAAAACGTCGGCCAATTTTTTCAATAGCTTCCAGGTCTTTGGACCGATTGACTCGAAATTGCACACACATGTTGTCCATACTGGCGGAAGAAAGGCCAGCAGTTTTTATGGGATTCCGGTGGAATTTGTATTTTTGGCGAATATTTTAAAGAAAAAAATGGCCTTTTTCATGAAAACGTCGGCCGATTTTTTCAATAGCTTCCAGGTCTTTGGACCGATTGACTCGAAATTTCTCCCACATGTGGTCCTATACTGGCTGAACGAGACACAGCAGTCCGCATTCGATTCGGGTGGAATTTGTATTTTTGGCGAATATTTTAAAGAAAAAAATGGCCTTTTTCATGAAAACGTTGGCCGATTTTTTCAATAGCTTCCAGGTCTTTGGACCGATGGACTCGAAATTTCTCCCACATGTGGTCCTATACTGGCTGAACGAGACACAGCAGTCCGCATTCGATTCGGGTGGAATTTGTATTTTTGGCGAATATTTTAGTGAGAGGGACAATGTTTCATGAGGCCGGCTTAAGGCTGAGGCTAGGGTTAGGGTTAGGGTTAGGGTTGTGGGGCTAGGGTTAGGGTTATGAGGCTAGGGTTAGGGTTACGGTCGTCTTTTGACCGATTGACTCGAAATTGCACACACATGTTGTCCAAACTGGCGGAAGAAAGGCCAGCAGTTTTTATGGGATTCCGGTGGAATTTGTATTTTTGGCGAATATTTTAAAGAAAAAAATGGCCTTTTTCATGAAAACGTCGGCCGATTTTTTCAATAGCTTCCAGGTCTTTGGACCGATTGACTCGAAATTTCTCCCAGATGTGGTCCTATACTGGCTGAACGAGACACAGCAGTCCGCATTCGATTCGGGTGGAATTTGTATTTTTGGCGAATATTTTAAAGAAAAAAATGGCCTTTTTCATGAAAACGTCGGCCAATTTTTTCAATAGCTTCCAGGTCTTTGGACCGATTGACTCGAAATTTCTCCCACATGTGGTCCTATACTGGCTGAACGAGACACAGCAGTCCGCATTGGATTCGGGTGGAATTTGTATTTTTGGCGAATATTTTAAAGAAAAAAATGGCCTTTTTCATGAAAACGTCGGCCAATTTTTTCAATAGCTTCCAGGTCTTTGGACCGATTGACTCGAAATTTCTCCCACATGTGGTCCTATACTGGCTGAACGAGACACAGCAGTCCGCATTGGATTCGGGTGGAATTTGTATTTTTGGCGAATATTTTAGTGAGAGGGACAATGTTTCATGAGGCCGGCTTAAGGCTGAGGCTAGGGTTAGGGTTAGGGTTAGGGTTTTGGGGCTAGGGTTAGGGTTATGAGGCTAGGGTTAGGGTTATGAGGCTAGGGTTAGGGTTACAGTCGTCTTTTGACCGATTGACTCGAAATTGCACACACATGTTGTCCATACTTGCGGAAGAAAGGCCAGCAGTTTTTATGGGATTCCGGTGGAATTTGTATTTTTGGCGAATATTTTAAAGAAAAAAATGGCCTTTTTCATGAAAACGTCGGCCGATTTTTTCAATAGCTTCCAGGTCTTTGGACCGATGGACTCGAAATTTCTCCCACATGTGGTCCTATACTGGCTGAACGAGACACAGCAGTCCGCATTCGATTCGGGTGGAATTTGTATTTTTGGCGAATATTTTAAAGAAAAAAATGGCCTTTTTCATGAAAACGTCGGCCAATTTTTTCAATAGCTTCCAGGTCTTTGGACCGATTGACTCGAAATTTCTCCCACATGTGGTCCTATACTGGCTGAACGAGACACAGCAGTCCGCATTGGATTCGGGTGGAATTTGTATTTTTGGCGAATATTTTAAAGAAAAAAATGGCCTTTTTCATGAAAACGTCGGCCAATTTTTTCAATAGCTTCCAGGTCTTTGGACCGATTGACTCGAAATTTCTCCCACATGTGGTCCTATACTGGCTGAACGAGACACAGCAGTCCGCATTCGATTCGGGTGGAATTTGTATTTTTGGCGAATATTTTAGTGAGAGGGACAATGTTTCATGAGGCCGGCTTAAGGCTGAGGCTAGGGTTAGGGTTAGGGTTAGGGTTGTGGGGCTAGGGTTAGGGTTATGAGGCTAGGGTTAGGGTTACAGTCGTCTTTTGACCGATTGACTCGAAATTGCACACACATGTTGTCCATACTTGCGGAAGAAAGGCCAGCAGTTTTTATGGGATTCCGGTGGAATTTGTATTTTTGGCGAATATTTTAAAGAAAAAAATGGCCTTTTTCATGAAAACGTCGGCCGATTTTTTCAATAGCTTCCAGGTCTTTGGACCGATGGACTCGAAATTTCTCCCACATGTGGTCCTATACTGGCTGAACGAGACACAGCAGTCCGCATTGGATTCGGGTGGAATTTGTATTTTTGGCGAATATTTTAGTGAGAGGGACAATGTTTCATGAGGCCGGCTTAAGGCTGAGGCTAGGGTTAGGGTTAGGGTTAGGGTTTTGGGGCTAGGGTTAGGGTTATGAGGCTAGGGTTAGGGTTATGAGGCTAGGGTTAGGGTTACAGTCGTCTTTTGACCGATTGACTCGAAATTGCACACACATGTTGTCCATACTTGCGGAAGAAAGGCCAGCAGTTTTTATGGGATTCCGGTGGAATTTGTATTTTTGGCGAATATTTTAAAGAAAAAAATGGCCTTTTTCATGAAAACGTCGGCCGATTTTTTCAATAGCTTCCAGGTCTTTGGACCGATGGACTCGAAATTTCTCCCACATGTGGTCCTATACTGGCTGAACGAGACACAGCAGTCCGCATTCGATTCGGGTGGAATTTGTATTTTTGGCGAATATTTTAAAGAAAAAAATGGCCTTTTTCATGAAAACGTCGGCCAATTTTTTCAATAGCTTCCAGGTCTTTGGACCGATTGACTCGAAATTTCTCCCACATGTGGTCCTATACTGGCTGAACGAGACACAGCAGTCCGCATTGGATTCGGGTGGAATTTGTATTTTTGGCGAATATTTTAAAGAAAAAAATGGCCTTTTTCATGAAAACGTCGGCCAATTTTTTCAATAGCTTCCAGGTCTTTGGACCGATTGACTCGAAATTTCTCCCACATGTGGTCCTATACTGGCTGAACGAGACACAGCAGTCCGCATTCGATTCGGGTGGAATTTGTATTTTTGGCGAATATTTTAGTGAGAGGGACAATGTTTCATGAGGCCGGCTTAAGGCTGAGGCTAGGGTTAGGGTTAGGGTTAGGGTTGTGGGGCTAGGGTTAGGGTTATGAGGCTAGGGTTAGGGTTACAGTCGTCTTTTGACCGATTGACTCGAAATTGCACACACATGTTGTCCATACTTGCGGAAGAAAGGCCAGCAGTTTTTATGGGATTCCGGTGGAATTTGTATTTTTGGCGAATATTTTAAAGAAAAAAATGGCCTTTTTCATGAAAACGTCGGCCGATTTTTTCAATAGCTTCCAGGTCTTTGGACCGATGGACTCGAAATTTCTCCCACATGTGGTCCTATACTGGCTGAACGAGACACAGCAGTCCGCATTCGATTCGGGTGGAATTTGTATTTTTGGCGAATATTTTAAAGAAAAAAATGGCCTTTTTCATGAAAACGTCGGCCAATTTTTTCAATAGCTTCCAGGTCTTTGGACCGATTGACTCGAAATTGCACACACATGTTGTCCATACTGGCGGAAGAAAGGCCAGCAGTTTTTATGGGATTCCGGTGGAATTTGTATTTTTGGCGAATATTTTAAAGAAAAAAATGGCCTTTTTCATGAAAACGTCGGCCGATTTTTTCAATAGCTTCCAGGTCTTTGGACCGATTGACTCGAAATTTCTCCCACATGTGGTCCTATACTGGCTGAACGAGACACAGCAGTCCGCATTCGATTCGGGTGGAATTTGTATTTTTGGCGAATATTTTAAAGAAAAAAATGGCCTTTTTCATGAAAACGTTGGCCGATTTTTTCAATAGCTTCCAGGTCTTTGGACCGATGGACTCGAAATTTCTCCCACATGTGGTCCTATACTGGCTGAACGAGACACAGCAGTCCGCATTCGATTCGGGTGGAATTTGTATTTTTGGCGAATATTTTAAAGAAAAAAATGGCCTTTTTCATGAAAACGTCGGCCAATTTTTTCAATAGCTTCCAGGTCTTTGGACCGATTGACTCGAAATTTCTCCCACATGTGGTCCTATAATGGCTGAACGAGACACAGCAGTCCGCATTGGATTCGGGTGGAATTTGTATTTTTGGCGAATATTTTAGTGAGAGGGACAATGTTTCATGAGGCCGGCTTAAGGCTGAGGCTAGGGTTAGGGTTAGGGTTAGGGTTGTGGGGCTAGGGTTAGGGTTATGAGGCTAGGATTAGGGTTACGGTCGTCTTTTGACCGATTGACTCGAAATTGCACACACATGTTGTCCAAACTGGCGGAAGAAAGGCCAGCAGTTTTTATGGGATTCCGGTGGAATTTGTATTTTTGGCGAATATTTTAAAGAAAAAAATGGCCTTTTTCATGAAAACGTCGGCCGATTTTTTCAATAGCTTCCAGGTCTTTGGACCGATTGACTCGAAATTTCTCCCAGATGTGGTCCTATACTGGCTGAACGAGACACAGCAGTCCGCATTCGATTCGGGTGGAATTTGTATTTTTGGCGAATATTTTAAAGAAAAAAATGGCCTTTTTCATGAAAACGTCGGCCGATTTTTTCAATAGCTTCCAGGTCTTTGGACCGATGGACTCGAAATTTCTCCCACATGTGGTCCTATACTGGCTGAACGAGACACAGCAGTCCGCATTCGATTCGGGTGGAATTTGTATTTTTGGCGAATATTTTAGTGAGAGGGACAATGTTTCATGAGGCCGGCTTAAGGCTGAGGCTAGGGTTAGGGTTAGGGTTAGGGTTGTGGGGCTAGGGTTAGGGTTATGAGGCTAGGGTTAGGGTTACGGTCGTCTTTTGACCGATTGACTCGAAATTGCACACACATGTTGTCCAAACTGGCGGAAGAAAGGCCAGCAGTTTTTATGGGATTCCGGTGGAATTTGTATTTTTGGCGAATATTTTAAAGAAAAAAATGGCCTTTTTCATGAAAACGTCGGCCGATTTTTTCAATAGCTTCCAGGTCTTTGGACCGATTGACTCGAAATTTCTCCCAGATGTGGTCCTATACTGGCTGAACGAGACACAGCAGTCCGCATTCGATTCGGGTGGAATTTGTATTTTTGGCGAATATTTTAAAGAAAAAAATGGCCTTTTTCATGAAAACGTCGGCCAATTTTTTCAATAGCTTCCAGGTCTTTGGACCGATTGACTCGAAATTTCTCCCACATGTGGTCCTATACTGGCTGAACGAGACACAGCAGTCCGCATTGGATTCGGGTGGAATTTGTATTTTTGGCGAATATTTTAAAGAAAAAAATGGCCTTTTTCATGAAAACGTCGGCCAATTTTTTCAATAGCTTCCAGGTCTTTGGACCGATTGACTCGAAATTTCTCCCACATGTGGTCCTATACTGGCTGAACGAGACACAGCAGTCCGCATTGGATTCGGGTGGAATTTGTATTTTTGGCGAATATTTTAGTGAGAGGGACAATGTTTCATGAGGCCGGCTTAAGGCTGAGGCTAGGGTTAGGGTTAGGGTTAGGGTTTTGGGGCTAGGGTTAGGGTTATGAGGCTAGGGTTAGGGTTATGAGGCTAGGGTTAGGGTTACAGTCGTCTTTTGACCGATTGACTCGAAATTGCACACACATGTTGTCCATACTTGCGGAAGAAAGGCCAGCAGTTTTTATGGGATTCCGGTGGAATTTGTATTTTTGGCGAATATTTTAAAGAAAAAAATGGCCTTTTTCATGAAAACGTCGGCCGATTTTTTCAATAGCTTCCAGGTCTTTGGACCGATGGACTCGAAATTTCTCCCACATGTGGTCCTATACTGGCTGAACGAGACACAGCAGTCCGCATTCGATTCGGGTGGAATTTGTATTTTTGGCGAATATTTTAAAGAAAAAAATGGCCTTTTTCATGAAAACGTCGGCCAATTTTTTCAATAGCTTCCAGGTCTTTGGACCGATTGACTCGAAATTTCTCCCACATGTGGTCCTATACTGGCTGAACGAGACACAGCAGTCCGCATTGGATTCGGGTGGAATTTGTATTTTTGGCGAATATTTTAAAGAAAAAAATGGCCTTTTTCATGAAAACGTCGGCCAATTTTTTCAATAGCTTCCAGGTCTTTGGACCGATTGACTCGAAATTTCTCCCACATGTGGTCCTATACTGGCTGAACGAGACACAGCAGTCCGCATTCGATTCGGGTGGAATTTGTATTTTTGGCGAATATTTTAGTGAGAGGGACAATGTTTCATGAGGCCGGCTTAAGGCTGAGGCTAGGGTTAGGGTTAGGGTTAGGGTTGTGGGGCTAGGGTTAGGGTTATGAGGCTAGGGTTAGGGTTACAGTCGTCTTTTGACCGATTGACTCGAAATTGCACACACATGTTGTCCATACTTGCGGAAGAAAGGCCAGCAGTTTTTATGGGATTCCGGTGGAATTTGTATTTTTGGCGAATATTTTAAAGAAAAAAATGGCCTTTTTCATGAAAACGTCGGCCGATTTTTTCAATAGCTTCCAGGTCTTTGGACCGATGGACTCGAAATTTCTCCCACATGTGGTCCTATACTGGCTGAACGAGACACAGCAGTCCGCATTCGATTCGGGTGGAATTTGTATTTTTGGCGAATATTTTAAAGAAAAAAATGGCCTTTTTCATGAAAACGTCGGCCAATTTTTTCAATAGCTTCCAGGTCTTTGGACCGATTGACTCGAAATTTCTCCCACATGTGGTCCTATACTGGCTGAACGAGACACAGCAGTCCGCATTGGATTCGGGTGGAATTTGTATTTTTGGCGAATATTTTAGTGAGAGGGACAATGTTTCATGAGGCCGGCTTAAGGCTGAGGCTAGGGTTAGGGTTAGGGTTAGGGTTGTGGGGCTAGGGTTAGGGTTATGAGGCTAGGGTTAGGGTTACAGTCGTCTTTTGACCGATTGACTCGAAATTGCACACACATGTTGTCCATACTAGCGGAAGAAAGGCCAGCAGTTTTTATGGGATTCCGGTGGAATTTGTATTTTTGGCGAATATTTTAAAGAAAAAAATGGCCTTTTTCATGAAAACGTCGGCCGATTTTTTCAATAGCTTCCAGGTCTTTGGACCGATGGACTCGAAATTTCTCCCACATGTGGTCCTATACTGGCTGAACGAGACACAGCAGTCCGCATTCGATTCGGGTGGAATTTGTATTTTTGGCGAATATTTTAAAGAAAAAAATGGCCTTTTTCATGAAAACGTCGGCCAATTTTTTCAATAGCTTCCAGGTCTTTGGACCGATTGACTCGAAATTTCTCCCACATGTGGTCCTATACTGGCTGAACGAGACACAGCAGTCCGCATTCGATTCGGGTGGAATTTGTATTTTTGGCGAATATTTTAGTGAGAGGGACAATGTTTCATGAGGCCGGCTTAAGGCTGAGGCTAGGGTTAGGGTTAGGGTTAGGGTTGTGGGGCTAGGGTTAGGGTTATGAGGCTAGGGTTAGGGTTACGGTCGTCTTTTGACCGATTGACTCGAAATTGCACACACATGTTGTCCAAACTGGCGGAAGAAAGGCCAGCAGTTTTTATGGGATTCCGGTGGAATTTGTATTTTTGGCGAATATTTTAAAGAAAAAAATGGCCTTTTTCATGAAAACGTCGGCCGATTTTTTCAATAGCTTCCAGGTCTTTGGACCGATTGACTCGAAATTTCTCCCAGATGTGGTCCTATACTGGCTGAACGAGACACAGCAGTCCGCATTCGATTCGGGTGGAATTTGTATTTTTGGCGAATATTTTAAAGAAAAAAATGGCCTTTTTCATGAAAACGTCGGCCGATTTTTTCAATAGCTTCCAGGTCTTTGGACCGATGGACTCGAAATTTCTCCCACATGTGGTCCTATACTGGCTGAACGAGACACAGCAGTCCGCATTCGATTCGGGTGGAATTTGTATTTTTGGCGAATATTTTAAAGAAAAAAATGGCCTTTTTCATGAAAACGTCGGCCAATTTTTTCAATAGCTTCCAGGTCTTTGGACCGATTGACTCGAAATTTCTCCCACATGTGGTCCTATACTGGCTGAACGAGACACAGCAGTCCGCATTGGATTCGGGTGGAATTTGTATTTTTGGCGAATATTTTAAAGAAAAAAATGGCCTTTTTCATGAAAACGTCGGCCGATTTTTTCAATAGCTTCCAGGTCTTTGGACCGATGGACTCGAAATTTCTCCCACATGTGGTCCTATACTGGCTAAACGAGACACAGCAGTCCGCATTCGATTCGGGTGGAATTTGTATTTTTGGCGAATATTTTAAAGAAAAAAATGGCCTTTTTCATGAAAACGTCGGCCAATTTTTTCAATAGCTTCCAGGTCTTTGGACCGATTGACTCGAAATTTCTCCCACATGTGGTCCTATACTGGCTGAACGAGACACAGCAGTCCGCATTCGATTCTGGTGGAATTTGTATTTTTGGCGAATATTTTAAAGAAAAAAATGGCCTTTTTCATGAAAACGTCGGCCAATTTTTTCAATAGCTTCCAGGTCTTTGGACCGATTGACTCGAAATTTCTCCCACATGTGGTCCTATACTGGCTGAACGAGACACAGCAGTCCGCATTCGATTCGGGTGGAATTTGTATTTTTGGCGAATATTTTAGTGAGAGGGACAATGTTTCATGAGGCCGGCTTAAGGCTGAGGCTAGGGTTAGGGTTAGGGTTAGGGTTGTGGGGCTAGGGTTAGGGTTATGAGGCTAGGGTTAGGGTTACGGTCGTCTTTTGACCGATTGACTCGAAATTGCACACACATGTTGTCCAAACTGGCGGAAGAAAGGCCAGCAGTTTTTATGGGATTCCGGTGGAATTTGTATTTTTGGCGAATATTTTAAAGAAAAAAATGGCCTTTTTCATGAAAACGTCGGCCGATTTTTTCAATAGCTTCCAGGTCTTTGGACCGATTGACTCGAAATTTCTCCCAGATGTGGTCCTATACTGGCTGAACGAGACACAGCAGTCCGCATTCAATTCGGGTGGAATTTGTATTTTTGGCGAATATTTTAAAGAAAAAAATGGCCTTTTTCATGAAAACGTCGGCCGATTTTTTCAATAGCTTCCAGGTCTTTGGACCGATTGACTCGAAATTTCTCCCACATGTGGTCCTATACTGGCTGAACGAGACACAGCAGGCCGCATTCGATTCGGGTGGAATTTGTATTTTTGGCGAATATTTTAAAGAAAAAAATGGCCTTTTTCATGAAAACGTCGGCCAATTTTTTCAATAGCTTCCAGGTCTTTGGACCGATTGACTCGAAATTTCTCCCACATGTGGTCCTATACTGGCTGAACGAGACACAGCAGTCCGCATTGGATTCGGGTGGAATTTGTATTTTTGGCGAATATTTTAAAGAAAAAAATGGCCTTTTTCATGAAAACGTCGGCCAATTTTTTCAATAGCTTCCAGGTCTTTGGACCGATTGACTCGAAATTTCTCCCACATGTGGTCCTATACTGGCTGAACGAGACACAGCAGTCCGCATTCGATTCGGGTGGAATTTGTATTTTTGGCGAATATTTTAAAGAAAAAAATGGCCTTTTTCATGAAAACGTCGGCCAATTTTTTCAATAGCTTCCAGGTCTTTGGACCGATTGACTCGAAATTTCTCCCACATGTGGTCCTATACTGGCTGAACGAGACACAGCAGTCCGCATTCGATTCGGGTGGAATTTGTATTTTTGGCGAATATTTTAGTGAGAGGGACAATGTTTCATGAGGCCGGCTTAAGGCTGAGGCTAGGGTTAGGGTTGTGGGGCTAGGGTTAGGGTTATGAGGCTAGGGTTAGGGTTACAGTCGTCTTTTGACCGATTGACTCGAAATTGCACACACATGTTGTCCATACTTGCGGAAGAAAGGCCAGCAGTTTTTATGGGATTCCGGTGGAATTTGTATTTTTGGCGAATATTTTAAAGAAAAAAATGGCCTTTTTCATGAAAACGTCGGCCGATTTTTTCAATAGCTTCCAGGTCTTTGGACCGATGGACTCGAAATTTCTCCCACATGTGGTCCTATACTGGCTGAACGAGACACAGCAGTCCGCATTCGATTCGGGTGGAATTTGTATTTTTGGCGAATATTTTAAAGAAAAAAATGGCCTTTTTCATGAAAACGTCGGCCAATTTTTTCAATAGCTTCCAGGTCTTTGGACCGATTGACTCGAAATTTCTCCCACATGTGGTCCTATACTGGCTGAACGAGACACAGCAGTCCGCATTCGATTCGGGTGGAATTTGTATTTTTGGCGAATATTTTAGTGAGAGGGACAATGTTTCATGAGGCCGGCTTAAGGCTGAGGCTAGGGTTAGGGTTAGGGTTAGGGTTGTGGGGCTAGGGTTAGGGTTATGAGGCTAGGGTTAGGGTTACGGTCGTCTTTTGACCGATTGACTCGAAATTGCACACACATGTTGTCCAAACTGGCGGAAGAAAGGCCAGCAGTTTTTATGGGATTCCGGTGGAATTTGTATTTTTGGCGAATATTTTAAAGAAAAAAATGGCCTTTTTCATGAAAACGTCGGCCGATTTTTTCAATAGCTTCCAGGTCTTTGGACCGATTGACTCGAAATTTCTCCCAGATGTGGTCCTATACTGGCTGAACGAGACACAGCAGTCCGCATTCAATTCGGGTGGAATTTGTATTTTTGGCGAATATTTTAAAGAAAAAAATGGCCTTTTTCATGAAAACGTCGGCCGATTTTTTCAATAGCTTCCAGGTCTTTGGACCGATGGACTCGAAATTTCTCCCACATGTGGTCCTATACTGGCTGAACGAGACACAGCAGTCCGCATTCGATTCCGGTGGAATTTGTATTTTTGGCGAATATTTTAAAGAAAAAAATGGCCTTTTTCATGAAAACGTCGGCCGATTTTTTCAATAGCTTCCAGGTCTTTGGACCGATGGACTCGAAATTTCTCCCACATGTGGTCCTATACTGGCTGAACGAGACACAGCAGTCCGCATTCGATTCGGGTGGAATCTGTATTTTTGGCGAATATTTTAAAGAAAAAAATGGCCTTTTTCATGAAAACGTCGGCCAATTTTTTCAATAGCTTCCAGGTCTTTGGACCGATTGACTCGAAATTTCTCCCACATGTGGTCCTATACTGGCTGAACGAGACACAGCAGTCCGCATTCGATTCGGGTGGAATTTGTATTTTTGGCGAATATTTTAGTGAGAGGGACAATGTTTCATGAGGCCGGCTTAAGGCTGAGGCTAGGGTTAGGGTTAGGGTTAGGGTTGTGGGGCTAGGGTTAGGGTTATGAGGTTTAGGGTTAGGGTTACGGTCGTCTTTTGACCGATTGACTCGAAATTGCACACACATGTTGTCCAAACTGGCGGAAGAAAGGCCAGCAGTTTTTATGGGATTCGGGTGGAATTTGTATTTTTGGCGAATATTTTAAAGAAAAAAATGGCCTTTTTCATGAAAACGTCGGCCAATTTTTTCAATAGCTTCCAGGTCTTTGGACCGATTGACTCGAAATTTCTCCCACATGTGGTCCTATACTGGCTGAACGAGACACAGCAGTCCGCATTGGATTCGGGTGGAATTTGTATTTTTGGCGAATATTTTAGTGAGAGGGACAATGTTTCATGAGGCCGGCTTAAGGCTGAGGCTAGGGTTAGGGTTAGGGTTAGGGTTGTGGGGCTAGGGTTAGGGTTATGAGGCTAGGGTTAGGGTTACGGTCGTCTTTTGACCGATTGACTCGAAATTGCACACACATGTTGTCCAAACTGGCGGAAGAAAGGCCAGCAGTTTTTATGGGATTCCGGTGGAATTTGTATTTTTGGCGAATATTTTAAAGAAAAAAATGGCCTTTTTCATGAAAACGTCGGCCGATTTTTTCAATAGCTTCCAGGTCTTTGGACCGATTGACTCGAAATTTCTCCCACATGTGGTCCTATACTGGCTGAACGAGACACAGCAGTCCGCATTCAATTCGGGTGGAATTTGTATTTTTGGCGAATATTTTAAAGAAAAAAATGGCCTTTTTCATGAAAACGTCGGCCAATTTTTTCAATAGCTTCCAGGTCTTTGGACCGATTGACTCGAAATTTCTCCCACATGTGGTCCTATACTGGCTGAACGAGACACAGCAGTCCGCATTGGATTCGGGTGGAATTTGTATTTTTGGCGAATATTTTAAAGAAAAAAATGGCCTTTTTCATGAAAACGTCGGCCAATTTTTTCAATAGCTTCCAGGTCTTTGGACCGATTGACTCGAAATTTCTCCCACATGTGGTCCTATACTGGCTGAACGAGACACAGCAGTCCGCATTCGATTCGGGTGGAATTTGTATTTTTGGCGAATATTTTAGTGAGAGGGACAATGTTTCATGAGGCCGGCTTAAGGCTGAGGCTAGGGTTAGGGTTGTGGGGCTAGGGTTAGGGTTATGAGGCTAGGGTTAGGGTTACGGTCGTCTTTTGACCGATTGACTCGAAATTGCACACACATGTTGTCCATACTTGCGGAAGAAAGGCCAGCAGTTTTTATGGGATTCCGGTGGAATTTGTATTTTTGGCGAATATTTTAAAGAAAAAAATGGCCTTTTTCATGAAAACGTCGGCCGATTTTTTCAATAGCTTCCAGGTCTTTGGACCGATGGACTCGAAATTTCTCCCACATGTGGTCCTATACTGGCTGAACGAGACACAGCAGTCCGCATTCGATTCGGGTGGAATTTGTATTTTTGGCGAATATTTTAAAGAAAAAAATGGCCTTTTTCATGAAAACGTCGGCCGATTTTTTCAATAGCTTCCAGGTCTTTGGACCGATTGACTCGAAATTTCTCCCACATGTGGTCCTATACTGGCTGAACGAGACACAGCAGTCCGCATTCAATTCGGGTGGAATTTGTATTTTTGGCGAATATTTTAAAGAAAAAAATGGCCTTTTTCATGAAAACGTCGGCCAATTTTTTCAATAGCTTCCAGGTCTTTGGACCGATTGACTCGAAATTTCTCCCACATGTGGTCCTATACTGGCTGAACGAGACACAGCAGTCCGCATTGGATTCGGGTGGAATTTGTATTTTTGGCGAATATTTTAAAGAAAAAAATGGCCTTTTTCATGAAAACGTCGGCCAATTTTTTCAATAGCTTCCAGGTCTTTGGACCGATTGACTCGAAATTTCTCCCACATGTGGTCCTATACTGGCTGAACGAGACACAGCAGTCCGCATTCGATTCGGGTGGAATTTGTATTTTTGGCGAATATTTTAGTGAGAGGGACAATGTTTCATGAGGCCGGCTTAAGGCTGAGGCTAGGGTTAGGGTTGTGGGGCTAGGGTTAGGGTTATGAGGCTAGGGTTAGGGTTACGGTCGTCTTTTGACCGATTGACTCGAAATTGCACACACATGTTGTCCATACTTGCGGAAGAAAGGCCAGCAGTTTTTATGGGATTCCGGTGGAATTTGTATTTTTGGCGAATATTTTAAAGAAAAAAATGGCCTTTTTCATGAAAACGTCGGCCGATTTTTTCAATAGCTTCCAGGTCTTTGGACCGATGGACTCGAAATTTCTCCCACATGTGGTCCTATACTGGCTGAACGAGACACAGCAGTCCGCATTCGATTCGGGTGGAATTTGTATTTTTGGCGAATATTTTAAAGAAAAAAATGGCCTTTTTCATGAAAACGTCGGCCAATTTTTTCAATAGCTTCCAGGTCTTTGGACCGATTGACTCGAAATTTCTCCCACATGTGGTCCTATACTGGCTGAACGAGACACAGCAGTCCGCATTGGATTCGGGTGGAATTTGTATTTTTGGCGAATATTTTAAAGAAAAAAATGGCCTTTTTCATGAAAACGTCGGCCAATTTTTTCAATAGCTTCCAGGTCTTTGGACCGATTGACTCGAAATTTCTCCCACATGTGGTCCTATACTGGCTGAACGAGACACAGCAGTCCGCATTCGATTCGGGTGGAATTTGTATTTTTGGCGAATATTTTAGTGAGAGGGACAATGTTTCATGAGGCCGGCTTAAGGCTGAGGCTAGGGTTAGGGTTGTGGGGCTAGGGTTAGGGTTATGAGGCTAGGGTTAGGGTTACGGTCGTCTTTTGACCGATTGACTCGAAATTGCACACACATGTTGTCCATACTTGCGGAAGAAAGGCCAGCAGTTTTTATGGGATTCCGGTGGAATTTGTATTTTTGGCGAATATTTTAAAGAAAAAAATGGCCTTTTTCATGAAAACGTCGGCCGATTTTTTCAATAGCTTCCAGGTCTTTGGACCGATGGACTCGAAATTTCTCCCACATGTGGTCCTATACTGGCTGAACGAGACACAGCAGTCCGCATTCGATTCGGGTGGAATTTGTATTTTTGGCGAATATTTTAAAGAAAAAAATGGCCTTTTTCATGAAAACGTCGGCCGATTTTTTCAATAGCTTCCAGGTCTTTGGACCGATTGACTCGAAATTTCTCCCACATGTGGTCCTATACTGGCTGAACGAGACACAGCAGTCCGCATTCAATTCGGGTGGAATTTGTATTTTTGGCGAATATTTTAAAGAAAAAAATGGCCTTTTTCATGAAAACGTCGGCCAATTTTTTCAATAGCTTCCAGGTCTTTGGACCGATTGACTCGAAATTTCTCCCACATGTGGTCCTATACTGGCTGAACGAGACACAGCAGTCCGCATTGGATTCGGGTGGAATTTGTATTTTTGGCGAATATTTTAAAGAAAAAAATGGCCTTTTTCATGAAAACGTCGGCCAATTTTTTCAATAGCTTCCAGGTCTTTGGACCGATTGACTCGAAATTTCTCCCACATGTGGTCCTATACTGGCTGAACGAGACACAGCAGTCCGCATTCGATTCGGGTGGAATTTGTATTTTTGGCGAATATTTTAGTGAGAGGGACAATGTTTCATGAGGCCGGCTTAAGGCTGAGGCTAGGGTTAGGGTTGTGGGGCTAGGGTTAGGGTTATGAGGCTAGGGTTAGGGTTACGGTCGTCTTTTGACCGATTGACTCGAAATTGCACACACATGTTGTCCATACTTGCGGAAGAAAGGCCAGCAGTTTTTATGGGATTCCGGTGGAATTTGTATTTTTGGCGAATATTTTAAAGAAAAAAATGGCCTTTTTCATGAAAACGTCGGCCGATTTTTTCAATAGCTTCCAGGTCTTTGGACCGATGGACTCGAAATTTCTCCCACATGTGGTCCTATACTGGCTGAACGAGACACAGCAGTCCGCATTCGATTCGGGTGGAATTTGTATTTTTGGCGAATATTTTAAAGAAAAAAATGGCCTTTTTCATGAAAACGTCGGCCAATTTTTTCAATAGCTTCCAGGTCTTTGGACCGATTGACTCGAAATTTCTCCCACATGTGGTCCTATACTGGCTGAACGAGACACAGCAGTCCGCATTGGATTCGGGTGGAATTTGTATTTTTGGCGAATATTTTAAAGAAAAAAATGGCCTTTTTCATGAAAACGTCGGCCAATTTTTTCAATAGCTTCCAGGTCTTTGGACCGATTGACTCGAAATTTCTCCCACATGTGGTCCTATACTGGCTGAACGAGACACAGCAGTCCGCATTCGATTCGGGTGGAATTTGTATTTTTGGCGAATATTTTAGTGAGAGGGACAATGTTTCATGAGGCCGGCTTAAGGCTGAGGCTAGGGTTAGGGTTAGGGTTAGGGTTGTGGGGCTAGGGTTAGGGTTATGAGGCTAGGGTTAGGGTTACGGTCGTCTTTTGACCGATTGACTCGAAATTGCACACACATGTTGTCCAAACTGGCGGAAGAAAGGCCAGCAGTTTTTATGGGATTCCGGTGGAATTTGTATTTTTGGCGAATATTTTAAAGAAAAAAATGGCCTTTTTCATGAAAACGTCGGCCAATTTTTTCAATAGCTTCCAGGTCTTTGGACCGATTGACTCGAAATTTCTCCCACATGTGGTCCTATACTGGCTGAACGAGACACAGCAGTCCGCATTCGATTCGGGTGGAATTTGTATTTTTGGCGAATATTTTAGTGAGAGGGACAATGTTTCATGAGGCCGGCTTAAGGCTGAGGCTAGGGTTAGGGTTAGGGTTAGGGTTGTGGGGCTAGGGTTAGGGTTATGAGGTTTAGGGTTAGGGTTACGGTCGTCTTTTGACCGATTGACTCGAAATTGCACACACATGTTGTCCAAACTGGCGGAAGAAAGGCCAGCAGTTTTTATGGGATTCGGGTGGAATTTGTATTTTTGGCGAATATTTTAAAGAAAAAAATGGCCTTTTTCATGAAAACGTCGGCCAATTTTTTCAATAGCTTCCAGGTCTTTGGACCGATTGACTCGAAATTTCTCCCACATGTGGTCCTATACTGGCTGAACGAGACACAGCAGTCCGCATTGGATTCGGGTGGAATTTGTATTTTTGGCGAATATTTTAGTGAGAGGGACAATGTTTCATGAGGCCGGCTTAAGGCTGAGGCTAGGGTTAGGGTTAGGGTTAGGGTTGTGGGGCTAGGGTTAGGGTTATGAGGCTAGGGTTAGGGTTACGGTCGTCTTTTGACCGATTGACTCGAAATTGCACACACATGTTGTCCAAACTGGCGGAAGAAAGGCCAGCAGTTTTTATGGGATTCCGGTGGAATTTGTATTTTTGGCGAATATTTTAAAGAAAAAAATGGCCTTTTTCATGAAAACGTCGGCCGATTTTTTCAATAGCTTCCAGGTCTTTGGACCGATTGACTCGAAATTTCTCCCACATGTGGTCCTATACTGGCTGAACGAGACACAGCAGTCCGCATTCAATTCGGGTGGAATTTGTATTTTTGGCGAATATTTTAAAGAAAAAAATGGCCTTTTTCATGAAAACGTCGGCCAATTTTTTCAATAGCTTCCAGGTCTTTGGACCGATTGACTCGAAATTTCTCCCACATGTGGTCCTATACTGGCTGAACGAGACACAGCAGTCCGCATTGGATTCGGGTGGAATTTGTATTTTTGGCGAATATTTTAAAGAAAAAAATGGCCTTTTTCATGAAAACGTCGGCCAATTTTTTCAATAGCTTCCAGGTCTTTGGACCGATTGACTCGAAATTTCTCCCACATGTGGTCCTATACTGGCTGAACGAGACACAGCAGTCCGCATTCGATTCGGGTGGAATTTGTATTTTTGGCGAATATTTTAGTGAGAGGGACAATGTTTCATGAGGCCGGCTTAAGGCTGAGGCTAGGGTTAGGGTTGTGGGGCTAGGGTTAGGGTTATGAGGCTAGGGTTAGGGTTACGGTCGTCTTTTGACCGATTGACTCGAAATTGCACACACATGTTGTCCATCCTTGCGGAAGAAAGGCCAGCAGTTTTTATGGGATTCCGGTGGAATTTGTATTTTTGGCGAATATTTTAAAGAAAAAAATGGCCTTTTTCATGAAAACGTCGGCCGATTTTTTCAATAGCTTCCAGGTCTTTGGACCGATGGACTCGAAATTTCTCCCACATGTGGTCCTATACTGGCTGAACGAGACACAGCAGTCCGCATTCGATTCGGGTGGAATTTGTATTTTTGGCGAATATTTTAAAGAAAAAAATGGCCTTTTTCATGAAAACGTCGGCCAATTTTTTCAATAGCTTCCAGGTCTTTGGACCGATTGACTCGAAATTTCTCCCACATGTGGTCCTATACTGGCTGAACGAGACACAGCAGTCCGCATTGGATTCGGGTGGAATTTGTATTTTTGGCGAATATTTTAAAGAAAAAAATGGCCTTTTTCATGAAAACGTCGGCCAATTTTTTCAATAGCTTCCAGGTCTTTGGACCGATTGACTCGAAATTTCTCCCACATGTGGTCCTATACTGGCTGAACGAGACACAGCAGTCCGCATTCGATTCGGGTGGAATTTGTATTTTTGGCGAATATTTTAAAGAAAAAAATGGCCTTTTTCATGAAAACGTCGGCCAATTTTTTCAATAGCTTCCAGGTCTTTGGACCGATTGACTCGAAATTTCTCCCACATGTGGTCCTATACTGGCTGAACGAGACACAGCAGTCCGCATTCGATTCGGGTGGAATTTGTATTTTTGGCGAATATTTTAGTGAGAGGGACAATGTTTCATGAGGCCGGCTTAAGGCTGAGGCTAGGGTTAGGGTTAGGGTTAGGGTTGTGGGGCTAGGGTTAGGGTTATGAGGCTAGGGTTAGGGTTACGGTCGTCTTTTGACCGATTGACTCGAAATTGCACACACATGTTGTCCAAACTGGCGGAAGAAAGGCCAGCAGTTTTTATGGGATTCCGGTGGAATTTGTATTTTTGGCGAATATTTTAAAGAAAAAAATGGCCTTTTTCATGAAAACGTCGGCCAATTTTTTCAATAGCTTCCAGGTCTTTGGACCGATTGACTCGAAATTTCTCCCACATGTGGTCCTATACTGGCTGAACGAGACACAGCAGTCCGCATTGGATTCGGGTGGAATTTGTATTTTTGGCGAATATTTTAGTGAGAGGGACAATGTTTCATGAGGCCGGCTTAAGGCTGAGGCTAGGGTTAGGGTTAGGGTTAGGGTTGTGGGGCTAGGGTTAGGGTTATGAGGCTAGGGTTAGGGTTACGGTCGTCTTTTGACCGATTGACTCGAAATTGCACACACATGTTGTCCAAACTGGCGGAAGAAAGGCCAGCAGTTTTTATGGGATTCCGGTGGAATTTGTATTTTTGGCGAATATTTTAAAGAAAAAAATGGCCTTTTTCATGAAAACGTCGGCCGATTTTTTCAATAGCTTCCAGGTCTTTGGACCGATTGACTCGAAATTTCTCCCACATGTGGTCCTATACTGGCTGAACGAGACACAGCAGTCCGCATTGGATTCGGGTGGAATTTGTATTTTTGGCGAATATTTTAGTGAGAGGGACAATGTTTCATGAGGCCGGCTTAAGGCTGAGGCTAGGGTTAGGGTTAGGGTTGTGGGGCTAGGGTTAGGGTTATGAGGCTAGGGTTAGGGTTACGGTCGTCTTTTGACCGATTGACTCGAAATTGCACACACATGTTGTCCAAACTGGCGGAAGAAAGGCCAGCAGTTTTTATGGGATTCCGGTGGAATTTGTATTTTTGGCGAATATTTTAAAGAAAAAAATGGCCTTTTTCATGAAAACGTCGGCCGATTTTTTCAATAGCTTCCAGGTCTTTGGACCGATTGACTCGAAATTTCTCCCACATGTGGTCCTATACTGGCTGAACGAGACACAGCAGTCCGCATTGGATTCGGGTGGAATTTGTATTTTTGGCGAATATTTTAAAGAAAAAAATGGCCTTTTTCATGAAAACGTCGGCCGATTTTTTCAATAGCTTCCAGGTCTTTGGACCGATTGACTCGAAATTTCTCCCACATGTGGTCCTATACTGGCTGAACGAGACACAGCAGTCCGCATTGGATTCGGGTGGAATTTGTATTTTTGGCGAATATTTTAAAGAAAAAAATGGCCTTTTTCATGAAAACGTCGGCCAATTTTTTCAATAGCTTCCAGGTCTTTGGACCGATTGACTCGAAATTTCTCCCACATGTGGTCCTATACTGGCTGAACGAGACACAGCAGTCCGCATTGGATTCGGGTGGAATTTGTATTTTTGGCGAATATTTTAAAGAAAAAAATGGCCTTTTTCATGAAAACGTCGGCCAATTTTTTCAATAGCTTCCAGGTCTTTGGACCGATTGACTCGAAATTTCTCCCACATGTGGTCCTATACTGGCTGAACGAGACACAGCAGTCCGCATTGGATTCGGGTGGAATTTGTATTTTTGGCGAATATTTTAAAGAAAAAAATGGCCTTTTTCATGAAAACGTCGGCCAATTTTTTCAATAGCTTCCAGGTCTTTGGACCGATTGACTCGAAATTTCTCCCACATGTGGTCCTATACTGGCTGAACGAGACACAGCAGTCCGCATTCGATTCGGGTGGAATTTGTATTTTTGGCGAATATTTTAAAGAAAAAAATGGCCTTTTTCATGAAAACGTCGGCCAATTTTTTCAATAGCTTCCAGGTCTTTGGACCGATTGACTCGAAATTTCTCCCACATGTGGTCCTATACTGGCTGAACGAGACACAGCAGTCCGCATTCGATTCGGGTGGAATTTGTATTTTTGGCGAATATTTTAGTGAGAGGGACAATGTTTCATGAGGCCGGCTTAAGGCTGAGGCTAGGGTTAGGGTTAGGGTTAGGGTTGTGGGGCTAGGGTTAGGGTTATGAGGCTAGGGTTAGGGTTACAGTCGTCTTTTGACCGATTGACTCGAAATTGCACACACATGTTGTCCATACTTGCGGAAGAAAGGCCAGCAGTTTTTATGGGATTCCGGTGGAATTTGTATTTTTGGCGAATATTTTAAAGAAAAAAATGGCCTTTTTCATGAAAACGTCGGCCGATTTTTTCAATAGCTTCCAGGTCTTTGGACCGATGGACTCGAAATTTCTCCCACATGTGGTCCTATACTGGCTGAACGAGACACAGCAGTCCGCATTGGATTCGGGTGGAATTTGTATTTTTGGCGAATATTTTAAAGAAAAAAATGGCCTTTTTCATGAAAACGTCGGCCAATTTTTTCAATAGCTTCCAGGTCTTTGGACCGATTGACTCGAAATTTCTCCCACATGTGGTCCTATACCGGCTGAACGAGACACAGCAGTCCGCATTGGATTCGGGTGGAATTTGTATTTTTGGCGAATATTTTAAAGAAAAAAATGGCCTTTTTCATGAAAACATCGGCCAATTTTTTCAATAGCTTCCAGGTCTTTGGACCGATTGACTCGAAATTTCTCCCACATGTGGTCCTATACTGGCTGAACGAGACACAGCAGTCCGCATTCGATTCGGGTGGAATTTGTATTTTTGGCGAATATTTTAAAGAAAAAAATGGCCTTTTTCATGAAAACGTCGGCCGATTTTTTCAATAGCTTCCAGGTCTTTGGACCGATGGACTCGAAATTTCTCCCACATGTGGTCCTATACTGGCTGAACGAGACACAGCAGTCCGCATTCGATTCGGGTGGAATTTGTATTTTTGGCGAATATTTTAGTGAGAGGGACAATGTTTCATGAGGCCGGCTTAAGGCTGAGGCTAGGGTTAGGGTTAGGGTTAGGGTTGTGGGGCTAGGGTTAGGGTTATGAGGCTAGGGTTAGGGTTACAGTCGTCTTTTGACCGATTGACTCGAAATTGCACACACATGTTGTCCATACTGGCGGAAGAAAGGCCAGCAGTTTTTATGGGATTCCGGTGGAATTTGTATTTTTGGCGAATATTTTAAAGAAAAAAATGGCCTTTTTCATGAAAACGTCGGCCGATTTTTTCAATAGCTTCCAGGTCTTTGGACCGATTGACTCGAAATTTCTCCCACATGTGGTCCTATACTGGCTGAACGAGACACAGCAGTCCGCATTCGATTCGGGTGGAATTTGTATTTTTGGCGAATATTTTAAAGAAAAAAATGGCCTTTTTCATGAAAACGTCGGCCGATTTTTTCAATAGCTTCCAGGTCTTTGGACCGATTGACTCGAAATTTCTCCCACATGTGGTCCTATACTGGCTGAACGAGACACAGCAGTCCGCATTGGATTCGGGTGGAATTTGTATTTTTGGCGAATATTTTAAAGAAAAAAATGGCCTTTTTCATGAAAACGTCGGCCAATTTTTTCAATAGCTTCCAGGTCTTTGGACCGATTGACTCGAAATTTCTCCCACATGTGGTCCTATACTGGCTGAACGAGACACAGCAGTCCGCATTCGATTCGGGTGGAATTTGTATTTTTGGCGAATATTTTAGTGAGAGGGACAATGTTTCATGAGGCCGGCTTAAGGCTGAGGCTAGGGTTAGGGTTAGGGTTAGGGTTGTGGGGCTAGGGTTAGGGTTATGAGGCTAGGGTTAGGGTTACGGTCGTCTTTTGACCGATTGACTCGAAATTGCACACACATGTTGTCCATACTGGCGGAAGAAAGGCCAGCAGTTTTTATGGGATTCCGGTGGAATTTGTATTTTTGGCGAATATTTTAAAGAAAAAAATGGCCTTTTTCATGAAAACGTCGGCCGATTTTTTCAATAGCTTCCAGGTCTTTGGACCGATTGACTCGAAATTTCTCCCAGATGTGGTCCTATACTGGCTGAACGAGACACAGCAGTCCGCATTCGATTCGGGTGGAATTTGTATTTTTGGCGAATATTTTAAAGAAAAAAATGGCCTTTTTCATGAAAACGTCGGGCGATTCTTTCAATGGCTTCCAGGTCTTTGGACCGATGGACTCGAAATTTCTCCCACATGTGGTCCTATACTGGCTGAACGAGACACAGCAGTCCGCATTCGATTCGGGTGGAATTTGTATTTTTGGCGAATATTTTAGTGAGAGGGACAATGTTTCATGAGGCCGGCTTAAGGCTGAGGCTAGGGTTAGGGTTAGGGTTGTGGGGCTAGGGTTAGGGTTATGAGGCTAGGGTTAGGGTTACGGTCGTCTTTTGACCGATTGACTCGAAATTGCACACACATGTTGTCCATACTGGCGGAAGAAAGGCCAGCAGTTTTTATGGGATTCCGGTGGAATTTGTATTTTTGGCGAATATTTTAAAGAAAAAAATGGCCTTTTTCATGAAAACGTCGGCCGATTTTTTCAATAGCTTCCAGGTCTTTGGACCGATTGACTCGAAATTTCTCCCAGATGTGGTCCTATACTGGCTGAACGAGACACAGCAGTCCGCATTCGATTCGGGTGGAATTTGTATTTTTGGCGAATATTTTAAAGAAAAAAATGGCCTTTTTCATGAAAACGTCGGCCGATTTTTTCAATAGCTTCCAGGTCTTTGGACCGATGGACTCGAAATTTCTCCCACATGTGGTCCTATACTGGCTGAACGAGACACAGCAGTCCGCATTCGATTCGGGTGGAATTTGTATTTTTGGCGAATATTTTAAAGAAAAAAATGGCCTTTTTCATGAAAACGTCGGCCAATTTTTTCAATAGCTTCCAGGTCTTTGGACCGATTGACTCGAAATTTCTCCCACATGTGGTCCTATACTGGCTGAACGAGACACAGCAGTCCGCATTGGATTCGGGTGGAATTTGTATTTTTGGCGAATATTTTAAAGAAAAAAATGGCCTTTTTCATGAAAACGTCGGCCGATTTTTTCAATAGCTTCCAGGTCTTTGGACCGATTGACTCGAAATTTCTCCCACATGTGGTCCTATACTGGCTGAACGAGACACAGCAGTCCGCATTCGATTCGGGTGGAATTTGTATTTTTGGCGAATATTTTAGTGAGAGGGACAATGTTTCATGAGGCCGGCTTAAGGCTGAGGCTAGGGTTAGGGTTAGGGTTAGGGTTGTGGGGCTAGGGTTAGGGTTATGAGGCTAGGGTTAGGGTTACAGTCGTCTTTTGACCGATTGACTCGAAATTGCACACACATGTTGTCCATACTTGCGGAAGAAAGGCCAGCAGTTTTTATGGGATTCCGGTGGAATTTGTATTTTTGGCGAATATTTTAAAGAAAAAAATGGCCTTTTTCATGAAAACGTCGGCCAATTTTTTCAATAGCTTCCAGGTCTTTGGACCGATGGACTCGAAATTTCTCCCACATGTGGTCCTATACTGGCTGAACGAGACACAGCAGTCCGCATTCGATTCGGGTGGAATTTGTATTTTTGGCGAATATTTTAAAGAAAAAAATGGCCTTTTTCATGAAAACGTCGGCCAATTTTTTCAATAGCTTCCAGGTCTTTAGACCGATTGACTCGAAATTTCTCCCACATGTGGTCCTATACTGGCTGAACGAGACACAGCAGTCCGCATTCGATTCGGGTGGAATTTGTATTTTTGGCGAATATTTTAAAGAAAAAAATGGCCTTTTTCATGAAAACGTCGGCCAATTTTTTCAATAGCTTCCAGGTCTTTGGACCGATTGACTCGAAATTTCTCCCACATGTGGTCCTATACTGGCTGAACGAGACACAGCAGTCCGCATTGGATTCGGGTGGAATTTGTATTTTTGGCGAATATTTTAAAGAAAAAAATGGCCTTTTTCATGAAAACGTCGGCCGATTTTTTCAATAGCTTCCAGGTCTTTGGACCGATTGACTCGAAATTTCTCCCACATGTGGTCCTATACTGGCTGAACGAGACACAGCAGTCCGCATTCGATTCGGGTGGAATTTGTATTTTTGGCGAATATTTTAGTGAGAGGGACAATGTTTCATGAGGCCGGCTTAAGGCTGAGGCTAGGGTTAGGGTTAGGGTTAGGGTTGTGGGGCTAGGGTTAGGGTTATGAGGCTAGGGTTAGGGTTACAGTCGTCTTTTGACCGATTGACTCGAAATTGCACACACATGTTGTCCATACTTGCGGAAGAAAGGCCAGCAGTTTTTATGGGATTCCGGTGGAATTTGTATTTTTGGCGAATATTTTAAAGAAAAAAATGGCCTTTTTCATGAAAACGTCGGCCGATTTTTTCAATAGCTTCCAGGTCTTTGGACCGATTGACTCGAAATTTCTCCCACATGTGGTCCTATACTGGCTGAACGAGACACAGCAGTCCGCATTCGATTCGGGTGGAATTTGTATTTTTGGCGAATATTTTAAAGAAAAAAATGGCCTTTTTCATGAAAACGTCGGCCAATTTTTTCAATAGCTTCCAGGTCTTTGGACCGATTGACTCGAAATTTCTCCCACATGTGGTCCTATACTGGCTGAACGAGACACAGCAGTCCGCATTCGATTCGGGTGGAATTTGTATTTTTGGCGAATATTTTAGTGAGAGGGACAATGTTTCATGAGGCCGGCTTAAGGCTGAGGCTAGGGTTAGGGTTAGGGTTAGGGTTGTGGGGCTAGGGTTAGGGTTATGAGGCTAGGGTTAGGGTTACAGTCGTCTTTTGACCGATTGACTCGAAATTGCACACACATGTTGTCCATACTGGCGGAAGAAAGGCCAGCAGTTTTTATGGGATTCCGGTGGAATTTGTATTTTTGGCGAATATTTTAAAGAAAAAAATGGCCTTTTTCATGAAAACGTCGGCCGATTTTTTCAATAGCTTCCAGGTCTTTGGACCGATGGACTCGAAATTTCTCCCACATGTGGTCCTATACTGGCTGAACGAGACACAGCAGTCCGCATTCGATTCGGGTGGAATTTGTATTTTTGGCGAATATTTTAGTGAGAGGGACAATGTTTCATGAGGCCGGCTTAAGGCTGAGGCTAGGGTTAGGGTTAGGGTTAGGGTTGTGGGGCTAGGGTTAGGGTTATGAGGCTAGGGTTAGGGTTACAGTCGTCTTTTGACCGATTGACTCGAAATTGCACACACATGTTGTCCATACTGGCGGAAGAAAGGCCAGCAGTTTTTATGGGATTCCGGTGGAATTTGTATTTTTGGCGAATATTTTAAAGAAAAAAATGGCCTTTTTCATGAAAACGTCGGCCGATTCTTTCAATGGCTTCCAGGTCTTTGGACCGATGGACTCGAAATTTCTCCCACATGTGGTCCTATACTGGCTGAACGAGACACAGCAGTCCGCATTCGATTCGGGTGGAATTTGTATTTTTGGCGAATATTTTAAAGAAAAAAATGGCCTTTTTCATGAAAACGTCGGCCAATTTTTTCAATAGCTTCCAGGTCTTTGGACAGATTGACTCGAAATTTCTCCCACATGTGGTCCTATACTGGCTGAACGAGACACAGCAGTCCGCATTCGATTCGGGTGGAATTTGTATTTTTGGCGAATATTTTAGTGAGAGGGACAATGTTTCATGAGGCCGGCTTAAGGCTGAGGCTAGGGTTAGGGTTAGGGTTAGGGTTGTGGGGCTAGGGTTAGGGTTATGAGGCTAGGGTTAGGGTTACGGTCGTCTTTTGACCGATTGACTCGAAATTGCACACACATGTTGTCCATACTGGCGGAAGAAAGGCCAGCAGTTTTTATGGGATTCCGGTGGAATTTGTATTTTTGGCGAATATTTTAAAGAAAAAAATGGCCTTTTTCATGAAAACGTCGGCCGATTTTTTCAATAGCTTCCAGGTCTTTGGACCGATTGACTCGAAATTTCTCCCAGATGTGGTCCTATACTGGCTGAACGAGACACAGCAGTCCGCATTCGATTCGGGTGGAATTTGTATTTTTGGCGAATATTTTAAAGAAAAAAATGGCCTTTTTCATGAAAACGTCGGCCGATTTTTTCAATAGCTTCCAGGTCTTTGGACCGATGGACTCGAAATTTCTCCCACATGTGGTCCTATACTGGCTGAACGAGACACAGCAGTCCGCATTGGATTCGGGTGGAATTTGTATTTTTGGCGAATATTTTAAAGAAAAAAATGGCCTTTTTCATGAAAACGTCGGCCAATTTTTTCAATAGCTTCCAGGTCTTTGGACCGATTGACTCGAAATTTCTCCCACATGTGGTCCTATACTGGCTGAACGAGACACAGCAGTCCGCATTGGATTCGGGTGGAATTTGTATTTTTGGCGAATATTTTAAAGAAAAAAATGGCCTTTTTCATGAAAACGTCGGCCGATTTTTTCAATAGCTTCCAGGTCTTTGGACAGATTGACTCGAAATTTCTCCCACATGTGGTCCTATACTGGCTGAACGAGACACAGCAGTCCGCATTCGATTCGGGTGGAATTTGTATTTTTGGCGAATATTTTAAAGAAAAAAATGGCCTTTTTCATGAAAACGTCGGCCAATTTTTTCAATAGCTTCCAGGTCTTTGGACCGATTGACTCGAAATTTCTCCCACATGTGGTCCTATACTGGCTGAACGAGACACAGCAGTCCGCATTCGATTCGGGTGGAATTTGTATTTTTGGCGAATATTTTAGTGAGAGGGACAATGTTTCATGAGGCCGGCTTAAGGCTGAGGCTAGGGTTAGGGTTAGGGTTAGGGTTGTGGGGCTAGGGTTAGGGTTATGAGGCTAGGGTTAGGGTTACGGTCGTCTTTTGACCGATTGACTCGAAATTGCACACACATGTTGTCCATACTGGCGGAAGAAAGGCCAGCAGTTTTTATGGGATTCCGGTGGAATTTGTATTTTTGGCGAATATTTTAAAGAAAAAAATGGCCTTTTTCATGAAAACGTCGGCCGATTTTTTCAATAGCTTCCAGGTCTTTGGACCGATTGACTCGAAATTTCTCCCAGATGTGGTCCTATACTGGCTGAACGAGACACAGCAGTCCGCATTCGATTCGGGTGGAATTTGTATTTTTGGCGAATATTTTAAAGAAAAAAATGGCCTTTTTCATGAAAACGTCGGCCAATTTTTTCAATAGCTTCCAGGTCTTTGGACCGATTGACTCGAAATTTCTCCCACATGTGGTCCTATACTGGCTGAACGAGACACAGCAGTCCGCATTGGATTCGGGTGGAATTTGTATTTTTGGCGAATATTTTAAAGAAAAAAATGGCCTTTTTCATGAAAACGTCGGCCAATTTTTTCAATAGCTTCCAGGTCTTTGGACCGATTGACTCGAAATTTCTCCCACATGTGGTCCTATACTGGCTGAACGAGACACAGCAGTCCGCATTCGATTCGGGTGGAATTTGTATTTTTGGCGAATATTTTAGTGAGAGGGACAATGTTTCATGAGGCCGGCTTAAGGCTGAGGCTAGGGAAAGGGTTAGGGTTAGGGTTGTGGGGCTAGGGTTAGGGTTATGAGGCTAGGGTTAGGGTTACAGTCGTCTTTTGACCGATTGACTCGAAATTGCACACACATGTTGTCCATACTTGCGGAAGAAAGGCCAGCAGTTTTTATGGGATTCCGGTGGAATTTGTATTTTTGGCGAATATTTTAAAGAAAAAAATGGCCTTTTTCATGAAAACGTCGGCCGATTTTTTCAATAGCTTCCAGGTCTTTGGACCGATTGACTCGAAATTTCTCCCAGATGTGGTCCTATACTGGCTGAACGAGACACAGCAGTCCGCATTCGATTCGGGTGGAATTTGTATTTTTGGCGAATATTTTAAAGAAAAAAATGGCCTTTTTCATGAAAACGTCGGCCGATTTTTTCAATAGCTTCCAGGTCTTTGGACCGATGGACTCGAAATTTCTCCCACATGTGGTCCTATACTGGCTGAACGAGACACAGCAGTCCGCATTGGATTCGGGTGGAATTTGTATTTTTGGCGAATATTTTAAAGAAAAAAATGGCCTTTTTCATGAAAACGTCGGCCAATTTTTTCAATAGCTTCCAGGTCTTTGGACCGATTGACTCGAAATTTCTCCCACATGTGGTCCTATACTGGCTGAACGAGACACAGCAGTCCGCATTCGATTCGGGTGGAATTTGTATTTTTGGCGAATATTTTAGTGAGAGGGACAATGTTTCATGAGGCCGGCTTAAGGCTGAGGCTAGGGTTAGGGTTAGGGTTAGGGTTGTGGGGCTAGGGTTAGGGTTATGAGGCTAGGGTTAGGGTTACAGTCGTCTTTTGACCGATTGACTCGAAATTGCACACACATGTTGTCCATACTGGCGGAAGAAAGGCCAGCAGTTTTTATGGGATTCCGGTGGAATTTGTATTTTTGGCGAATATTTTAAAGAAAAAAATGGCCTTTTTCATGAAAACGTCGGCCGATTTTTTCAATAGCTTCCAGGTCTTTGGACCGATTGACTCGAAATTTCTCCCAGATGTGGTCCTATACTGGCTGAACGAGACACAGCAGTCCGCATTCGATTCGGGTGGAATTTGTATTTTTGGCGAATATTTTAAAGAAAAAAATGGCCTTTTTCATGAAAACGTCGGCCGATTCTTTCAATGGCTTCCAGGTCTTTGGACCGATGGACTCGAAATTTCTCCCACATGTGGTCCTATACTGGCTGAACGAGACACAGCAGTCCGCATTCGATTCGGGTGGAATTTGTATTTTTGGCGAATATTTTAAAGAAAAAAATGGCCTTTTTCATGAAAACGTCGGCCAATTTTTTCAATAGCTTCCAGGTCTTTGGACCGATTG